>NC_134234.1:281069002-281372032 GCF_965152275.1 Natator depressus
ATTTTCCTCCAGATTTACAATCTAAGAATCCTTTTGACATATAATTTATCATAATATTTATATTGACAGACAGTAGAGAGATAGATGGAAATGAAAATGCTGCCTTTTCTTCTAAGAGGCATGTTATTCTGTCTCCTCACTAGTTAAACTGGTGAACAGTATTTGCACAGAATGCTACAAAGATATATGGGAATGAATAAGAAACACAGGGACATAAAAATTGCCACATCCAGTTTATTATCCTGCCTCCAATAGTAAACAGATGCTTATGAGGAAAGTGCAAGAAACCCCGAAGTGGGCAGTTATGGAATAATTTGTCTGGAGGGGATGTTTCTTCCTAGCTTGCATTAATTAGGGGTTGATTATATCTGAAATATAGGGATATGTATACTTTGGTTTGTTTTTTAGTCCTCTGCACCCAAAACAGGTCTTCTCTGAGACCAGTCCAAAGAAACAGTTAAACTCATGTTTTGTTTTAAGCGTAATCCACCTGATGTCACTACTCACATGCTTAAAGTGCTTTGCTGGATTGGATCAGGATGCTCAGCAGCTTGCAGGAGCAAGCCCTGTATGAAACACTTGGGGATAACTAGGATTCTGGGACATCTGGAAAACCACCCAAGGAACTCAGCTGAGAGGCTGGCAGATCCACTGGCCTTTGCAACTGTTACAGTTAAAAAAGGAACCTTTACAATGTGATAATCTCTATACAATATATGGAATATGTTCTAATCTCCTAAAAAAGCACTATGGTCCTTTGATGCTGAATCTGGACAAAATAACTAATAATTTACTGATGTGTCTCAATGTCCCATGTGTCATTTCAATGCAAATGAAAATTACTTAATGTTTGTAAAGTGCTTTTACGATGAAAATATAAGTGCTAAGTATTATATTAACTTAACTATTATCCTGGACAAAAATAACCAGTATCAGATATTTTGGATGCAGATCTGAGATGACCCTTAGGACCTTTTGAGGTTGAGACATCATTAGAAAACACAAGGTGGGAAGATCATTTAAATGAAACGAATACTTTAGCATGCTGCAAGGTGCTAGCTCTTCTGGTCTAATTCATCAATGGTAATTTTCAAAAGCAACACAGGAACCTAAGTCACCTTTGAAAAGGATACTTAGGCTTCTGAGTCACTTCAGCACTTTTGAAAATATTACCCTGATTATTTGATTTTTTTGTATTATGTCCTATTATAGATATCTCTTTTTCATCCATTAGGTCCTACACACTCAAGATCCTCCACCCTATAAGGTTGTTGAAGGCAGAGGACCAAAATGAGGCCAGACCTTTCTGCTGAGTGGGAGTAGCTAATGGCTGAAAAAGTGTGTTTCCCCCTTGCTTAGCACAGTATGAGTGCAAGATGATATGAAAACACCCTGGAATACAGGGTACTTTGGCTGCTCAGCAGGAGGCATAGGGCCATACTGGTGCTGTGCAGTCAGAGTCTGATGTCATGCATCTAGTGATGCAGAGGGAAAGGGGGCTATAGAAAATGAGAGCATCAGTGAGATGACTTCCTTGGTTGAATCTCCAGTAGAAGGTTCCTCTCCTATTGCTCAAAAAAAGAATAAGCATTTGACCACAATATGAACTGGCTGCAAAACTCACATTCTTTACAATTCATCTAAACTCATATTTTCCATGAAAATGTTCTGTCAGGCACCTATTAAATTGTAACATGTAAATGGATTACATGAACTGATAACAATGTGATTTATTCAAAACAATATAGTTTCTGTATTAATTGATCTGATGGTACACTGCAAAAATATACTTCCTCTATATGGCTACTTAATATATAGAATTTGGAGACTGGGTGAAAAAGACTTTTTTATTTTATTTACAAATCCTTGGAAGTGTTATTTCCACTTGGTACTTTATTATTTCATGGTTGTAAGTCTCTACCTTCATTTGATGTGGGATTGGAAATGGATTAGAGATGTAAGCTAAATGGATTTGTTATATATCTTCAGTAATTCATACCTAAACTAAAGATCTTATCTGATTTTTTTTAATTAAAACTGTTTTTTTTTATGTACCTCATCTAATATCACTGGGAAAAAAACATCATTTGTTATCAAGATACGGAAACAGGATTTGAACTTTGTCAAAGTTTTTTAACGAGCTATAGGAGAATCAGTGACGTATAAATTGTTTACTGTTATATTAAAGATATTCAGAGAAAAAATCAGTCCTTAGCTCTTGGGGGCAACCCCCCACTGAAGTCAACAGAAACCATGTCTATGTAACTGAGGGCAAATTTTCCCAGTTGCTTTGTGTTGCATTAAATGATTTTTTAAGAGGCAGTAAAAATCATACTATAAAACCAAAAAGGTGATAGCCCTGAAATTTTCTAATCCAATATTCAGACACAAGGGATGATCATGCCCCAGGTACAACTCAAAAGGCAGTGGCTTGGTTCAGTTGCAGAAAATAGATCAGGATACCAATAGCACATTAACCCTTGCTTGCTGCAGACCGGCTCTCTGCAGGCCCCTGTCCTCAGAAGCACTTAGGATTGTTCTGTGAGCAGTGGCAGGGCAGTGGAGGGAGAGGGCTATGACAAGTAGATCCAGGACTACACAAGTCCACTAGTCCAAACCCCTCATATGCAGGTGGTGTGCAAATGCCACAGAGGTTACTGTACTATACAGCTGAGGCTGTAATAGCAGCTATGGATTGGCTCCAGAGTCTAGGGAAAGGGAAGATTTCACTCCTCAGAGAGCATCCCTGAGTAAAGCCTGTTTACAGAAGCTCCCAAGGCAGATGATCTGGGTTACTGTGCCAATTCTATTTCCAATGCTCAAAGTGCCAACTGAATGCCATTTCTGGCATACAGAACCCTCTATCTCCTTCCCAAACATAAAGACAGTCCCTGATTTCAAGACATATTTTCTCATTATTCCATACAAGCCAGTTTCCTTCTTCTCAACGGCGACCTTTCACACTGAGATTTTTTTTAACTCAAAAAATGCAGTTTTCCTATAAGTAAAATAATGAAACCCATCCCACTTTATTTCAATGGGAATTGGAGACACCTTAAGCGTTTTCTCTATAGATTCCCATCAGGGCAGGGACTGAGCCTCTCTCTGCACTTTTAAAATGCCTAGCACAATTTGGACTCTGCAACAATCTAAGTAATATATATAATAATAGTTTTATATTGCAGAACTCTGAAAGTCTCACAGCTTTATTTATATAATTTGCTAACTATGAAAGTGTTGAACCTGTAATCCCAAAACTATCCCACACTATTTTTGGTTTCCTATCTAGTAATTTCTGTGGTGTGTGCCCTTTTCCAAGAGTGCATAAGCTTTACAAATGTAACATGTTCTCCTAACACTACTTCTGAAATATCCACTATTCCCACCTTTTTATAGGCGATCCAGTCAAACACCCTGTCAATGTCTGTGGCTCGCTGCACCTCCTGTGAAACTGGATGTGAACTGGCCAAGCCGTCGAGCAGCATTACTTCATGTAGGACATCTGTCAGAAATCTCTGCTTTTCCTGAAATACAGTACATGCAATAATATCATGGATATTACATTTACGATTATATGGAAATGATGAAAATCAGTCACAGACTCAGCGGCTCAGCAGCCTTCCTTACTAGGACCTGCTAAAGTAAGTCTGTATGGTCTGGTTGTTATTCATAGTAACCTCTACTAATTCCTGAATTAAAACCAATTGGAATCAGTTTTAGTTGTGTGTACTGTGGAACCCATTGATTTGTGATTTTGGTTGTGGTGAAAGTCTGACTGAAATTAAAATAAAGACCATTAAATTATTTTAAAAGCATATAAAAGTGTAAATTCCAATTCAGACAAAAGTGATACTCTACTTACAGTGAAGTTATTGGAGTAAAAAAGAAGTTTTCAATCATAAAAATAAATGGATATTAAGATTTAACACTTGCAGAGTTCTTCTTATCCATAGACCTCAAAATGCTTCACAAAGGTGGGTAAAAATAATTATAACCGCTTTACAGATGAAGAACTTGAGGCACAGAGAGGTGAAGTGACTTGTTCAAGTTCACACAGCAAACCATACATTTAATCTATAAAGCTCCAAGTGCTCTACAGACTTCACCTAATTAATCCTCACAACATCTTTATGGAGACAAGAAGTATTATTAGCCCAGTTTTACAAGCAGGGAAAGTGGCATAAAAAATTTAAATGACTTGCTTAAGGTTAGAAAGCAAGTCAATGATAGGTGACCATCCAATTAATGTCCAGTGTATGAATTTGTCTTCATCTCCATCATAAATAGATATTATAAATATATGTCAAAACCACTGCAGATTTAAACCGGCAGTAAAGTTTACTAAATGCCCATGTAGAAGTACACGTGGACTGTGAGCACTCTCTTTCATGGTTCAGCTGGGGACACTTTCTTCAACTGAGGAATTTAATGCCCTTAAAGTTATATTAGTGTTGATGCCTCTGCTCCACAACCTTTTGTCAGCAAAGGAAGCAGCTCCATCTGCTCAGGTTTTCAAGCCAGGTATAAATGAGAAAGGTGATTTAAAAATTCTTGTTAATTAAAGTTTAATTTTTTTTTCTGAATTGATATATTTTAACGTTTATCTCCATTACAAAAGTTGTTGAACTGATGTTGACCCAGTGGCATAATCTTAGGGATCTCCTGGGAGTTCGGCATTTTTAAAGAGTCACTTTGATATACACATATAAAATAACCACATGATTACGTAATGTATTCTGAGCTTAATTTCATGTGTAGAAAAGTTTTGGTACCAGTGTGTTAATTTAAATTATAAGACAGCTGAAAAGCTGTTCCAATGCTGATCCATCTGGAAATAAACCTTTATGTTAAAATTCATCAAGGTACAAGAAATGTACCTTGAGCTGATTATATATTCAAGCAATTAAAAACATGGGATGCAAGAAATCCAATTACCCAATACATACTTAGTGTTTCAGATAGCCATATTAGGTAGAGTTTATGAAAGGAAATGTAATATCTGATTCACATTATCTTTCATTTCAGAATTTCTAGAGTCATAAACAGTTAGCTGCTGGTCCCTTTATAAACAGCAAAACTCAACACCATCTCAGAAGGGCGAGTAGGGATGAAATTCATTCAAACTCAGGAGAAAACAGTTAAAGTGCAGGGATCATGAAACTCTTGGTCATACCCAGCTCATTTTCACGCAATACTGGATTCCCTGCCTGTTTGGTCAACAGCGGGTTTTTTAGTTTATGCAGATTGAACACATTTCCAAAGTTCAGTTTGGAAATCATGATTACCAAAGATTTGTTCAGGTGGATTTTAAACACGTTGAATTTGGTATGGATTCATTAAGAAGTGACAATGGGGTGTCAGTCAAATGATTAACTTATAACAACCTTGAATCAAGTAGATAAGCAGATAGCAATCTAGGAAATTTTAAGGTGATGTTATAACAAGATGAAGAAAAGGTGTAAAAAGGAAATGTTATGTTTGTTTGTTTCTTAGCTCACATCTTGATAAGCCAAAAAGGTGTAGTTTTGAATCCTGTCAGTCAGAATTAAAGTAGACTAACATTGTTGAGGCATGTTAGCTGGCCGTCTTACAACCTAGGCTCAAACAGGGATAATGACCTTCAAGGCGGCTTTTCAGTCACATTAGGACTCTTGATATTCTTCTTGTACCAAACAGAAAAACAAATACACAATATATTTAAGGGTTGGCAAGTGGGCATGCAGACTGAGGAGGCAACAGGAAACTGAAATGGAACACGTGGTATGAACTGGAATCAGCTTAATTACCATGTTACCTAAACACTATAGCCCCTATTAGATAAAGTTACATTAGTGTTGTACCTAGCTGTGAGTAACCTTGAATGCACCAAAATCATTAATACTAAATTTTGGAGAAAAAGAGACTTTCCTTTCCTCTGCAGGGTGTCAAATAAGATCGTATTGGTCTGTTTCAACATAACATCTATAGGACCAAGGAAGCAGCTAACAGGCACTGTGGAGAACCAAGCAGAAAATCAACGTGTTATAAGGTCAGTGAGCTGTGAATGTGGTGGGTGAGGGGGCTATGGCTTAACATGAAACAATTACAAAATATAGTTTAAGATTACTCTCTTCTGAGAACGTTCAACTGGGATAAAAAATACTGCACTCAATTTCTCATTGCCTGTGAACCCTGTACAGAAAAAGAAAGCGGAATTCTGCATACTGCCAAGAATGAAGAGTTTTCCTCACATTATCCAGTCTCTATTTGTAGCATGACTCTGTGCAAATATGCTGCAAAGGCAACTGGACTTATGCATGGAAAGTGTTAGTTACCCTACATGAGGACAGGGCTGCATGGTAGAACAGTGGTGACAGCAGACAATGCAGAAACCTGGAAGAGGGTTAGAACTCTAGAGGGTCAGTACCAGGACAGCAGAAGGTTGCTGAAATAAGTGGAGTACTACTACTGTATTCTACACCTTTCTTCAAAGCCAGACAAAAACCAAGTAAGTGATTCTTGATTCCTTCTTCCGTCACCACAAATGCACGGTCCCTCCCGATCCAAACCTGATGCTCCTCCTCACCACCTTTCCTGTCTGCTTTGAGAGGAACAGAATGCAAAGTCAAACTCTGCTTGAACGGTGGATGGCAAGAGTCTGGAAGCCCAGACACTCCCTGCTTGTGAAGAAAGAAATGGAGCACTGACTGCATTGCTTCAGCAACTTCCTACTGCATCCCTCTCTTTCTTCACCAGCTCCTGCACCAGCATCCAGTCATGTTCTGAGGAGGCAGGGGTCAGATGGAAAAAAAGATGCAGTTAAGGAGATGAATGTGCCAGCAGCTTTGATTTTAATTTCAGTTACATCAACTCATTTATTTTCAAGGTCTATTCAGATTCTTACATTGACATCCATCATCATATCATCGAAGTGCATGTATCTTCACGAAATAGTTCCTTTTAATTCTGTTCCTCCAAATAAATAGTTCCTCCAAATTCTACTTCTTAGAGCTTATCCTCGTCTGCTTTCCCCTGAGCTCTGTGCTCTTCTTTCCTTGATGACCATGCCCATTTTTGCAAATGCACAGTCTGCAAAATGGATTGTTGGCAGAGTTTAGACTCTGCTGCTGGGAGTGCCAGCAGCCTGACTGTGAATGAAATGAATTTCGTGGATAGTATGGTCTGCACATTATCTGCCTATAAAGATACTTCTCCAGAGTATTTCTGCTCTGTGAAATTTTGCCATTCACTTGGATTTCTAATATAGACTTTAGACTGTAACAGCAATTGCCTTTTAGTAGTCTGCTTCACGTATAAGATGCTACATCTTAAACAGTAAGAAAATGTGAAATAATATTCCTTGAACAGAAAGGGCTGCAGCAGCAGTCAAAAAGCTAACAGAATGTTGGGAATCATTAGGAATGAGATAGATAATAAGACAGAAAATATATTGCTTCTACATAAATCCCATGGTACGACTACATCTTGAATACTGTGTGCAGATCTGGTCACCACATCTCAAAAAGGATATATTAGAATTGGAAAAGACACAGATAAGAGCAACAAAATGATTAGGGGTATGGAACAGCTTCCATGTGAGGAGAGATTAATAAGATTGGGACTTTCCAGCTTGGAAAAGAGATGACTAAGGGGGGGATATTATTGAGATCTATAAAATCATGACTCGTGTGGTGAAAGTAAATAAGGAAGTGTTATTTACTCCTTCACATAACACAAGAACTAGGTGTCACCCAATGAAATTAATAGGCAGTAGGTTTAAAACAAACAAAACGAAGTATTTCTTCACACAACGCACAATCAACCTGTGGCCAGAGGATGTTGCAAAAGCCAAGACTATAACAGGGTTCAGAAAAGAACTAGATAAGTTCATGGAGGATAGGTCCATTAATGGCTATTAGCCAGGATGGGCAGTGATGATGTTCCTAACCTCTGTTTACCAGAAGCTGGGAATGGGCGACAGGGGTGATCACTTGATGATTACCTGTTCTGTTCATTCCCTCTGAAGTAACTGGCATTGGCCGCTATCCGAAAACAGGATACTGGACTAAATGAACCTTTGGGCTGACCCAGTATGGCCATTCTTATGTTCTTTATGTTCCTTATGTAAAGGGGTACTCCTCTGAGAACTGAATAACAGCTGAATCAAAGTCCTGTGAATACAGGATAAGGATGATGTAATGAAGGAGGGCTGTTGCTTCTTATTCAATAATGCTTTATTGAGACACAATGCAATGGAATAAGTTAGTTAGCATGACAATAAAATAATATTGAGCTTGTCACATAAAAATAATTTCCAAATTAATATGAAATAGAGGACAAAGAATTTTAAAAACCCACTGGAATGCATCCAACAATTGAACAAAAGAAATAATAGGAATAGTACAATAAGACCCATAACTGATAATTATTATACATATGAGATCAAAGGGCTAAGCATGAAAGGCACTGCCTTTGTTCTGGAACAGGCATTCAAATGGTTTACAGATTAAGGGACTTATATGAATAATGTTTAATATGGGTGTCCAAACCTCTACATGATTTTCCTGTCTAGTCAGCAGTATCTTCTCCACCATACCTAATGTTTTCTAGCCATCGGGAGTATGGAGGGGATTTGTGTGATCTCTGGTGCCTGTCAAAAGAAGTGTTTGCAAGAGATAATACAACACGTTTCTAGGTGAAATTGGACTTTGGAGGGATATAGTCTCTGGAGTATCCCAAGGATGCATAAAATAAGTATACAATGAAGATCCACTGGGCATATTTAACACAAGAGGCAAAACTAACATCTCTCTGTTTGTCTATATACTTTTAACCAACACCACCCACCACCACAGTGGCTGAGCGACTCCCAAGTGTTTAAAAATAAAATTAAAAATCTCTCTTCTTTCCCCAACTGTAAGGAAAATGGCTTGATTAGCATTTTTTTTTAAATTGTGTGTGTGAGAGTGGTGTGTGTATGTGTGTGAAAGCATTCATGTATGGAATTGGTTGAGGGAAAACTAAGTCAAGTTCTGCATTTATTAATTCTAAAAGTTTTGAGAGGTCCATGTTCATACTCATCTCTTATTCTTCCATACTCTTGCTCCAGCTCCCGTGAGAGTTCTATCTATTTCCTGCACTCAGGAGACTTTCCCACTGGTTGACAGTTCCATTGTCCCAGAGAAATGCTGCTGCTGTTGGAGTTCACCACTGAGGAGGAAAACACTGTCTGTCGTTTAACTAAAATCAAACCCATGGATGGCTCTTAATATCAAACAGAGATTTTGAAATGTACTGTCCATTCAAATGAGAGCCAGTGCAGGTAGCCAAGCACTGGGGTAATGTATTCACAGGTTGCTGCTGCTAATTTGGAGTATTTTCAAGATTTGTGACTTCCCCATCCATTGTAATTATTGTTTCTCTTCATTCTTCTACATCTCAAGGATAGATGTGATTTAGCTATATATTAAATCAGTTTTGCTCCAGTGAATATCCAAATAATAAGGGAGGAAAGGGTTGAATAAAATGGGGAGTTTTACAACAAAAAACACATCCCTACATTTACTTATTTCACTTAAAATACTGGTTAAAAAGATGACCAGTTCAAGCCGCTCAAAATCTTCCACTCTGAGTCTTGTTATCTCCTTGTAGGTGACTCCACAGCAACAGACACAGTAGGAAAATGGGTGAACACATATTTGTTCCTGTATTACTTCCATCAGCATTTAAAACATTAGGCTTGATTTATCCTGGTGATGCTGGGTCTATGTGCTAAATTCATCCTCCAAGGCCAGTACAGGCTGCTCCTCCATAGGAGGAATTCATATCCAGTTCAGGGGACCATAGACAACATTTCAACCTTGGGAGAGCAGCTTTAAACTGTGGCTGATGTTCCAGCAGAGCCCCGGCCAATGACTGCCAAACATTACACTAAATCAGAACATTTTCCAGGTGTCATAGCTGTGCTGGATTTTGAACTTCCAGAAACTATGTTTTTCTGTTCTGAAAGTGGTGAGGTCTAGGGAGCACGGGTCTTGAGTGAATCAAGCCCATTTTGTGGGTCTGGAACAATCCTTGCAAGATTTTGTTCCTTTAAAATCTGCTTTTATGTTGTATGCAATTTTAAAACCATAGCCATATTGATCAGAGCAGACAGCTGAAATGTCAAAACAAAAGAAATAAAGCATTTGTCAACGTGCATGCAACCAAATATAGAGATATTTATGTGGCAACCAGACTTACCGTCTGGAATACGGTTTTAGGTGAAGTGGGCAGTCAGGTTCAAAGAGAAGGGATCTGATGGGACAGGAGTCTTCTTCCTCTGGAGGAGTTGCAAGATGCCAGGAAACTTAGCTCCCATCCTCACTCAGGACAGGGAGAGGAATTGCCATGTCAAAATAATGCGATCTTCAGCAGTTTTAGCAGAGTTTCACTTTGAAATTAAAGGTTTACCCAACCCCCAAACTCAGGAGATGTGAAATCACATGATCCACAGCTTCTGATAAGAATGGCTATTTTATATTTTTCCTCAAAAGGAGCAGATAACAACATGGAGCAAGAAGAGAACTTGACATCCTCTAAACCTGTATTCAATCATCTGAATAAACATGTATACCCATTTATGTCTGGTCTCTAAGCTGCACAGAATTTAACTACTTAAAGTAGTATCCTTCACACTGACTCTTCTTGCCAAAACATTTATAAACTCTATTGGAAAAGAACATTTGTTTGTGGAAATTTCTTTTTCTAGCTGTAAATTAAACTAAACTTTTGGACTGTGACGGTTAAACGGGACTAGTAATATGTAATCAGAATGGCTTGCAACTTACCTGTCCATATCCTGTGATATTCAATTATACATGAGTTTCTATATAATTTCACATAAAAAGTTTCCCTTATAGTTGAGTTAAAACATAAAATCATACAATGCTTGACTTCAGTGAGTAGTTACTGAGGGGAAAAAAACCACACTCCATGCGGTATTAATTAAAGACTGTCTTCTTAGAGGCACTGGGAGGCGTTAACCAAAAAAAGGAGAGATAAAGGGAGGGTTTTTTTTAAAAAAAGGAGAGACCAAGTCTCTCTCATTGCTGAGCCAGCATGATATCGATGTTGGGTTACAAGGATCAAGCAGACTACAGCTCAGGTCTGAAATGCCAAAATAATAATAAAAAATTCAAAAAGACCCATGTCATAAGTCTACGTCTTCAAAATTTTTAATTATTTATCTGGGCTTTCTTGTGCATCAAACAAAGACTACGAACATTTTATTGAGGGAGATAAACTTTTTAGCAGGCAATTTAAGACAAAGCACATTAAAGATATGAATAAATCTAATTGCAATATTCATTTTTTTAATCCTGTCAGTGAGAACGATAGGCAATTGAGATCATTTATCAAGGACTTGAGCAGTACAGTTTGCGATGCTCTAATAATTTAGTTGAATGACATTTAGTTTAATGATTTCCCATTAGTATTTATTTTTATACTCAAGTAAGGTCTCTCACCACAGTGTTTTAAAAGAAAAATGTTGGCCTGCAGACTTACTACAACATTAAGCTCCTGCAGGAATGGCAGAATCATCTACTGCATGAAGCGCTGTAGTATGAAGGATAGCTTCAGCTCCCTCAAAGAAAGTAAAGGGTTACCAGCCACATGAAAAATGGAGGTTTTACTCCTGATACTTCAATCAAATGTTTCTAACAAAGAGAACATCTCCAGCAAACATGACCATGGTAGTAAGCAGATGCGGGAAAGACAGGGCTGCCTTTTCCCCGTGCTCTACCTGACAAGAAGGAAGACGATTCAATGTGTGACACATTGAGGTATTATACCTTGACTCATCCAATACATTTGTCACTATAGCCAAAGTCTTATAAAATAAAGGAGCAGGAGAAGGCCACTGGGCTCTGTGAAATGCTTTCTCAGCATCAAGCAAGGTAGTGACTGCTAAAGCATTTGACATTTGTGTTTGATGGATAAAAGGGAAAATTACATGCCAGTAATTCCTTTTGTCATAGTCCTCTACTCCTATCCCACTAACAGAGATATTCAAGTAGAGATAGCACAATGGCTCCACCTACCATGAAACAAAGAGGTAAAAGAGCTGTCAGTAAAGTCCTATATATAAATGTCCCCGTTTGCCTCCTTCTCTTCCAGAAGTGGCAAACCTGCCTCGGGGGGGGGGGGTGAAATGTAGGATGAGAGAAGACAGGACTATGTCAAAGGGAATTACCAATGAGTACTTTTCCTGTTGTCTTTCGTCCCTCTTCTGTCATACTGCTAACAGAGACACCTACATCTACTACCCCCAGCAGGGGTAGGCTGACCTTCTCATGTCACTTGTAGGAGTTTATGACAGAAGAAGCCACCAGGATACAGTCAGATACAGCTGGTACTGCCTTGCTTGCCTCTAACATGAGAGGCTCACCACTCACTGATCATGAAATGGCAATACATTTAGTCTTTAGGAATTTCACATATTGGCCCAGATGGTAGTTATGTTATTGGCAGTTTTCCTCTTATAACAGTCCTAAAATCACAGAAGTCATTGTTTCAACTTTCTGGACATTCAAGAGATTAAACAAAATTTCAAAATGCAATATCTTGGGGCAGAAAGGGTTAGAGGCAGAAAATGGGAAGAATAATGGGTTAATTAATATGAAATTCAGTGTTTACCTTAGGAATAATACCCAGCAGGAGGCTAAAATTCACCTTAGAAAAGGTATTGGGGCTGATAATGAGGATGCTCAGCTCCCTGACCTGCCTGTTTGACATTAGCATGACCAAGAAATCACCTTGCAGGACAGGAGTTTAAGAGAAGCCCCTCCTGGAGATTAACAGAAAGGCTCTAGGTAGACTCTTCAGCATGAGAGACTGGCCTCTGCAGTGACAGTCATGGGAGGAGGAGATGGAAAGCCAGATCCACTATGAATGTGGAAATGAAAGCTTTCACCACTCTGCTAGATGTCTTGAGTGGTTTAGCGCTCAGCAGGAAGGACACAGTGGCTCGAATTTACTACAGCCACTGGGACCAGTGTGGAAGCAGAGAAGGAAGAGGTCTGCTATTGTAGGCTGGCTGACTAGCTGCAGAAGGGGACAGGAACTTTGCTGCCTGATACCAGAGATCAACAGGAGACTGGGGTGGAGAGTGACACAGTGAGGCAGGCAAACTTCTATACATCTTGCAGTCTATAAGGATTATGGGTTCTAAACCATGTGAAAGGCACCACTCCATGGGAAGAAAGGGAAATAGTGTGATGGATTGGAACATTTCTGTGTCCATTTATGTAATTTTAACCGCCAAGATTTGTCAAGGACAGAACAAGAGCAGCTGGTTGTAATGCCTGACACCTCCCTGAAGGGGTAACACAGGACTCATCAGCTGTGACTATTTTTCAATCAGAGGTCTACCCCTAGGACAATTATTTTGCTATAGAGAGTGGCCAGGCTGAAGGAAAGTGATTTCCCCAGTTTGGACTCCAAGTGGGCTGGGACTTCCTGACTAACCACCTGATGGGAGTTCTAAAGCTGATCAGTTGGTCACTTGAACAAAAGGGGAAAAAACCTTATTTAAGGAGAGGATCTGTTCCCGGCTCCCTTTTTCTCAATGGCAGACCATCATCAGATCTCAGGAGGATTGTACAGATGCAGAAGACAGGAGAAGCCTACTCACTTGTCACATGGAGAGGGCATAAGGACTCACAAAAAGGGGTGAGCAAAGTCTCAGGGGAGAGAGCAGAGAGCGTTTTGTTGTTTTCCTAAAGAACTATAATTCTTCTATGCTTTGAGAGTAAAAGTTACTGCAGGTTTAGGAACTCCTATACAAAGCCTGTTTCTTTACTTTACTTGCCACATAAACTATAAACTTGCCACATAAACTATAAACCAAAGCACTTCATAGCAAGGTGGAACTTGGTAGGGGCAGACCCAGGAGGGAGAGGGACATGCATAAGTGGCTGGAGAGGCTTAGGATGTGAAAGCACTTGTTTCAGGGGCAAGGGCAGTTGGCCTGTAGAGTTCCAAAGAAGCGGGCCAGACAAGAGGTCTGCACACAGAGCTAGAAAGAGCATCTGAATTCCACTTAGACCCAGCTGGCTTGGAAGCATGTGGCATCCCCAGGTTGGGTCCAATTACTACAGACTGGTGACCATCAACTAGGGGGACTCAGCCAGGTCTGTAACATGATGGACTGACAAATCCAATTTCAGAGCCTATAAAGACTGGTGACCCAGCTTGCTCCTTAGGCTTCTCCCCATATAGATCTCTGAAAGAAGCAACGGGCTCTTTGCCCATCTTCTTTCTTTTGCAAGATCTTCTTATCCTTTCCCCCTCTTCAATTCTGCTTCCTTCTTCTTTCCTTTCATCTGTCTTCTCTTTGATCTTGGGTCTAGAAAGACAGGTAGTCGTAGAGTAGGAAAGAGAAGGAGCAGGACAGGACTATGGCTGTGTACCGTTCAGTATAAGGAAGCAAAAGTGAAGGAATGGACTCAGACCTTGTATATAGAACTTGATTGAGAGATTTCTTGCCTCCATGCTTTTTTATAAGTGGAGCCTTTATGCTGTGGGTCTGGGAACGACTGATGATATATAACAATGTATTTTTTCTCCTAAAGCTAAGACTTACCTTCCTGCCTTGAAGCCCATCTGATCAGTATTTTGATACATGGGATGATGAGATTACGTCTGAATGCAAGAACCATAGCAATGATTTAGTATCACAATAGACATATAAGATTTAAGCTCTGATTTAGCCCTTTTTAAATTTTTAATAGAAGGGTGATGAAATATGTTTCAGCCATCATTCCATTTTGAGGTATCTTTGCAAACATATACAGAAGTAGGAGAGAGGCTTCTGCTTGAAAAGCTTTATAAGATTTGACAGGAAATGGGGCAGCACTGGAAGATTGATTTGGTTCCCTGTTTTTAACCCCGGGGGTGACAAGTTGTATTAGAAAGTGGCTATTCATTGTAAATTTAAAAAGTGTAAGTTATTTCCTATAAAAATTCTTCATTTTCCCATGTTAACTGAGGGCTAAGCAGTAGACAGTGTTCATGCATACCATTGCTAAGGCTATCTTAACAAAATGTACCAGCCTTAGTCTTTTATTGGTGCCTAGACCAGCCCAAAAAGAGATATGACAGCATATTCTGTAACAAACTGGAAGGCAGTAGTATTTGATACTTCAATCCCCAAGGTTTGAATCCTCACAGGAGGATTACAAGAATAAAATTCTAAGGTTGCAAAAGCAGGTCAATTTTCTACCTTTCCCCATTCTTTGGGAAGAGATTTTATTATATTATTTTTGGCTTTCCTGATACTTTCCTGATGCAAATCACTCTCAAAGCCTTGTGTGATCATATTCAATGGGACCTTGTATGCGTATTTCACAGGTCTGAATTACTGTTGATGCAGCAGTATGCAGCCTCCTATGTTGTTACTCTGGCTATTTAAGTAACATCATTATGAGAAATAGAGCTAAAGGTTCTTGGTGTTGCAACTAATTTCATGTAGCCTGTAATGTGTACTTCTTCACTTTTGAATAAATGGAATTGTTTGGGTAGTTTTTCTTTTGCTAATTGCTTCTATTTGTTGCTTAGGTTTTTAGGTCAGAATAATCTTAGTAGCACATGTACTCTGCACTGATAAAAAAAAAATAACCAGAATGCCAAAATCTGATAGCTGTAGCCAACTTTTGCTTGTTAGTCCTACCACCTTTATAAAACGAATGAAACATCAGATTATCAATTCCCATTGTAGTCTGTAAAAAACACCACAGTAGGA
Organism: Natator depressus; assembly: GCF_965152275.1. Classification (NCBI taxonomy): domain Eukaryota; kingdom Metazoa; phylum Chordata; order Testudines; family Cheloniidae; genus Natator; species Natator depressus. The sequence continues at coordinate 281,084,766 of NC_134234.1, forward strand.
TGCTATACTGTTTAACTTCTCATGTGTTCTATCTTGCCACCAGTTTTCTAACTATTTAGATGTCAGTATGGTTATTTTGGTATCTAAGGCTAATGATAGCAGAAGCCTCATGAAAAGTTTATGTCAACTCTCCTTTTTCATTTAAAATAACTTGACAGATAGATATTTTCCAGGCACAGCCATTTTGCTGTTATTAATTCTAATTCATGCACTGCATGTTTCTGATTTCCAAGATTTAACTGTCATACTTTGTTCAACCCACATGCCTTTTGGTTCTCCTGTATGTCATTTGCATAACAGTGAACATTACATTCACTCCACAGGAATTCTCAAAAAACATCCTCCATTCAAGATGACTTCTAAAGCAAAGTTATTCTGGATTTGTTAAAGTGATTATGTGGAGCACAAATGACTATGATGATTCAAAGATAAAAACCAGCGTATGAACATTGTAGTCTATGACATTTCCCTCTGCTAAAATCATCAAGAGCTGCCAGATTCCATTGCATTTATAATTAGAATGATTATATTGTAATTCAAGATGTGTTCTTCAAAAAGTTGAAGAGAATGAGTTTTATTACACCCAAAGCTAGGTGAACCCAACAAGCTTACCTATGTGAGGCAGATGTCAGTTCAGATATAGATTTATTTTGCTTTTTTTCATAATGCAATTATAAATCAGAAATGTTACACCGAAACAAATTAAACATGGCACAGAATAAAGAAATCAGACTTCAAACAGAAATGTCCATAAACCCAAAGAGTTCCCATGTACAATTATTTAAGAGTTAGTAGTTTATTTAATTCTTAATTATTACATCTTGGATTTACTTCACAAAAAATGAGTGGACTAAAACTACAGAACTAAATTCAAGAAGTGGCAAAACAATTTCAGAAATTAATGTGCATGAGTTTAATGAAAACATTCAAATTACTAAATCTCAGTTTTAAAATCTTTATCCTACAAGCTGTATATATATAAAAAAATGTCACATGATACATAATACTATCAGCTCAAAAGAGAGACAAGTTTGCAAAGAATAAAATAATTTATTCTTGGGAGATTACAAAATATACAGACACCCTATACATGCTCACAAAGAAGGTATCGCCTCTTTTATGTTTGTAACTCTCACTAACTTTTATCTTTCCTTACCATTTAAGTGGTCAAGGTATTATACCTTCTGATATTCAAGAATAAAATAAGATATAAGTGGGAATGATCTAGGCACTTGATCTGCAAGAAGAGGGACTCAAAGGGGATGACCCAACTTGTACTTCCTGGCTCTTTCACCAGTGGAGAGCTGCACATGTTTCAGAAGACAGAAGTTGATCCTATAACCACAGCTATATGACTGCATGTGACAAACTATGCCCCACACTTTAATCCTCAGTATATAGATTAATATAGAATGTTAGATGCCCAAAACAAGAATACCATAACAGATAATTTAGAGGTTTCAGAGTAGCAGCCGTGTTAGTCTGTATTCACAAAAAGAACAGGAGTACTTGTGGTACCTTAGAGACTAACACATTTATTAGAGCATAAACTTTTGTGGGCTACAGCCCACTTCATCGGATGCATAGAATGGAACATATTGTGTGTGTGTGTATATATATATATGTATATGTGTGTGTGTGTATATATATATATAAAGCTTATGCTCTAATAAATGTGTTAGTCTCTAAGGTGCCACGAGTACTTCTGTTCTTTTTGTAGATAATTTTTTAAAAAGCATAATATTGCAGTAATATATTCAGTTTCACTGTATGGCTTACCTGAATCTTCCTTCTCTATTTATATTGTTATAACTAAAAATGCAACGTTCTGAGAACCTCAGAAAACACTATAGAGATCTTTCATTAATATACAGTTTTCAGAAATGGTTGGTGTTCAATCACTACTACCCTAGTGTGTAACGTCTTTGAATAGAAAAGTGGCAGTTATTTTAACATTTGGTTACGATACACAAGACCTTATTCTTTTTGTAATAAATGACAGATTACACTCTTGGAATGCTGTCAAATGATTTCACACCCACTGATTTTGCTTTATTGGACATCTGATACTTGCTCGCACCATTTGGTATTCTTCAGCAGACCCTGACTGTAACATAAGCAGGAGTATAACAGGAAAACAACCTTTCAGTGGAGTTTCCAAACTAATGAAATAACATGAACTTACCATATTCCAGCCTGGGTAGAGGTAGTCTGTCCCAACAAATTCAAAATAGTGAGCAAAACCTTCTTTTAGCCATACATCTTCCCACCATACTGGAGTCACAAGGTCACCAAACCACTACAAGGAAAGTTCAATCAAACAACATAAAATGTTGTTTATATATGTGTGATTTGTACACAAAACCAGAACTATTAGGTTTATAATTCATAATAATGACAATATTTTATACTTATATCACACCTTCCATCCAAGGATCTCTAAATGTTTTACAAAATACCAATGAACTAAGCTTTACCTGTGAATTAGATAAGTATCAGATGAGGAACATTAAGTGTCTTGTAGTAGGTTGTACAAGACACCTCTGGGAAATTAGGAACAGAACCCAGATCTCCCAAGTTTTAGCATTTTTTAGCTTTCTGTAAGGATGGTCTATTCAGATCAAGTTTGTTCACTGGAATAACATTGGGAGCTCATTTTTACAATGGTGCATGAGTATTTGACTGTGTGATACTCACTGATGTTAATGGGAGTTCAATGAGTAAATCACTGTGCACTACTTTGAAAATATATCTCAATGTCTCTGAAGTATTTTTTTCTGAATGAATAACCAAAGTCTGTATCTGTAAGCATTACTGGTAGTTTTCTATGCAATTAGAAAATGAGGTGAAGCTAACATCATAAGAGATAATTTTGAACTTGCATGTGGTCACAAACTATTAAAATAAACAGAGACAGAACAGCAAATGGATATTCTAGAGAAAGAATGACTGATGTGAGATTACAGAATCAGTTACTGATGCTGCAATTAGAATGGCAAGTGTATGAAAAAAAAAAAGAGTTGGGCAGTGGACTATTTGTTTCCATAATTATGTGTTTGTTTGGAAACTCTCGGTGGGGTCTCAATGAGCTGCCGTACATCTGTGCATCACTATTCATGCAAAAGGAATGGTGGTAGTATAGAGGCAGGTATAAGTGCTGTGACTGGAGATTGTGGGTGCAGTGAACAAGGGAGGCAGTGCCAAAGTGCATAGCAAAGAGAGATTAACGTTATCAGATTGGCAGTATTGGGTTTCAGCAGCCAACAGCTAGCACCTGAATGAGTGAAGATAAATGTAATGAAGATCTAGGAAGAGAACTGCAGATGGGGTTGACAAAAGTGATCTTGATGATAATTTTTATGCCAATTGAGAGTGAAATTAAGAGAACAGATCATGGAAATCCACTGATCAGTAACTCCTGGTATTATTTAAGTAAATGCAGACAATACGCTTAGCTCTCTAAAAGACTAATAAGGCAGTCCCTGTCCCAAAGAATATACAGTTAAAAAGATAGATTAAAAAAAACACACTGGATATCCATATGCACACATAATATACTCCCAAACTGTGGAGAGTTAAGGGAATATATTTTGACCACAAATAACTTATGATGAAAAAGGATGAAATAATATGTGATAGGTTTATATTCATGGATTATGATAAGACTATTCAGAAAATACAAAACAAGTATTAGAAATAGGCAGGGAGATTTTGTTTAAAAAACCCTAGTATTAAAGTTGATAATACTGAAATAACATTTGTTAACATATGTTCTTATAATTTAGGAAGGATTAATAAAATTTTAGAAACACTGGGATGTTGTTGATTAGATTAGATAAAAGTATATTTGTCTTACTTAAGGAATTACCTATGATTCCTTTCTGGAAAAGCAGAAACATATATTCTAATATATTCATAATATTATTATTTTTGCATAGCATCTCATTTCTTACTCAATCTTACTCCTGGGAGTAAGATTTTTCCTGTTTATCAAGTAATAATTGCAATAACATGATTACAGGTACTCAATTTTTTAAATATTATGGATCCCCTATCCTGTTTGAACTTCTTTAATAATATTATATTTGTATGTGATGGTGGGCAACTAATGTAAGTTGGTATCAATATCTCTGCTTTTGATTAATTTCCTGTTCATGACCTGTGAACAGTGTGATTCTTTCTCAGATGATGAATTTGTTTGGATCTGGAGAAGATGCTTTTGTGTGGAAACATTATGTATTTTTCCGCTTGTTGTTAAGTATTTATTTAATTATATATAAAAATATGTTAAAAGAACAGGAAGTTTGAAATGTCAAGAAATTAAAACTTAGGAAATGCCAGAACTGAAGTTACCCATGGAATCTTAATCAGCTTCCCTAATGCATATGTATTATGACAGTTTTGCCAAGCAACATACAGGAGCCAATGGCAGAGCACAGAAATAGAGTGAATTCTCCTGGATCACAGACCAGTGCCTTGAACACATGGAAATATTTTTTTTTCTAAAACCCTCTGCCTCAATTCACTATCCATCCCCAAAACTAAATGACACTGCGGTCTTTAGGACAGCACAGTGTGAGGACACATAATTAAAGATGTGTATCACACACAAGAGGACTCAACTAAGGTTACTTGGACAATTTTAATTCTAGCATTTCCTAATTTTTGAGTGCATAGTTTTGTAACCTTCACATTCATTTAAGAGATTTTTAAAAATGCAATAGCTTAGCTTTTTGAAAACAGAAAACTGAAAAGGGTAACTTCCATCCTGTTTACCCCTGCCACCTTTCAGTGTAGGTTATCAGCAGGATTTTACCCAGAATCTTTAGCTCTGAAGCACAAATCTGGTAACAGCAATGGGCTGTTATCCTCTCTGCAACCCAGCCATTTAGGATGACCAGATAGCAAGTGTGAAAAATCGGGACAGGAGGTGGAGGGTAATAGGTACCTATATAAGAAAAAGCCCCAAAAATCAGGACTGTCCCTATAAAATCGAGACATCTGGTCACTCTACAGCCATTAGAGGATGACACAGAGCATACTTTCCCAGTGGCTTACCTAAGAGGTAGAAAAATATTTTAAATGCTGGGGACCAGGATTCCTACTTCTGGGGGTGAGTGTGGTCTAGTAGCTATAAACGGCACAGCCAAGCACATAGATCTGGCACATCCACTCTGTAAGGCAAAGTGGGTAAGTGGATGAGACTTATATCTGCCACATCAGAGATGTGGCTTCTACTACGTCTGCCAGAGGTAAGCTTGTGCTTCCTCTCAGGTATCCTATCTGCAAAAAGGGGATGAGAACTTACTCAAAATTAAAACTGTGAAGTGCAATGAATTATTAAGAGCACTCAGTTGAAGAACACCTCCATGCATGCCAAAGGGTATTTTGCAGCTTCTCCGTCGGCTCCGTGCCATCTTGAGCCGTGTAGAATGCTCTGTGGGGCCTAAGAATATACTAATATAAGCAGCTCGCCCCTGACATCTAGTGATGCACTGGGGGAAAAGACTTTAGGAGCAGATCGTATTGCACAGACACACCTACTCTGCCTAGGTGTTCAGCAGACAGACATGCTTTGCCAAAGCGGTCAGTTTTGGCTGGTCTTGGGTTACAATTCACTTTAGCATTGAATGCAGGGGTTATGAAATGTTATCCTTATTGTATAACAAAGGGCAGCAGAACTATACTTCGCATGCCCTGACTGAGGGGCTCACTCTAAACTGAACCTCACTTGCTAAGGAGGGGGTAAAGATCCCAAATCTTACTGAAGATGAGAGGGGATGGGTATGAGTGTTCCCACCTAATGGTGTGGATGCTGCCGAAAGAGTCCTCGACACCATGTGACCCGCCCCTCTCCAGTTTAAAGGTGAGCTGATCAGATTCAATTCAGAGTCCTTGTTTCTGTTCAGTGATCACTAAAGCTCAAATCACTGATGGGCAGTTCTGGTATGGGGACAGTGCTGCAGTGAAAAAAAAAATGAAGAGGCAGCAGCACAGAAGTTCCCTACTACCCAGTGAAATCACTAAGAGCTCGACAGGGCATGGCAGAGGCAGCAGGGAGAGACAAGCAGCAGCAGTGATAACAGCGGCAGAGCTGTGTTCTGGCAGAGATAGCCGCAGGGGTGGCAGCAATCAGCCACTTGTGGCAGAGATAACAGCGGCAGCTCAATGTCCCCCCTTTTCAGGGATGAAAGGTGGACTCATGTGAATGCACCTCTGAACTCTCAACCAACTGTGAGTGGGGTGCAGTGGAGGAAAAGAGAGGAGTGGCGTGTGAAAGGGACATTTGTTCAGACTTTCACACTGCGAGGTGGGAAACTTAGGCAGGGGACACTGACCAATATAATGTGGAGTGGGTGTTTGCTTAAATTTACATGCTTTTGAATCTGGTAGTGGTGTTTTCCCAAATTAATGCTGGATTCCCTTTCCCTTTTTAATAAACGTTTCCTTTGATTATACACTGAGTCAATGTTTGTGACTGGGGAAGTATCACCTCTTAGAGTCACTCCAGGGTGGTGTTAGTGTTTTCCCAGATTACGGGATGGGAACTCAATCCAGTTCTGTTTTATATTGTAAAAAGAATCCCCTAGCTATTGAACTAGATATATATATATCTTCTTACTATATGTTCCATTCGTGTATATATATATATATATATATATATATATACACACACACAGAGAAGGTGGAAGTTGCCGTACAAACTGTAAGAGGCTAGATGAGTAACTGAGTATATATATCTCTTCTTACTATATGTTCCATTTGATGAAGTGGGCTGTAGCCCACGAAAGCTTATGCTCTAATAAATTTGTTAGTCTCTAAGGTGCCACAAGTACTCCTGTTCTTAGAACAGAAATAATATTTCCTTTTTTCTGTTTTGTCTATTTATACTGCAAAAACTTTGGGGCAGGAACTCTCTCTTATTGTGTGTTTGTACAATTGTGCCTTTAGGCACCATTATAATAAAACAACAAACAATGATGTCGGCTGGAGGGAAAGACTTACAAGGAAAGAGTAAAAGAGCTAAATACATATAGAGGCTTGTTCTCATTTACACTAAGGCCATCTTCACTGCACTCTGGCAATGTAAGTGGGCCTTAAAGTAAACAAATGCATTTTTCACCCCCCCGGCATTAGTTTAAATGAGGATCAGACCAGTAAACTTAGCAAATTGTTGATGTGATAATTTACCACAAACATTTTAAGTATGGATCAGCTTGGAAAGAGAGCAAACGATCTAAAGTGGCACAAGGGAAAACTAGAAGTAATTAGAAGAATGTAAGAAAAAGGAAAATTCACGCTAACTATACGGAAATAATTTACAACACTGAGATTTACTGAATTGTAGACTAGTATCCAAGGGCAGTGATGGAAACTCTATAATTTCAGGTTTCAGAGTAACAGCCGTGTTAGTCTGTATTCGCAAAAAGAAAAGGAGTACTTGTGGCATCTTAGAGACTAACCAATTTATTTGAGCATGAGCTTTCGTGAGCTACAGCTCACTTCATCGGATGCATCCGATGAAGTGAGCTGTAGCTCACAAAAGCTCATGCTCAAATAAATTGGTTAGTCTCTAAGGTGCCACAAGTACTCCTTTTCTTTCTATAATTTCAAACATTTAAAACAATAATAGAAAAGCATTAGAAAATGTACCATAGGGAGGAATCCTATACTAACAGATGGGATAGACTAGATGACCCAATATGTGTTTTCTATCCCTAATTTCTAAGGTTCTATGATTTTTACACTCTATTGTGTACTGCTTTATTGTACTATCTAATAAAGAATTTGTAACAAAGTAAAGGATCATACTGAGATTAAATCAGCAACAAACTCCAAGAAACATATAATGTTTTAGTTGAGGACTCAATTTTTACCTACACTTTCAATGTGAAACACAAATATGAACTAAACATTATAATTTCCAGGTTTACCTATCAGAATACGCAATACAAAGTTAGTATTTAAATGTTATTTTTTATTTTGAAAAAGTACTAAGAATGTACATTGCTTTTTAAAAGATCCTGTGTAAAGTCACAGATGTAAGCCACGCTGATTACACAGTAGGATTTCATTCATTTTAACCCAGAGGCTATTATTATGCCTGTTACCAATGCAAGAAAGGGTTTCCTGTCCCTGTAGCACAGTTCTTTAATAACATTTGCATGCAACTCAATATTACTGAACACTCGTAATGTGCTTAGTTTGAGATAAGAAGATGGAAAACAGAAATGTGAAATAAATTGTAATATGGGTCTATTGCAAAGTTTCCTAATTTATATGAGAGATTCAATACACACAGAGACAAAATATCCATAATTTGTGAAAGAGGGTCAGTGGCAGAATAAAAAAATACTGCTTCTTAAGTATGTGTGTGTTGGGAGAAGGTGACGATCAAATTGATTTCAGCCAAAGCAAATTTTGACATGAACATCAACTCAACCTAAATCTGCTACAGTGCTGTAATAAATCATTTTATATGGCTATCAATGTACTTACCATATATATACACACAGCACCATCATAATAATCAGAGGAAAGGGACAAGTCTGCGACAATATTGATTGAACACAGAAGCAGAAAGGCTAGTGGGTGGCAGCATTCACAACCTAAACTCAACATTAGAAAGTTTATTCATTCCCACTCATTTGCTCTTTTGCATTGTATCTGATTTTTCTGGATTTCTGCATTTTAGTGACATATCTTAGAGCTCTCCAAGTTATTTTCAATACAGCTATAACAAATATGTGCAATTATTTGTGTAAGAATATCAGTTTGAAACAGAATACATTTGATCTCTCAGGCTTGTACCAAGTTCTCATAACTGATTGCATGTCTCATACCTGATGGCATAGTTCATGTACAATAACCATGGTGACATCCAGTAAGTAGGATATAGAAGAAATGCTTGGATCCAGCAGTATTCTTTGCTCCACAAAAACACTTAGTCCCCAGTTCTCCATAGCAGCATATGGATGCTTAGGCACAGCTAACAGATCTAGAAACAGAACAAAATGTGTTTTAACATGCTTGTGGAAGCTATTATGCTCTAAAGTTATTGTAAGTAAAAGCTATAAACCATTAGGTTTTTCTTAATAACATCTATGTAAAAAGTAAGCTGTTCATTTGAGTTCTCCCCTTACAATATTATCTTTAAAAATCATTTTAATAAGAATAGTTTCTTTGGTTCTTACTTCATTATTTGTTCTCTCATATCTTATGATTTCCATCTTGTAACACAGTCAAATACTGGATTTTTAATGGGAGTAGATTTTGTATATATTATTTACCTTTTAAAATATCCTCTCTATTGCTTATTTATTTATATTAATTTATTTAATGCCATTCATGCCCCAGGTGCATTACACAAAACAATAACACAGACCGCCACCAAACACAACATGAATTTTATTCCTTGTTGACACTGACTTAGTCGGGGACATATTGTATATCAAAGATGCTTGTCAGTAAAGGCAATGGATAACATCCACGGAAGTTCTGAAGTAATACTTCACAATGACTACCTTCAAGATGACAGGTGACCATTCAAATTAAATTCTTAAAGTAGCAGGTACTGTACACTGAAGCCCTATTCTGTGTGTAGTATTACTGGCAGACATGCTCTGGGGGAAGAAAGAATTCTGACAATTCTCAAACGTATCTTTCCCTATTTCTCTTTCTAGGACTCCTGAAACCACTGGAGCAATTCCATAATGACACAAAGGCTGACAAAACATAAAGATGAGAATGGGGCCAGCCTTTATGCACACAGCAGAAAGAGGGCAGGGGACTTCTCCCAATAGTATCTGGGCTCAACAAGTGGGCAGAGGAGAATGCAAGGTCCACTCAAACTTGACAGAGATTTTACTGTAAAAAGGTGAAAAGTATGTAACTTGCCTTACGGATGGGAGTAAACCTGGGTTTACTGGAGGATGACTTATTTGGCTTCTCTACCCAGAGGAATAAAAGTACCATATGGCTAACAACAATTCTATCAATTCTAAGATATACATTTTCCAAGGTTGCTTATTTCAGGTTTAGGAAGGATACAGGAATATGTGGTACAATAGGCCAAGATGGGCCACCAGTGGGAAATGGGCCACCAGTGGGAGTCTCACTGCAGAAATCGAAGAAACACTGTATGAATTTAGAACTTTGACATATGCCAGTCTCAAGTAGCTCCACACCCAGGTGATCGTCAAGTAATGCCCAGGCTTGCCTCCATTGAAGTCAAAATAGTCACTGACCTCAGCGGGAGCAGGAGAAGACTCCAGTAGCTACTTCAATATTCAAAATAACTAGAAGTATCCCAATTGCAGAGTCAGGATGTGATGCTGTATGATTAAAGATGACCATTTATAGCACTGATATTACCACTGTTCTATAATTGCAACAAATCTTGCACAAAGTATGTCATGTAAGGTATCAATGGAAAAATTACAATTTGCTAAGTATGATTATCTTGTTTATATGCATATGTCATCTTCGTATTTGAAGTTATGAATATTGGTGATGTACTTGTATCTAAAACATGTTTGTTCCTGGCTGATACACCCCAGATAGAATTTACATTAGGGCTAGACAGCCGTGTTGATGGCACATCAAGGACACTCCATTCTCATAATGGGACATTGAAGCAACTCATCCTATCCAGATACCTCTTCCTGAGGATGTCTCAGACAGCAGGGAGCCAGTGGCCACTCCCTGCAATTCAGCAAACCATGTTGGGCCAGTAACTTCTCAGGCAACTGGGCTGTGGGATTTCTTTGGGACAGTATATTTCCAGGCACATGATAGAGGATATAAAAGACACCTGAGACATCTCTATTTTGCCTCTTTCTTGCTCTAATTCTCTGGACTATGGATTTACAGCTAAAAGGAGCATCTTGAACTATGAACTGAGGACCTGCCAATCTTTTGGAAGTTAGCAGAGAGACTTTTGCAAACCAGCAGTCTATTCCATCACAGCGCCAAACCTGATACAAGGACTTCACAACTATTCATATGTATATGACCTATTAATCATTTATAACTCTCTTTTCTTTTATTAATAAATCTTTACTTAGTTTACTAAGGATTGGCTGACAGTGTGATATTTGGGTAAAATCTGAAATACATACTGATCCTTTGGGATCAGTAAGAACCTGGTGAAATGGGTTCTATATTACTATATTAGATTAGGTCATTTTACTGTATTAGATTGGGTCATCTGGATGGGAGTCAAGGGCTGGAATGCCTAAAGAGGACTGTGTTTGGCTTCTGGTTAACCAGTGTGTCACTGCAGAAGCTCTTTTGTTACGGGTTTGGTGACTTTAATTATAAACGACCAGTTTTGGGGATGGTCTGCCCAGTCTGCCCCGAGTGTGGCATTCTCAGTGTCTATCCCAGGCACCAGGTCACACAGAAACTTCACCAGTACGTAGAAGTAGCTATTGTAATGACACAATTAAACAAACAAAAAAGTGTGACTCAATAGTCCTAGACCTCGCTACTATAGTAACTTCAAAATAAGATTTTTTTTAAACATTTTGAAGTATACAGATTGTTTGGAATCACTGCAGTTAGTTATAATTGACATGTGAAATACAGGTACAAACAATTGAGCCAAAACAGATAAACCAAAAGTTCCTGGGTGAGATCTCAGTGAGAATGGTGAGATCCAGACCTCACTGAAGTCCATAGCAAAACTAACATTGACTTCCAGACCCCCCAGTCTATTGGAGAACTAACTGCTTTGCTAGCAGCAGGTAGATTGTTAATGACAGGACAGCAAAGCATTTATGAAGTCTCAAACTACTCGCACATTAAAAGTTAAGCATGTGCGTAAGTGCTTTATGGAACTCATAAAGTGATAACAGAACAGTAGAGTGCCTGGGGTCCACGCTGGTTTCCAGAAAATATTGCTATGTTAATGCTCTTGGTTGCTTCTGCGTCCTCCCCCCCACCCTAATATGGGTAATTTCAGGAGTCTTTCAAAGCCCATAGACATGGTATTAAAACACTTAACATATAATAGGGTACACCTCAGTGCTTGGAAACATTCACGTTTTTCCTAACTGAGAGGGATTGGATGCAATGCACGCTGAAGTCCCATTGCTTTTGATGAGCTCTGAATCAGACCCTGAACATTGCTGTTATATAACTAGACTATTCTGTCAAAAAATCTGAGTGCCAATGGATAAGTGATATTTTGCAATGGGAGATCTTGATTCTGTAGATTTTGTTATTGCTACTCAGCTCGACATTGTCTTTGAATAAAACTTCCAGTATACGCTTGATCTTGTGACATAAGAAATCCATATCCATAAATGGAAATTCAGTAAATTAAACGTTTGGTTCAGGAGCCACAGTGTTTCAGGTTCAAGTCCCAACAAAAGAATCTGGTTTTACTTCTTATTACACCAATAGGAAAATAGGGACGGTATATTGTGTTGCTGAAGCTGCCATCCATTAAGATTCCTTCTGTATTTTTTAAGGAACAGGGTGAGACCCAGTTCTATCTTGACTTAACACAATAGCAAAAAAAGGCGATGATGCCCATGTTTTGATAGAAATACCTTTCACACGTTGTACTGCTTAGACTGTTCTGTACTAACCAGAAAATGTGAGCTGCTGGATATAGAATAGCTACTGTGTATGGTGCATCCTGTTATTCTACTACCTATTTAATTAAATTATTTGTAAAGCACTTGTGAATGTTTGATTATGTGGAAATCTCTGTAGAAATAGAAGTGCTTGTTATTACTGGCAGAGAATAATATCCTCATACAACATAAAACTGTTACTTGAGATTTCCTGATACAGCAGTGCAGAGAATCCTATGTTCTACTGACATAATAGAGGGCTTCCACCTCTTAACCTTCACAAAGACTAAATTCATGACTTAGAATAAAAACTATACAGTCAAAATAAAGTCACCAGAAATGAAATAAAGGAGAAAAGGTGCAAGATCTTGACACTATAATGTACTGCACTGTCGAATGGTAAAAATACAATTATTCAATCGCAAGGAAAGCATTTGGATGTGTTTGATTGACATTCAGCTCTCTGAGAGTCTGATGGAAAGCATTCTAACAATAAAAATTGCATGTAACATCACAGAATCTTATTTCCAAATATTTAATTGTCTTCATAATTATGTGAGTTCAACATTAGTATATAATTGCCTGATCTTATTAGTGATTATAGTCATGATACCAAATAGAAACTGTCAATTTAACATTGAACCATTTAAGCTGGTCTTAAAGATCCTCTACCCTAAAAGTTGCATTCTTATCGTTACCTATGATACTTACACTCACACTCCTCTGATTTCAATTTAATCTGGACAAATAATGGTGCTTTTTCATTTTTCTCATTTATTTATGCCAGATCCCTTGACACCCACAACTGAGAAAGCATGAGGTCCTCGTTCCTGCACAACTGAAGTCAGTGGGAGCAGGATCAGACTCTAGGTGTGCTTAACTGGAAAGCAAGATTCCTGCCCCTCAACAGGAATGCCCTGCATCTGGGACTTTTCTCCCATTCTTCTGTCAGTCTCCTGCATTCTTCCACTAACCCATTGGCTTCTCCTTTCCCTGCATCGAGACATTCCTTATCCAATGAGAAAGTTGTCAGAGATACTTGTATACATTTTTATTAGTGTTATATATCTCTCTCTGTGAGTTTGGTGGTTACTGTATTGCTGACTGGAAAGTAGCTAAGGGTTAAATCCTGTAGGAACTCAAAACAAGGGCTGCAGACAGAGTCCAACTGCCTGGAGCTCCGATGGACAATACCAGAAATCCACTTCTGACGATGACCTCTATCCCATCTGGAGAAACACATAAACCAGTTTGACTAGGTTCAGGAGGCCTGCTCAAAACCTCAGGAAAGCTTCAGGTGGGAACTTTCAAACAAAGGACCTTTAAAGGGATAAAAGACAGCTGGTGTCCTGAGACAGACAAACACTGACTGGTGGGTCTACCAGTCTGGGAAGGGTGAAACAAGAGTAAGAAAAAAACAAAATCTATATTTATCCAAGACGCAATGCTATCTTTCTCTGGGATGCAAATTTACTTCAAGCCTCTGGTGTCAATTTGGCAGCTCTGGGACACAGCTACTTGTGCATGTCCAACAGGAAGTAAAACCTTAACCCCCAAACGAGTTATTCATACTCTTTCTGCAACCTTTTTTGAAATCTTGGAACAGTTGGGTGTGAGAGGTAAAACTGCTCTCACACAGCTTTAACTTCTGTGACCAGCATATATGAGCAAATCACCCTAGATCTCACTGACTTTTGTAACAGCACTGATAGCATTCTTCACCAGTGTATCCCATGTCTTAGTCATAAATTGGTCTTTTTTCCACAACACCAGGTACATAGCACATGTATTTATTATCCACATGTTTTCCTGGAAATTCATAACTTTTGCAAGAAAAATCCCACTCTCCAAAACTGTTTTGAGTTAATCTACATTTCTCTGGTAATATTCTGTTTTCAAAGCTTCTTGTAATGTTGTATATGAAGGTTGCTGTCAAAAAAATATTGTTTACAGCAAGGATTTATTCTGTTGAGACATTCTGCTACCCAGTTCCCATTAATCTGAACCATTCCCTTGTACTGCTAATTGGTGGAGGATGCTTCTCTGTAGCAGAATACCTTTTAATGAGCCACATACACTTTAAGGGACACCATCAACTAGAAAAAGTCACAGTTCTGGCTGAAAGTGTTGTGTCCACTGCAAGTTAAAAGTAATACTTAAGAAGTTAGTAAAAATTAATTTCTCTCTATTTTTTCAGTTTGTTTACTTCTAACAAAAATCTATGAGCAGGTAATTTCACTTTTTATTTTATAGAATCATAGGACTGGGAGGGATCTTGAGAGGTCTTCTAGTCCAGTCCCCTGCACTCAAGGCAGGACTAAGTATTATCTAGACCATCCTTGACTGGTGTGTGACATTCTGTACCTTGGGGGAGCACCCCCCACACACCCATATTCCTCATCTGTATATAACTGTGGTATTACATATAAAGCATGCCTTGTAAGGTATCAGAGGAAAGGTTATGATCTGCTGAAAGTCATTTCGCTATCAATATATGCATATCATTAATGCATGTGAAGTTATGAGAATCGTGTTGTACGGTTGTCACTAAAATATGCTGTAAATTGGGGAACCAGCCAGACATTAGCTCCCCAGAGGCAACAGCAAGGAAAGCAACCAATACCCAGGCAGGGTGTGAAAAAAACCATCAACAGCCATTGTCCAGCAAGGGAGCTACAATTCAATGACTCACCTGCATGAGGCCACATCAGGGGGATTGCTCAATCTTGCCTGGAGACTCAGCAATGCATCCAGACATATCTGGACTTGTGTTTTACAAGCCCATGGACTGAGGGTATAAAACCGAACACAGGAGGCCCATGCTGGGCCTTTCTCCTTCACCCACCTACACTGCAAGCAACAAGGACACTCTGAAGACTCGAACTGAGGGGACTGGCCCAGATTTCAAGGGTGAAATCTGTGTACTATGAACTGCAATATCCAGTGGGGTGAGAAAAACTGCTTAGTCTAGTTGTTACCCAGTCTAATAGAATTGAGAGGTTAGACTGCGTGCTTATATTTTATTTCTGTTGGTAACTAACTCTGACTTTTTGCCTATTACTTAAAATCTATCTTTTCTAGTCAATAAAGTTGTTTAACTGTTTATCTTTACCAGTGAGTTTGCCTGAAGTGTTTGGTAATCTGCTTAGGTTTGCAAAGGCTAGTGTATGTCCACTTTCCAGAGATGAAGTGGTGAACCAATTAATAATTCTGCACTGCCCATCTTGAGCAGTGCAAGACGGTATATTCCTGAGATACAGTGCTGGGAGCTGGGGGGATTTGGCTCTGGTGCCTTTCTCTGTGTGATTCCTAAGTGGCTCTAGGAGCATTCATGCAGTATAGCTGGGTGTGGTGGGGCTCCACATGCTGTTGTGCTGAGTGATCACAGTGCCTGCAGAGGCTTGCTGCTTGTCACTAGCAAGGCATTGTGAGAGACAGCCCAGGCTGGAGAGAGTTCAGGGGGCACAGAGGTCCCACAGTCCCAGGCTCCACCTTGGTGGGATCCCGTCACACGATGTTTGTCTAACATATATAAAATCAGTCGCCCCCTTTCTTCTAAACCAGAGCCTAATTGAAAGCCCTCTAAAGTCAATGGAAGGACTCCAATTGACTTTAACACATGATGGATAAAAATCAATAAAAAAAAATAAAAATCACATTCCTTTTATTTAAAATGTTTTATTATGTAAATTATAATCTATTTTTCTTTTTAAAAATAAACTTGTTTAAAATAAAATCAAAACCAATAAAAATACATTAAAACCTAAACTTATTATAATCTCTCCAAACATTTAAATAAAAAATAAATATGCTGAATCTATTAGCCATTTTCAAAAACTGTGAGTTAAAGGCTGCTTTTCTATATAAAGAAAGAATCATGGGGGAGGGGAATCTAACTTTTGAGGACAAGTTTTATAAATATGGCAAAATAGGTCATATACTATATTAAGAGCTTATTTAAGAAAAATAAATTTTATATGCTGTTATATGTTTAATTTAATTCCAGTTACCATCTTACTGCAGCTTGACACAAATCATGAGGAAAAAGTTAATTATCTAGTAAAGAAGCAATATATCATTCACCATTTTCTAACATATTAAAAATGTACAATTAATTAATAAGAATCTGAAAATATTAAGCTATATGGTTGCTTAAATAAATGTATATAGTTATAGTGTTGTACCCTCTTGAGTAGTGAGAAGATGTACCAAATCTAAAGGTGTAAAGGTTCTATTTAGTTATAAATCAACATGTTTTAATGGGATTTAATGAGAATGCATCTTTCTTTAGAAAGTAACAAGTAAAATGGAAAAGTTGATTAAAATTGATTATTTAAATCGAGGCTTTTCACTTGGTGATTTAAATTGCCTTGATTTAAAATCAATCCATCCTGCTTCAATGCTGCAGCAAAAAAGCACTTCTAATTTGTTTTTAAAATTATTTTAAAAGAATAGGACAAACTGGCCTGCATTTTCAGAATTGATTAGTGAGTTTGGGTGTCCAACTTGAGACACCCCTTCAAACAGGCCTGATTTTCCAAAACTACTGAATCCCTACCTTCTGAAAGCCTGGGCCCTTTAAGCTGTCTCAAATTGGGCACCTAATAACTGAGGTACCCAAAATTATTAGTCACTTTTGAAAATTTAGGCTGCTATTTTAAGGGACTTCTGAAGCCTTTACTTGAAATACTGTACACATTCAAACTCACACCAGAGGATAATCATATTATTTGGTGGCTCTTTGAGCAACATTTCTATCTATCCATTTTCTTATTTTGCCACCCATCATCATATTATCTGAGTACCTACCCTAGACAACATCCTTCTATACATAAGATATGCACTGAAAGGATATATGGACATAAGTCTATGGAGCTAGCATAAGGGTCTAAGTCTATATGCCATTAGTTCAGTCAAAATCAAATAGCTTGTTGCAGACCAGACCCTGAGGAAAAATCATTGACACGCAGCAGTTTACGGTTGATTTTTTTATTGCTTCTTATTGCACTACAAAGTATTACCTAACATTAACTGGCATAAACAATGGCAGAGATTTTCAGGGAGCTTTTGATATAAACAGCAGATGCTAAATGCCATGTGAATGTTAAAGTTCCCAAGAGGAAAAAAATGATGGAGGGAGAAAAAAAATCTATCAGAAGAAAAATAAGTAAAATATAAGTAGTAATTGGAAAGAGAAACCATGATATCATTTCAGACTACTGAGTCTTGATACTTAGTGAAAGCCAGTATACAATTTAAGAAAATAAAACAGCAACCCATGGATTTAGTATTTGACATGCATATTATTAAATTACTTTAGATTTTTATAACCCCTGTCCATAGATCACAGCTTTACATTTCAAAGAGCATCAAATCATTCAATGTTGAATTGAAAAATGAATTCAATGTCCCATTAAAGCTGAATTATGTATCATCTTGGTTGTATTGATTGGAATATGAACAGTCTTTTATTTTAAACAATATCTGCATATATATTATGAATTGCTGTGTAATAGTGAGTATGAAAAAGTACCTTCCACAAAATTTCTAGTGAAGAAAGGTATTATAATGGTTTATATAAAAGTTTCTCTCCTTTGAATTCTACTACTTATATTCTAAACATTCTTCTTCAGCGTATATTAGATCAAAGAATGACACACAGACAGAATGAACACTGAGGCAGAGACTGAACTGAACTTAGGCTTTTGCAATTCCAAGTTACAGTACCAGTACATGATGTGCATCTGCTATGATACATAAGACACATATCAAAAAAAGAAATATACTCTTATTCCCAAATACTTGAAAAAGGGAATTTTGTAGCCTTCAGAAAATGCAGTTTACTAAAATACTAACTACTATGTTTAGTAAATACTAAAAGCACTGACATGATGGAAAATTGCCAACAGCCATTTTCCTAACGCCATAGTTAATAGAGCATGAGGATTCTATAGCTCAGAACAACATGTAACTGATTACGGAACACTTCCAGTATGAGTACTGCTATAAAGAAAATGATCACGTCCATGCCACTGCCAAATTCTATCTTTCCACAACAAATCCAAGGAACAAAGCTTGCACAGAAAACACCAGAAATCCATATTATTTAAGAACAATAACAATGAGGTAAAATAAGTCCATAGATTTAGGATATAAAACCCAGATGTACTATACCAATAAAGAACATGTGAACATTTGCATCTGGAAATACTCTATGTCCAGAGTTGCATCCTTTATGTTAGTTTTGGGATAAAATATTATCAATTACTATCAGTACAGTTGAGATGGTGAGCAGGACTGAGGTGGGGGAGGTGGCAAGATTCATGCCCATTACTCATACCATTTCTAAAGAACTCCACTTCTGCCATATCATAGTATTGCAGCTGGGGAGAAAGTAGCATTATAGCCAGTCATTTACACTGGACTCCTGAGGTCAATGGGTTTGTGTGGGCTGTGGAAATATTCCACCGTCATCTCTTTTCTTGGCTCTTCTAGTTGACAATGAAAAATAGACGGCACCATCTTGAAACAAATTCACTTACTATTGAATCTCTCTCATGGGATATTTTTAAAGTCCTACTTTGATCACTCTATTGCCTAAATTAACCTTTGTTTGATGTCTTGATAGGAGTTCTTTAATGGAACTAAAGATAAACTAGTGCAATAGTAAAAAACAGATACATTAATAAAACTGTGCTCTCCTGTTGATTCTTGTTGAGATATTTATGGAATTTAAACAGATTATATTATTAAAACATGTTTTAAGCAAGTAATTGTTCATTGATTTTGTCTTTAAAATGAACGCTAAATATCCTTCTGTGACATAACACAATGTAAGTTTAATTCTGAATTGCAAAGAAATGCCATCTGCAATTTAATAATACAAGGCTCAATGATTAAATCCTTACTTGGGACTATAAGATCCCCCTTGTACAAAAGCATGAGGTAGGATTGCCAACTTTCGAATCGCACAAAACCAAACACCCTTGCCCCTCCCTCTCCCCTTCCCCGAGGCCCTGCCCCTCCCCTTCTCTGAGGCCCGGCCCCCACTCATTCCATCCCTCCTCCCTCCGTCACTCGCTCTCCCCCACCCTCACTCACTTTCACTGAGCTGGGGCAGGGGCAGGGGGTTGGGTGCAGGAGAGAGTGAGGGCTCCGGTTGGGGTGCGGGTTCTGGGATGGGGCCGGGGATGAGAGGTTTGGGGTGCAGGAGGGGGCTCTGGGCTGGGGCCAAGGGGGTTGGGGTGCAGGAAGGGGTACAGGTTCTGGGCTGGGGGTGCAGGCTCTGGGTTGGGGCCAGAAATGCAGGGTTCAGCGTGCGGGAGGGGCTCTGGGCTGGGACCGAGGGGGTCAGAGTGTGGGAGGGAGCTCAGGGCTGGGGCAGGGGGTTGGAGTGCGGGCTCCGGGAGGGAGTTTGGGTGTGGGAGGGGCTTCAGGGCTGGAACAGGGGCAGGGGATTGGGATACGGAAGAGGGTTCAGGGTGCAGGCTCTGGGTGGCACTTACCTCATGGGGCTCCCAGAAGCGGCTGCCATGTCCCCGCAGCCACTAGGCACAGGAGTGGGCAGGGGGCTCCGCGTGCTGCCGTTGCCCACAGATGCCATCCCCCGCAGCTCCCATTGGCTGAGGTTCCTGGTCAACTTCTGATATTTCTGTACCTTAATAGCTCTCTCAATGTATGATTCTTAGGCATTCTCTGTATCAATTTACTTACGATACTACTGTGTCAAGTCAACGGAGGCTTAACAATTCACCATACTCGCATAGCTATATTTGTATTATCTAATATGTGAAATGTATGCTTGGAAATGAAACAGAAATATTCTAAAATAAGACATCTAGCAAAACTTCCCAAAGCTGTAAACTGCATGTGACCAGATGAATCCTATTGTTCTGAATAAAATTTTCTGCTAGTCTGAATATGTTTATCAGACCATACTTTGGACAGGAAACCTTGCACTGTATACAGGAAAGTTATGCTTTGTGTCTTGGTTGCAGCTTCAGTACATTGTGCTTCACCAAATTCAGTGACAGCAGGAGAACTGGGAGAGGTGCCTGGAAGACCAGAGGAAGACAAGATAGAGGAGCTAAGAGAAACAGGCCAGAGGGAGACTGGGTTACAGCTGAAGAAACTAAGATTAATTGCAGGCGGAACTGAAAGATACTGTCACAGGATACTGAGAAATGTGACATGAGAAACTGAAAAATGTTGCCAGAGGACTTGAGAGACATGGTTGAAGTGAATGAGAAACACTGCCAGGCAATCAGAGACAAGACTAAGACAGGGAGATGAAAAATTTGGCTGGGCTAGCTGGTAAGTGAGGCCTTAGGAGCTGAGGAAACATTGCCAACAACACAGAGATATACAGGGGAGCAGAGCCTTGTAAAAAAGAGGGAGAAGAGTGTCTGGGCTTAATTTTAAATACAGGATCTATTTTCACTTGTTTGGGGATATTTTGTCACAACACACCTGCAGCTCCTCAGCCCCACTCAAACTAAAGCATTTGTACATCCTCTATTTATACAACAGGGTGAACGATAAATCCCCTTGAAAAATCCTATCATTTCCACTGCTCAAGTGTAAGTGTTGAAGTATCAAGCTGATGGTGCACAACATGCTGAAATAACATGTTATTTCAATCACTTCTTGGTTGTTAGCTTAGCTAGACATTTTAACACTTTAAATATTTTTGCCTTCTACCCGTTCAACAAGCCTTAAGCCAATAAAGCAGCAGAGAATGACACAGGAGCACCAGAGGCCAGTGTAACTTTGGGAGAACAGTGCAAGTGGTTTCAGGATTACTGGAGGGAGCAGCTGTACCAGCCAAAGCAGTTTTGGAGTGGGAAAGGGAACATATCAAGTACATATCAAAGGAGTGGGAAAGAGAACTTCAGGCTACCTGAGCAGCTCAGAGCACCACAGGAAGAGCCAGGAGAATCACAGCAACAATGGAAGACCAGGGGAACATTGTAAAAAATGTTTGTAAGGGAGTTTTCAGGTTGTACCCCTAAGGGCAGCTAATCATCTACAGGAGCTCTTACCCAGTATCTTTCTGCTTTGGCTGCAGTGGGTTTCAATGGCCTCAGTTTTTAGCTACTAACTGGTGGTACCTCCATCCGACTGTTTAAAGAAATCAGGAACCTTACGGTACCTCACTATGTGGTTCAACTATCCCATACCCAGTACTTACCCCATAACTAGTCTGATACCTCATACATATACACTTCTGACACCTCTGTAATGGATGAACCAACAATCAAAGGGCACTTTATTTGCAAGGGGAAATATAGAGGAAGCATATAAAAGGAAGGGGAGGACGGATTTGGAGGGGGTACATCAATAACACCATACAACCCACAAACAACATAAAATCCTAGGGTAGATTTCATTCGATTCACAAGTCCAGTTTATTCCTCACTAGCGAGCTCCATAATGTGGAGGATCCCACATACCTTAATGAGGCATTGCAGGCCTGAAGCTGCTTGAGTGCAGCGAAGCAATGAGGACATCTAGTCAGCCAAAGGACAAACCTCTCTGCAGCAGTAATAGGCATTACTCTCAGTGGGAAAATTCCCCACCATGTAGGGGGCCTCCTTGGTGTTTCCAAGACCTTTTGCTCTCTCCCGGACTAGTTCGGCAAACCCCTTTCAGGACAAAATAGGCAACACTCTAGGCAGAGGGAGACAGTCAGGGGATGGCCCTGTTCACACTTATAACACTGACACTCCTCGGTGAGGCATCGGCAGCAGGGATCAAACCTGGAACCTCTTGATCTTAGAGCATGAGCCTCTATTGCCTGAGCTAAAAGGAACATCTCTGTCAGCCGAAGTTGTGTCAGGCTCATCTATCTCTAGCTGACCTAGCCACCACTAGACAGGGACATAGTGCCACACAGAGCAGGCATGGCTTACATGTTGAAAGAGGAGACAAGGACAGAGGAGAAGTGAAACTGGATTAGCAACAGAGCACCATAAACACGAATTAACTGAAGTACAATGGAGGTGATTAGGCAGAAATCCAGGAACAGCACAAGCAGAAAACCAGTCTAGCCAGCTTTTTTTTAAAACGAACAGCACATAATGTCCAATACATTTGATTAAAATATGGCATTTCTTGTCTCTCTATAAAGTATTACTTGCCGCAATGCACTCATGGCTGTATCTCATGTTATATAATGGCATTCCAAACTCATGAAGATAAATGTCTTATCTAATAGTAGCCCACTTTGTGCTCTGAATACATATAAAATCTCTTCTAATTAAACAGATATCAGAATGATTTCTCCAAGTAGCATTTTATTCTCTTTGTGGTAGATTTAAACCTTATAACTGTTTTAAAGAATCATAAAATCAGGATCACAAATCTCTTCATTTATATTTGATAACCTATAAATAATTTATATTAAAATAAGAGTTTACCTTTTTTTCAATGTTTACTTTGTGAAGTCTTTTTTTCTTTAAAAATCACATCTATTGGATTTTCCTCCATGCCCATCTTACCTCATTATTATTTATAAAAAAAAGCAAATTCTGTTCATTTCAATTTTTGCAATATTTCAGTGAAAGATTTTGCTGCATCTGCAACATTTTAGTGGAGAACATGTTAGGTCAGGCTTCCCCCTCAAGAACGCATGAGCAGGTCATTCAGAGTTAAAAACTGGCAGCCCATTCTTTATGGAGGAGTCATAGAGGCAGAAGCCAGGGCAGGGTGTCTGCAGAAAGGACTAATTCCTTAAGGCTTACATGCATTCCCAACCTCTCCGTCGTGCAGTTGTTTATAAAATATATTTAGAGACAATAATACACTTTCCCAGATGCTGGCCACAGTGTTGAGATTACTGCTAATGCTCTTCTAAAGCCACTACTGGGGCCAACCTTCAGCACAGCCAATAGCGCTATCTCCTCTCTGTACACTGACATCAATGTGAGGCAGCAGAGGATAACTAGCAAGAGCACAGGAAAGGATGCTATTAAAAGAGGACATAGTAGACATGCATGGGAAATGTACTTACCAGTAAAAAAAAAAAAAGTGTTAAGAGTTCTCCTTTTGGCATCCAGCTGGAAGTAGTTAGCATTATAGCACCATGTCTCAGGAAGCCTGAGGTAGCAAATTTTAGGAAAGGCCTTGAGGGTGGAGGCTGACTCTGCTTGACACCACTTCAAGAGATTGCCAGTTTTTGAATTGCAAGATGAGAAAGAGAGAAAAGGAAAGAGGTAAAGAAAGGGAGAGATGGAGTGAGGAACCTGGAAAGATGCAGAATGAGAGAAGAGGAGGGTCTCCAACAAACTCCTTTTCTGGTGAGTAAATTTGCATTGTCAAAGATCCCCACTTTTCTCCTGTTCTGAAGGAAGCATCACAACTGCTTTCAGCTGTGTCAAGCAGATTCCTCAGAAAGAAGGTTGGCAGGCTTACCCAAGGGGTAAATTGCAATACTTTAAACCTGAAATCCACCTTTGCACAGAAGTCCTGGTCACTCAATAACAGTCGGTGAAGGCGAGCAAAATACCAAATTCAAGAAACTTCTAATTTTTTATTACTTTTATTATTATTATTTGCATTGAAGGGAGAAAATTTTAAGAATATTTTTGATGACAAAGAACAGGACAGGGGAGAATAACAATATGTAGATAGGATAATCCTTTAATCCAAAAATTATTTCAGTGGTCCTGCTTAATGTGTCATATAGTGCTCCATTCTTATCTGATCTTTTGGGCATATACCATCTGGGTACCAGGAATGCACCACAACTGCATGCATTATTCACTGTGCATTGCAAAATCACTCCAAAGATTTTCATACCAGATGACACACACTAACATTTCTCACATATGGCTTATTCCAATTATACCTAAAGTCCTAATCCTACAAACATACATGTACTTAACTTTAAGCACATGATCCGTCCTACTGAGACTGCAAATATAATTTTCATCCACTTTATGCCACAGCAGTGTAAGGAGACCTTAATATAAAATAAATCAGGCCCAATCAGACTACTCACAAGCTTAAATTTAAGCTGGAAGCAGATGAGGATGGGGATACTGTGATCACCAGAGAGAGGAGGAACAGGAGGAATTCCACACAGCTAGAAGTATCCAACTGATACCAGGTCCTCAGTGTGGAAACTGCAGGAGATATCTTTGAAGATCCAGCCATTGGAATGGAGGAGTGTACATGGTACACATGTGGAGGTTACTGTGCCCAACCTGCAAGTAAATCAAGCATGTCTACACAGACATCTCCAGCCATCCAAGGAAGACAGACAACCTTGTGGAGGATCCTATACTAAGAAGAATGAAAATAACATTCTGCAAGGAACAAGTGCTCAGCAGGATGGTATGCTGTCTTCCCAGAGCCAAGATGTCACTCTAAGAATAGATAAGCTTCTGAAGTCAACTGCATGCCACTGGTGACGGCGCACATCGGCATCATGTTGTAGTATCTCTCACATGTTACAGATGACTTCAGAGATCTCAGGGAGATGCTGAAGGAGAAGCGTGTCCAAGTGATCTTCTTGGAGATCTTTCCTGTCCCACAAGTGAAGGAAAACAAAAGGCAAATGATTCTGGAAGTGAAACTGTGGCTAGGTCAGTGGTGTAAGGTCGAGGGTTTTGGTTTTGTGGAACATTGGTCAACCTTCTATGGGGACGAGGGCTGTATAGTTTGGATGGCCTCCATCGCCGCAAATGAAGGGGAACCAATCTTCTAAGGAGCAAGTTGGCTAGACTAGTCAGAAAGGCGTAAACAAAAAAGGGGAGGGTGAGAACAGAGAAGAAATGAACACTCATTTAGCACAAAGTCATGATTTTGAGAATAAAATTAATAAAAAAAATGAAAGGAAGAGAAGACAAGAAATTCCTTAATTACCTATACACCAATGCCCAGAGCCTGGGTAAGACACAAAAGAAATTGGAATTGCTCATTTGTGAGTATAAATTCAATCAAGTTGGTTTTACTGAAACCTGGTGGGATGATTGACATGACTGGAATGTTAAAATCAATGGTTACATCATATTTAAGAAGATTTGAGTGGGCAAAAGGAGAAAGAGAGAAATGACATTACCTGCTTCCTACTCACAATTCAAAAGTAAGTGATCTTGAATGCTTATGGATCAATGTCCTAATAGGTAAAGCACAAGATGGGATACCAGCTGGTATTTGCTACATCCCACCAAATCACATTAGAGAACAGGATGATCAATGAGTTAAGCATGTGTCTAAATATCTAGAGAAAAATACTGCATGATTATGGAGGACTTCAATTTGCGTGACATAGGCAGGAGATCGTATGCTGCCCATATTAAAACATCCTAATTTCTAATTATAATAGATGACAATTTCCTAAATCAAAAAGTGTTGCCTCCAACATGGGGAAATTTATTAGACCTCATCTTGACAGATAAAAAGAAATTGATCACAGAAGTAAAAGTTAGTGGTAGCTTAGATAGGAGTAATCATAACTTGATCACATTAGTTATGTGCAAATAGAACAAAGTCCAAACCAGTACTATATGTACTTGGTGCCAATTATATGTTCATAGATTCCAAGGCCAGAAGGGACCATTGTGATGATCTAGGCTGACCTCCTGTATAACATAGGCCATAGAACTTCCCCAAAGTAATTACTAGCATTTATCTTTTAGAAGAACTGCTAATCTTGATTTTAAAATTGCCAGTGATGCAGAATCCACCACAACCCTTGGTAAATTGTTCCAGTTGTTAATTACCTTCATTGTTAACAATGTACACTTTATTTCCGGTGTGAATTTGTCTAGCTTCAACTTCCAGCCATTGGGTCATTTTATCCCTTTCTCTATTAGACTGAAGAGCCAATTATCAAATATTTGTTCCCCATGCAGGTACTGCAATCAAGTCACCTCTTAACCTTCTATTTTTAAGCTAAATAATATATATGTTACAGAGATATATATAAACACACACGAAGAGCCAATTTCACAAATCTCAAAACAACCATGAACCAGATCAGTTGCAAGAAAGAATTTAAATAGAAATATGTGAATGATAATTGGGAATTGTTTAAGAACATTTTACTAGATGCCTAAAGGGCCACAATCCTATAAGTGAGAAAGAAGGTCATGCTGATTATAAAAACAACCTGGCTTAGAGGGGAAATGAAGATATATGTTTTAATTTTTTATAGCTAACACACCAAAGAAAGGGAAAGTTGATAGTAATTAATGTAAATCAGAAGCTTGGAATTGTAGAAAACTGATAAGGGAAGCAAAAGGATACAAGCAGAAGCCAATGGTCAGCAGAGTTAAGGACAACAAGGAGTGTTTTAAGTATAATAGGAACAAAAGAAATCCTAACAATGGTATTGATCCATTACTAGATGGAGATGGTAGAATTGCCTTCCTTTTCTGCAGTCATGTTCAATCAATATTTCTGTTCTATATTTTTTGGAGGAAAAAAACAGATATATTCATATCATATGATGATACTGAAACACTAGCTATTTCAATAGCTACTAAAGGTCAGGACAACTTGCAGCCAAGAGTTTTAAAAGAACTGTTGATAAGCTCCTTGGAGCATTCACACTGATTTTCAGTAAGTCTTGCAACACTGAGGAGGTTCCAGAAACTGAAAGAAAGAAAATGTTGTGCCAGTATTTCAAAAAAGGTAAATGGAATGACCCAGATAATTATAGGCCTGCATCTTAACATTGATTCCAGGCAAAATAACCGAATGGCTGTGTAACAGTCCTCACAAGGGGATCTGGTTGGGGAGCGTGGCCTCATGGTCATGGTTGCAAACCTGACTGCCAAGGATGTTGTCGGGAGGGGAGCCCAGGCCCTCTCACTCCACAAGGCTCCAACCCAGGGCCCTTTGGGCTACCAGTAGGCTGGCCATCCAGGCTACTTAAGGCTGTCCTCCCTGGGCCTCTTCCTTTCATCCCCCCACTGGGGTCAGCTTAGTCTAAGGCTTTCCCCTTGTGGGGAAATCCAAACCATAATAAGTAAAGGGGGTTACCAATGTCCAAGGTCCACAGGATATTTCCCTTTCTGGCTGTCTCTGCAGTAGGTCCTCCCTTCCCTCAGGGAAGGCCCCTCTGGGCAGTTGTGTCAGAACCTTTAGGCTTCCCTCTGCGCTGTGCTGCTGGAGCTGTGGGCTGCTCACCTCCATCTCTACCATGCAAATGAGCTTGTTCCCTGTCTTTTAATTCCTCCAGCAGATGGAGCATTTGCTGTAGGTGGGGTGGGGTGGGGCTGGCTGAGCCCAAAATAATCCCTTTACCCCTTGTCGCCAAGTGTGGGGTTTGTACACCCCATCACAGACTGTTATGGGATGCAATTAATAAAGAATTAAAGGAGAGTAATATAATTAATGTCAATCAATATGGATTTATGGAAAACAGATCCTGTCAAACTAACTTACTCTATTTTTTTTTTTGATGAGGTTACAAGTTTTGTTGCTAAAGGTAATGACCTCGCCACGCACTAAGCAGTAGGAGCTATTTTCCGGCTTGTAGGAAAAGGTGTGTGGCCCCTTTAAGGGCTAGCTACCCAAAGAGTGACTTGCTGTGGCAGCTTCAGACAATATCAATATGGGGACACTGACCCATGGGCCCCATTCCCAGGTGACCAGAAGAGAGGCGAGGGACTCTTTAGGTCCACGCCAGCACAGGAAATGCCCTGTTTTACCCGGACCATGCCCTGTTTTACCCATGGAGGTAGTCAAATATCAAGTTTTGTCATGCTCTGCAATGGGCATTACGCTAGTCACTCCTTTCTTGGGGGGAGGGGGACAGGGAAGGATTTTTTTCCCTCACTGCCAGATTGGCCAAGGAGAGCTGGGGTGGAGGTTTTACCTTCCCCATAGTGGGTTGGGGGCTTAGTTGGGGTGAACATGAAATTAGGGTTAGGCAATGATTTTGCAACTCATTATGTGAACTTGGAGCAGATGTCCAGTGCAGACACTCTGTAGGGAAGGGATACGGTGATCAAATAAAATGGATTGGTAAAGGATTTAAAGGCGGTATTCTTTAAAGAAGTGGAAATGGCAGAGGCTCGGGGCTTCTATGACTAGTACAGCAGGGAGCCAATCCCCTGTCCCTCCTTTATAGCCTCCTCTTAACCCTCATTGAGGGGAAAGGGTGATAAAGTCCAGCAGCAGATTGGCTGGGGACCAGGATGGGTAAAGGGAGAGGGCTGACAGGAGCTTCCCCCCAGGTATATGTAAATGATTATGGAACTACCTGCACTGGGCACTTTTATCCGCCAGATAGTCCCTGACATTTAGGAATAAAGTTGCAGACCAATTAAACCACATCCAGTGTCTCCTGTCAGGTTTTCTGGCACAGCCAGACACTAGTGTTCATGTAATATATTTTGACATTTTTAAGGCATTTGACATGGTACTGCACTATGTTCTGATTAAAAAACTAGAACAATCCAAATTTAACATTGCACACATTTCAAAGGAGCAATGACAATTTATACTCGCCCCCGTATTTCCTTGAACTTCTTAGTTAAAGGCCACTTTGCAGTATTTTTATAGGAAGATGGTTTGGCTTGGTTTGGTTTTGTATGCCTTTGTTCTGATTCTCACTGAGATGCTTGAAAATATTTTATTTTTATAACCAATTTTGTTCTTTTCTATTTGTCCAACATTGATATTTTTTTCTGTTCACATTTCAAGTGGCTTTAAAACAAACAGGGCTGTGTTTGTTAATACCTTCAAAAGGTACTGAACCTCCTCTAGCTATCCAGAATGAAAAGCCACAACTGTAACTTGTTCTTTGTGGTTATTCCAATACAACTTTCCCTCACTCCCCATTTTATTCTTCTGCGAGGCTTCAAAGGCTATTTGAAAGAATTATAATACATCCTTCTTCAAGGAAGATAAATATGGTAGTGTACTCTGCATTAGCCACTCAGCACACCTTCTGTTGTTCTCCTGTATCTGGACATCCAGTTTGATGTTACCTTGCTGGTGCTAGAGTAGCAATGGCCTCCACTTATTCTAAGGTACAAATCGCTATGGGCTTCAGTACAACTAGCCAGTCAGCCTATGTGCAGAAAAGAAAGATGGAATTATCAACAGGGGGTGTTTTTTCCTGAAGTGGCTACGGGCTATAAATGAATTGCCCTTTCATTTACAAATGAGTGTTCAGTGTTACAATGACAACTCAGGAATTTAAGTGAAAGGAAAATTGTTCCTGAGAGAGTGTAAACGAAGAAACACAGTTACGACTTATCATTTCAAAGCCTCCAGCAACTGAAATAGCTACTGGAAACCTTCAGAAGCATCACACAAAGGATGAGCAATCCCCAAATCACAATTTTCCTGCCTCTTTAAGCTCCTCTTAAACTTATCCATCCATTTGGCGTTAGCGTACTTTTCTCCCAGAAGTTCCATATTAAGTAAGGTGCCTAATAGATAATGAATGGGTTATTTTCACTTGATATCCAGTTCATTCATTTTTCAATGCAGATATACAGAATATTTTTAAAAGCATATTTTGTGATTATTGCAAAAGTGCAAGGAACTTTCCCTGAAACTCTGGTGACTTTGATTCCCAGTGTTTTGCTACCAGTGCTACTACCTAGCCACAGAAGATTCCTTCCACCATGTTAGGGGATGTAAATCCTAGAGATACTGCTCCCCAAAGTCCAAGGTTCTTAAAAAAAATTCAAAAAAAAAAATCAATGCAGAGTCAAAGAGATGGCTGACTGGAACAATGATGTAACTCCAATCAGTACAGCATTGTGGAGACCATAGTTATGGAAGCATGTCTCTCCACTCCTGAATCTTGGCAATGGCATCCTCGTTTCTTCTACAGAACATTCAAGATTCTCCTCCTCGTCTTCTAGGCTCTTCATACATCCTATTTTTGAAAAACTTGGCCATTATTTATGTGTTTAATCCTTGTCCTACTTTTCTTTCTCTACTTCAGCCACTGCATGTTCTAGGATTGTTTAATTTAGACTGTACAACCTCCTGGGCAGGTACCACATTGTTTTATGTGATATAAAAGTTTATTAATACAACTATTAATAACAAGTCTCCCAAAACATTTTGCATTCAGGTCCCTTCCTTAGCTTTTTCAAAACATGAATTGAAGCCCCATCTCTTCTGTGAAGAATTCCAGCTCCACACGTCTGTGCTCCACACGTCCAGCTCCACACGTCCAGCTCCACACGTATTGCCTCATATTGCTTGAGTATCCAACTGAGCTGTTAGGCACAAGCTCTTTATGTCAGGGACTTGTTTCACCCAGTCTACTTTTGTACGGCTCCAGACATCCTGACAGCACTACATAAAGTGGCCTAACAGAATCCTGACTGCTGGAGCCTGCAAAGGAAAGTCTGCCTAGAACAGAATCACAAGCAGCCCACAAGTACGTCACTGCTGGGAGACTTAGTGCTGGCTGGCACAGACAAGAAAGCAGGCGGAGCCAGTGAGCGTGGAAGAGACTAAGCTAGGGTGCACAGAAGATGCGCTGATTTAGTACATGTCAATGAGCCTTTGCCAGCAGTTTTCAGATGTAATGTTCCCTTGGCAGTACCAGTGCTTTCCTTCCGTGGGGTGAATCTAACTCCAGTACAGCTCTTTCTGTGGCACAGGAAGGGAGCATTTTGGAGATAATAGGATGGTGGCTTATCTAGATATGCTGACTTCACAGGCACTCCTTCCAGAATATTTCATTCTAATTATGTATCAATAAATCAATAGGTAAAAGGCACAGAATCTGAGGTTAATTGAAGTGATTGTCATTAATGATGTTCAAGCTTTTGCTTAGTCACCACTATAAAGCAGTCTTCAATAAAAACTAATGCTCATTATGTTTTGAAAAGTGGCCATAATTATGCCCATTATTTATATTAGCATGACACTTCTGGGAACCAAGATAGCTGCTCATTTCCTTTTTAATTTAAAATGTACTAAACAGAAGTAATATTTGAATATGCAAATAAATACAAAAATACAAAGTATCATTTTAGTCTTCAACAAGTGGCAATGTTAGGATTAGTCTACAAGAAGCTGTCAAGGAATAAAAGTGTTAAAAATGACATGCATTAACTGTATACTCAGTTTCAAACACTAATAAAACCTAAGGGCCAAACTGTGCCTGTTTTCTTATGGCAGAAAAAGGGTTGGAAAAGATGCTAGCCATTCACTAGCCTTTCCTACTGGTAAATGACCTCATCTCTCCCTAATCTGATAAACAGAGCTGACTCTCTTCCTGAGGTAGTGCACTTCATACATCCTATTTTTGAAAAACTTGAAAAATATCCTCTGCTCACAATATTCATTCATTCATTCATGACGCCAAAGTGAATATCTCTTTGACCATATTTATGACCCTTTCACACTCACTTTCCATGCATATCCAAG
Source organism: Natator depressus (assembly GCF_965152275.1). Classification (NCBI taxonomy): domain Eukaryota; kingdom Metazoa; phylum Chordata; order Testudines; family Cheloniidae; genus Natator; species Natator depressus. The sequence continues at coordinate 281,116,709 of NC_134234.1, forward strand.
CATTCAAGCTTCCACAAGTGTAAAATCACAAAAAAACCTATTTTAAATTGACTTGCTGTGTTAGTTACTCAAATCACATGATACCGTTTCTGTTCAGAGTGACTAATTTAACTAACATGTAGACAAATGCTAACTAAGTATTTGCCTAAATCATATTTCATGTAGTGTTCGTTAATCCCATGAGAAAACAGAAACAGCATCATGCAATTCCTATAATAATAAACACAGCTTCTGTTGACACCTCCCTCTTATCTACGTTGTGCTCAGCGGTTGTGAGATGGAATGCTGCAATCACAAATATTCTCTGGAGCAAAACACATGGAAATTTGTCTCTAGCATTATGCTACATTATTAGTATTATTTATAATCGAAGACCTATAATGTGCTAGGTGCCTAACATTACAGATAAGACCAGTTCTTGACCTCAAAGAACTCACAGTTTCATTTCTAGTGTTGACAGTTTCTCTTGTTGTTGCGGCATGCACAAATACTGAAGCCAGAGGCAGTTGTCTTAAGGGACTGGAAAGGGACTGAAGATGTCACTGGTGTCTATTCCTCAGGGCACAGGAGAGAGTACAGATGCCAGGAGTTAAGAGCTCTGACTGCTGGTGGCTGGGGATTGTGCATAAAAGCACAGCTAATGAGGGTGACTCAGGGGAAAGCTGTGATTTCTCTTAATTTTTTTTTTCAGCAAAGTCACTGTGACTAAACTCCTTACTAAAACCATGTGTCCTCCCCCTAGGTCAAAATATTTTTGAGACAAGAATTTGGAAAAAAATGTATTAGAAATTTATTTTACTAGAGTCCCATATCTCAAAACAGCTAAGCTGAATCACATCAAAGTTGCGCAAAATAATAAACTTTGCTACAGGCCACACATCATCCATGAAAACATTTAAAGTGAAAATTCCCAGAATTTAAAGTGAAGCCCCAGGAGGCTAGAGGATGACTCTCAGAAGATTGCAAGAGAGAACAAAAGACAAGAGGACTTGCAGCCAGGAAGAATAGGAGAAAGACTGGAGAAATCACACCAACACCAGGAAGAGCCAGCTCTACGTGATTGGTGACTCCCTACTAAAAAGAACACACAGGCCTGTCACCAGAGCTGATCCAAAAAACAGAAGGCTGTGCTCTCTGCCAAGAGCTAAGATACTTAAAGAAATGGAGGCTCAGGTGATCTTCAGTGGGATTCTACCTGTCCCTAGAGGAGAAGAACAAAGGTGAGATGAGATTATAATGCTCAACGGATGGCTCAGGCAGTGGTGCTATAAGGAAGGCTTTGGGATGTTCAACCACTGGAAGGCATTCATGGACTTGGGATGGACTACACCTGACTAGGGAAGGAAATAGACTTCTGGGATGGAGGTTGGGACAACCAATTAAAAACTTTAAAATAGGAACTTGGGGGAAATGCTCTTGTAAACTCTACCCGATTCTAATATTGACCAGGAGGAAAATCAAGAAAGACAGAATACAGAAATGGGGAAAGGAACAGCAGTGAGTAGGAAAATGAACATTAAGAGGAAAGATAATGCCAATACCACTGACACTAACAGTCAGGTAGGCAATACTGGCAGTAGAATGACTGCATCCAATCGGGCGAGGAATGTGGGTGAAGCCAAGCAGCTACAACTAAGATGTCCATACACCAGTGCAAGGAGCCTGGGTAACGAAATAGAGGAACTGGAACTTCCTGTCTGTTGGAAGCGAAACCAAATATTACAGGGATAATAGAAACATGGTAGAATCATAGTCATAACTGGAGTACGGTTATTGAAGGGTATGTGCTGTACAGGAAAGACAGAAATAAAGACAAAGTTGGTGGAGTAGCATTGTATAGCAATGATGAGGTAGACTGTAAAGAAATTAGAAGTGAAGGAATGGATAAGACAGAGTCTGTTTGGGTCAAAATCACTTTGAGGAAGAAAGCTAACAGAGGCTCTCCTGGGATAGTGCTTGGGGTATGCTACAGACCACAGGATCTGATCTGGATATGGCTAGAGACCTCTTTAATGTTTTTACTGGAAATTGTGAGAGTATGGGGGATTTTAAACTTCCCAGATATAGACTGGAAGACAAGTGCTACTAATAATAGTAGGACCCAGATTTTCCTGGATGTGATAGCTGACAGATTCCTTCACAAAACAGTCTCCAAATTTACAAGAGGTGATGTCATTTTAGATTTGGTATTGGTGAGCAGTGAAGACCTCATAGAAGAGCTGGTTGTAGGCAACAACCTTGGTTCGAGTGATCATGAACTCATTCGGTTCAAACTAATGGACAGATAAGCAAAAACAGATCTGCTACTAGGGTCCTTGATTCCAAAAGAGTTAACTTAAAATAATTAAGAGAATTAGTTAGGAAATGGACTGTACTGAAGAACTCAAGGCTCTGAATGTGGAAGAGGCTTGGAATTACTTTAAGTCAAAGTTGCAGAAACTATCAGAAACCTGCACCCCAAGCAAGGGCAAAACTTTGTAGGGAAGGGTTGCAGACCAAGTTGGATGAGGAAGCAACTCAAACTGCTTATTAAGAGAAAGCAGAAAGTCTACAAGGAATGGAAAATGGAATGGATCACCAAGGAAGGCTATCTCTCAGCGGTCAGAAAGTATAGGGATAAAGTGAGAACTGCCAAAAGCAGAGTTGGACCCTGTGAAGGGAATTAAAACCAATAATAAAAGGTTTTATAGCCATATAAATAAAAGTAAAACAAGGAAAGAAGTGAGACCACTAAATACTGAGGAAGGTGCTTTCCTCTCGATGGGGAATGGTATGGCTGAGGCAGGGACACACGCATAGGTCCCGGTGCAGGTTTTCCCCGAGACTGGGGTAACACAGGAGCCGGTGGGGGCAGCACTGGGAGCATCAGGATCTCCTGAGCTGCTTGAAGGGCTTCGGGCATCGACGGCACCTGAAGCTGGCCAGGGCCTGCACCTGGACAGTAAAGATAATCTAGGCATGGCCCAACACCTAAACGAATACTTTGCATCAGTTTTTAATAAGGGTAATGAGGAGCTCAGGCGTAGTGGCAGAGTGTTTATGAAATGAGGATATGGAAATAGAAATTACCACATCAGAGGTGGAAGTCAAACTCAAACAGCTTAATGGGACTAAACTGGGGGGATCCGGATAATCGCCACCCAAAAATATTAAAGTAACTTGCACATGCAATTGCAAGCCCAATAGCAAAGATTTGTAATGAATCTGTAAACTCAGGGGTCATACCCTATGACTGGAGAATTGATAAGATAATACCTATTTTTAAGAAAGGGGGAAAAGTAATCCAGGAAACTACAGGCCTGTTAGTTTGACCTCAATTGAATGCAAGGTCTTACAACAAATTTTGAAAGAGAAAGTAGTTAAAGACATAGAGGTAAATGGTAACTGGGATAAAATACAAGACGGTTTCCCGGTGATCCACACCTCATGCTACCCGGTACCGAGACGTCGAACGGGACCAGGAGCTACTACGAGCCAGTTGCCTGATCAGGTCTGGGATTGGTCCCCGCTGAGCCTGCCTCTCCCATCCTGAGGCATGGTGGCTGTGGGCAGGTGAACACTGGTACGACATCCCTCTCGATGGGGAATGGTACGGCTGAGGCAAGGACACAAGGGTCCCTACGCGGGTTTTCCCCAAGAGTGGGGTACCACAGGAGCCGGTGAGGGCAGCACCGGGAGCATCAGGATCTCCTGAGCTGCTTGAAGGGCTTCGGCTGTCGACGGCACCTGAAGCTGGCCAGGGCCTGCACCGCTATCTGGAGTCGCAGGCAAGGCATGGGATGGGCTGCACTGCTCATCTTGAGCGGGGGCCCGACTTCCTTAGGGGAATGTTGAGCTGCCCCACAAGAGTCTTGGCTCATCCCCTGCCCTCTCCTTTCCCTTGCAGGAGGTAGGAGATCTTCCCCTCACAGTCTTTTTCGGCTTCTTGGCTGGAGCTGTGGAGGGACACCAGTGCCGGTTCATGGACAGTGCTGGGGCAGCACTGCGCTTGGAGGCCATGGCGCTCGGTGTTGAGTTGGACAGCTGCTCCAGTGCCAAAGTGAGTGCCAACTCCATTAGGAGCACTCTTAGACAGATATCACACCCCTTCTTTGTTTGAAGGACTTGCAGATACGGCACTTGTCACTTATGTGCCCTTCGCTTAAGCACCTTAGGCAGCTGGTATCAGGATTGCTGATGAGCATAGGCCATTTGCAGCAATCACCAGACTTAAAGCTTGCCAGTCCCATTCGGGACTAACTGAGAGTTTCAGAACTACTACTAAGGGTAACTAAGAAAACTACTAACTATGTATAATTATTTTACAGGATTTCAAAGTTCGCAAGAACAGACAGGGAATCAATGCTAACCGAAGCAGCAGACGTTCCAGCACCCTCACTGGCGGCAAGAAGCAACTGAGGATGGGGGGGAGGCAGCAGTGCCCCTTATACCATGCCATGCAGGCACCACTCCAGGGGCACCAGAGCTGGTTCCCTACAGATACTGCTGAGGAAAAAACTTCCGGCACAGATGCATATGGCGAGCACACCTACCTAATATGGAATGGACATGAGCAAGCACTCGAAGAAGAACAAATGGATATAAACTGGCCATCAACAAGTTTAGGCTTGAAATTAGACGAAGGTTTCCAGCCATCAGAGGAGTGAAGTTCTGGGAAAGTTTTCCAAGGGGAGCAATGGGGCCAAAAAAATCTAACTGGTTTCAAGACTGAGCTTGATAAGTTTATGGAGGAGATGGTATGGTGAACCTGTCTACAGTGACGTGTAGCTGATCGATCTGCTACTGCTAGTAGAAAATATCCCCAACACATGAGATGGCGAAGGCTCTGAGTTACTACAGATAATTCTTTCCCAGGTGTCTCTGGTTGTAGGGCCTTTCAGAAATGTTCAGGGTCCAACGGACTGCCATATTTGGGATCAAGAAGGAATTTTCCTCTGGGTCAGATTGGCAGAGACCCAGGTGGGTTTTCACCTTCCTCTGCAGCATGGGGCAAGGTCACCTGAAGGTTCAAACTAGTGTAAATGGTGGATTCTCTGTAACTTGAAATCTTTAAATCATTATTTGAAGGACTTCAATAACTCAGCCAGAGGTAATGGGTCTATTACAGGAGTGGGTGGGTGAGGTTTTGTAGCCTGTGATGTGCAGGAAGTCAGACTAGATGATCATGATGCTCCCTTCTGGCCTTAAAAGTCTATGAGTCTATTTATTTATTTATTTTTAGAACTTCAAAGTGAGAATTTTGATAGAATAAATGGTCACAACCTGAACTACTGAAATGCAACTGCCCAAACTTAACGGTTGCAGCAATGATAACGGTAGGTACAGGACGTTACACTGCTGTCAGTACTAGCATTACCAACCCTATTCTGCAATCTCCCAACCCTGAACCTTTGGTCCTCAAAGGCAGCTTCAGGAAAAAGGGTGCTTTAACCAATCCAAACCCCCTGGAATCAATAGTGTGGGATGAAATTCACAATCACACTCCCAACTGGCTCACACTCATGAATATGTAACTAATGAAAGTCTCAGTCTCCTCCTAGTCCCTGCTCATCTGCACCTTGCACTGTACCAGGGAAAGGCAGAACTTCTGAATTGGCTCGCGCACCCCTAGTGCTCTGCTCCCAGCTTTGCAGGAAATGTTTTAATAAAGAAAGAAGAAATGTTCTCTCAATTCAACTTCAAAATACACACGTACACACACATACTCTTCTCGGTAGGGCAGCTAATTCTCTCCTGAGGGTTTGTTTTTAAACCTGTCATTATTTTTAGTGTATTATGTACCACAAGGCCGATTATATAGGACTGTTCAAAAATGTAACTACTGCTGAATGTACGTTTATTGACAGGACACTGTTTTAAAATATACATCAGTAACATTTTGTTTTTGTTTTTCAGCTCAGCTTCTGAGCTACAGGTCTGTCTGATCCTGTGGGGTGCTGGCTTCAGTCAAACTTGAGGACCCTCAAAACTTGGTCAGCAATTTGCAGGATAGGATTGAGCCTTTTGTTTTCAGTCACATCTATCAAGGTTAAGCTAGTGCTCCATGGATTGATGTTTCCTGCTTTGTTTGCATTGATCCTCTACTACTACCTGTTTTTTTTGTTTTGGTTTTTTTTTTTGTATTGGAAATAATACCAATTATAGCAGTCTCAGACTCAACAGCATTTGGTGGGGAGCCTTTGCTTAATCTCACTCACAGCACCAGGAGGGCGACACACCTCCCGATCAGAAGCGAAGCAATAGATGATAAAGAGGGCAGAAGAAACGGAATCAAAGCCATCCCATGCTGTCTTAACCAGGGGATATCAAAGCAGGCATTGACAGATAGTAGCCATAGGGAACTTACGATTGTTTAAGTCCTACTCTCCCAGCAAGTGCAAGGCCATGAAGATAGTGCTTTAAAAGCCCTTTAGGGGAAAATGAGGATGAATCTTGAAATATTAGAAGGAAAGAAAAAGATATTTCCTTTTTTCTTTCTCTCTTTCTTTTTCTTTTTGTCTTCTTTTACAATGAAAAAAAAAAACCCAGTGGCTTTCAATCCATAGCAGTAGCTGGAGGGGCTCATGGGGGCTTGCATAAGCCTCTTGATAACAGAGTCAGCCTTTAGGCTTATGAAGGAGAATCCCAGCTTTCTTTAAAAAGAGTTTTTAGCTATTTTTCTTTTTCTTGTAGCCTTGACAACAAACTGATACAATCATGTCTCTAAGGTTGAAAGGATCAAGCAACTGGGCTCCACTTCTGCAACAAAAGGCTAGGGATGGGCCTGAGAGAGAGAGAGAGAGAGAGAGAGAGAATCTCACACACAAACACACTTTTAATGTGTGTCACTTTTGGGGTGTATCTCAGAGTCATCTGAATAACCCTCCCAAATGCCTTAGGCCAACCCTGCACATAGAAATAGGAATTGCAATTGCATATCAGACAAGTGGACAGTCTAGGCCAGTATCCTGCCTTAGCCAGGACCAGATGCTTCATAAAATCATAGAACTGGAAGGGACCTCGAGAAGTCAACTAGTCCAGTCCCCTGCACTGCCTGGAGGGATATGACTCTGCGAGCACCAAATCGTGAATCTTTTCCACTTGGCTAGGTAAGTCGCTCTGGTCGAAGGTTTTCTGCTCCCCAGAAGAACCTCCCTAACGGGGTCTGAGCGTGTGAACTCTAGCGGGTTCAACCACGCAGCTTCCAAGCCATGAGGTGGAGACACTTGAGACTGGGGTGTTGAAGACTTCCGTGATGTTCAGTGATGAGGTCCGGAATTAGCAATAGAGTAATTCGAGTATCCACCGATAGCTCCAGTATCATGGTGTACCAATGATGATGTGGCCAGGCCGGTGCCACAAGGATCACTGAGGTTCCATCACTCCGGATTTGAGGAGCTCCTTGTGAATCAGCGGTATAGGAGGGAACGTGTAGAACAGGCAGTCCTTCCATGGAAGCAGAAACGTGTCTGCGAACGAATCCCGTCTGTGGTTCAGGAAGGAGCAGAATTGTAGGCACTTCCTGTTGGCACTTTTGGCGAACAGATCGATCCAGGGAACTTTTGAACACTGCTGGAAGATATTGTTTATTACATCCACGCGGATAGACCACTCATGATTGTGAAAAGACCTGCTGAGGTGGTCTGCTAGTTCATTCTGCTACCGTGGAACACAGGATGCTTCCAAAAGTATGGAGTGTGCTATGCAGAACTCCCAGAGCTTGAGGGCTTCCTGACACAGGGGAGAGGAGCGTGCGTTCCCCTGTCTGTTGATATAAAACATTTCTGTTGTATTGTCTGTCAGGACCGATATAAACTTGCACTCTAGGAGAGGCAGAAAGGCCTGACATGCCAGGCAGACTGCCCTGAGTTCCCTTACATTGATGTGAATCATCAGTTCCTACAGAGACCAGAGGTCCTGAGTTCTGTGCTCCCCAAGGTGTGCCCCCCACCCCATGGCCAAGGCATTGGTTGTCAGACATAGGGATGGATGGGGTTTGGAAAACATGACCCCTGCGCACACCAAGTGCAGGTTGAGCCATCAGTGAAGACACATGAGAACCCCCGGTGGAAGGGTCACTACCATGTCTAGACTGTGCCTGCTTGGTCGATACACCGATCCTAGCCAAGCTTGGAGAGGTTTGAGTCTGAGCCTCATATGTTGCACTACATACATGCAAGATGCCACGTGACCTAGGAGTTTTAAGCAACTCCTACTGTGGTTATAGGGAATTTGTTTGAGGTCCTGTATGATGTCGTGACTCGTCTGGAAGTGGGATTGGGCAGGAACACTCTGGCCTGTGTTGAGTCTAGCACTGCCCCATGAACTCTATTCTCTGAGTAGGGGTGAGCATTGACTTTTGAGTGTTTAGGTGGATTGAAGGAGGATCTTATAAGGGAGACATGCTGATGCACTTGTGTTCTGGACCGGCCCTTGACTAGCCAGTTGTCTAGATAAGGAAATACCTGAACCTGCCTTTTCCGCAGAAAAGCAGCCACAACAGACATACATTTGGTGAACACCTGAGGTGCCGATGATAGGCCGGACGGTAGTATTGTGAATTGGTAGTGGGAACTCCTGACTGTAAACCTTAAGAAGCGCCTGTGGGGTGGGATTATGGAAATGTGGAAGTGCGCATCTTTCAAGTTGACGGCGGCATACCAATCTCCTGGATCCCAGGGATGGGATGATAGTCGCCAAAGAGACCATTCGAAACTTTTGTTTCTTCATGAACCTGTTGAGATTGAGCAGGTCCAAGATGGGTCTGAGGCCCCTTTTTGCTTTCAGTATTAGTAAATACCGGAAGTAAAACCCCTTTCCTCTGAGCTCCTGCAGAACCTCCTTCACAGCTTCAACCAATAGGAGGGTTTGTACCTCCTGGATGAGAAGTTGCTCATGAGAAGGGTCCCTGAAGAGGGATGGGGAAGGGGAGTGGAAGAGGGGGCAGAGGGGAGGAAAATTGGAGAGACTATCCCATTTCTACTGTGCAGAGGACCCAACAGTCTGAAGTGATTTGGGACCATGCTTGGTAGAAATGGGACAGACATTCCGAAAATGGGGAAGAAGGAGCCAGTTGATACGTTGGTATAAGGCTCTCAGGTGCATCCTCTAAAGGTCTGCTCTGGGCCTGGTGGCTGCCTGGTAGACCCAGATCCCATGTAATTCGAGGGCTGGGGTTAGCGGTGCCAGGGATCGGTGCCAGGGCGATGTGGATCGTTGCCGAGTCATCGCCGGCTTGCCCCTGGACTGCACTGGTGGCCTCTGAGTCATCTGGGGCCTCGGAACCGGTGCAGTGACACCGTGGTCGGGGGAGTGTGGACCTGTCAGTGTTATCAGGTCCCACCCGTGCCGACTCATAAGTCTTGGGTGTGGAAGGGAGGTCCAAATCCTCCACCTGGGTCTCTTCCGGTGGCACCAGACTCAACGGTCTCTTCCATGGGCCCGGAATCAACGCTGCTGGCTGCTGAGTTGGAGGGGAGGTGTGGTCTTGCACTGGTCTCCCTCCCTTGGGTGGTTAACGTTCCCATGAGTGAGAAGGGGAGTTCCCTCTATCAGTGCTCCTGTGCTTCTTCTTCGGGACAGGAGACTGTGAGCGGTGCCGAGATTGATCCCACACCACGCTCGGAGCTGGGGAATGCTGGTGCTGAGGGTCTTTGACTCCAGAATCCTTCCTCAGCGCCTCCCAGACCCAAAGCCAGCATGCTGCGCACCAGTGCTGAGGAGCCCAGTGCCGTGTCCATGGTGCTCGACTCAGACTGAGGGCAGAGAGCTACTTCCTTTAGCAGTAACTTTAATGTGTGGTCCCCCTCTTTCTTCGTGCAGGGGTGAAAGCTCCTACAGATATTGCCACTTGATGGGACTCTCCCAAGCACTTTAAACAAGCCGAGTGTGGATCGCCCTTGGGCATAGGCTTCTGGCAAATCCCACACAGCTTAAATCCCTGCGTCTGAGGCATGCTCCGGGCCTGGGAAAGGGATGGGGAAATGAGTGAGGGACACACACCCCCCCAGTATCTCAAGTCCAAATGTCTAACTGACTAACTACAACAACAAAAATTTAAATTATCTTTAACTATTTACAGAAAACTACGCTAGATGATTGCTCATTGAACACAAGAGACGAAATGTTCCGACGACTGTCACTGACAGGAAGAAGGAACTGGAGAGGCAGTGGGTCGACAGGCCCCTATATGCGGCGCTATGAGAGCGCAACTCCAGGTGGCTCCAGAGCCGACCCGATGGATGCTGCTAGGGGAAAAACCTTCCAGTGAACTGTGCACGCAGCGCACACACATACCTAATTGGAATCAATATGAGCGAGCACTCGAAAAAGAACAACCTTTTCCATATGTGAAGACTATTATCATGTCCCTTCTTATCCTTCTCTTCTCGAGTTTAGCATGCCCAATTCCGTCAACCTTTCCTCATAGGTCAGGTTTTCTAAACCTTTTATCATTTTTATTGCACTCCTCTGGACTCTATCCAATTTGCTCATATCTTTCTTAAAAAGTGGTGCCCAACACTGGAAACAGTACCCCAGCTGAGACCTCGCCAGGGCTGAGTAGAGCAGGACAATTGTCACCCATGTCTTACATACAACATTCCCGTTAATACATCCAAGAATGACATCTGCTGTTTTCACAACAGCAGCACAATGTTGACTCATTTTCTATTTGTGATCCATTACAACTAGCAGATCCTCTTCTGCGGTACTGCTGCCTAACCAGTTATTGCCCATTTTGTATTTGTGTATTTGATCTTTCCTTCCTAAGTGCGCTACTTTGAATTTGTTTTTATTGAATTTCATCTTATTGATTTCAGAACAATTCTCCAATTTATTAAGATTTTGAATTCTAATACTGTTCTTCAAAGTGCTTGCAACTCCTCTGAGTTTGGCGTCAGCCACACATTTCATATTGGCTTGTCCCCACAGGGGGACACTCACGAAGGTTAAACCAAATTAACTAAAGATGTAAATTAAAAGTAGGTTAGTTAAGCCCCTGCATTAAGCCCCTGTGTGGACACTCTCATTCAGCATTAAGGTAACTTTGGAAGAGAATTGAGAAAACTGAATTAAGACCACTTTAATTTTGAATGAGAGTGTGCATGGGGGTTAAGGCAGTTGAAGTAATCCACTTTAAATTCACATCTTTTGTTAATTCAGATTAATTTGCCTGAGTGTCTCGGGGTTGACAAGCCTTAACCCGACTGTTCACTCCATCATCCAAGTTGCTAATGAAAATATTGAACAGTACTGGACCCACGACTGACCCTTGATACATTTATCAACGGGATTATATGACGAGGTTGCCTGAGAGAACAGGAAACTGGACTTGATGACACAAGAATGGGGCAGAGCAAATAACTGACTCTCCAGTTTAGTAGCTGAACCCAAAAATGCGGGGGAAAATTGTTTTGAGTGGACCTGAAAGGGAAATGTTTCACTTTTCCTTGCCAAAATGAAAAACTGGGGGGGCGGGGAGTAATTTTGTGTCAAATGAAACATTTTGTTTGACCCCAAATGATTTTTTTTCTTTTTTCCCCCCGCTTTGTTTAGTTTCTGGGTGGTTTTTTTACCCTTTTTTTGTTTGTTTTTAAAACAAATTTAACCGGATTTTTAAACAAAATATCATTTTGAAATGAAAAGACAAAATATTGAGTTTAAAATATGTCAAAATAAAACCATTTTTCAATTTTATTTTCCCGACTGAAACGATGCTCAAAATTTGATCCAAATTTGCCAATAGTTTTGGTTGACTTGCAGCCACGGTTTTTGGCAAATAAACTATCTGTCTGAAAAAAAATGACCAGCTCTACCCAAGAGGTTCCTTCCAGTCCTATGTCCCTAAAGCATTCAACTACATAAGGGGTTTTTGGTTTCTTTGTTTGCTTGCTTGCTTTTTGGACACTCTCATTTGATTGATGCCAATATTATAGTTATGTCAGGAAGTGTTAACTAAGATCATTCTAAGCCCTTGGTATCTGACAGTGAAACAGATTTGCATTATTCGTTCAAAATACAGTTTAAAAAACACAACTATGACTATCAAGATTCAAATCCATACATCAACCTGAATAAATAAATCAGTGGTTGGAACTAGGAAGAGGAACTGATAATAAAAATGTTGCCATCAGTTGACATCTCCCACAATTAGTATGCAGTACCTTGCCCCTCATTCCCAACACACACAGGCTGGGATACTTATGCAAGCACTGGAAAAAATAAAATATTAGTGAGTGCTGTAAACTCTACTGATTTATTTTCCAACCCCTATTCAATACCTTCTAAAGGTCTTCTGCTTCTATTGTGAGACACAGCACTCACTGGGACACATTCCTTGTGATCAGGAGTGAAGTGACAGAGGTCAGGATACTCACATTAAGTCAGCATTTTTTGAAACAACATAATCCCTGACAGGAGGAGCTGGTTCTGCAAATGCTGATTCGCTATTGAGTGGGATGATAGTCTGGCAACAGCCACAGCAAAAGAACAGCAAGGACTTGATTAACCTTGTGTTATACTGGCTTTCACTCATATAGCCCAGGGCTCTGGGGATAAAAAATCATCCAGAGAATGGGCTGTGGTAGTATAAAGTTATCTCATCGTTACTTCACCAGGGTAACCTGCAACCAGTCAGCACTTCCACAAAAGTAGGCAGTGCTCGTTAGGGTGTGGCTGAAGTGGGAAAGAATAATACGCATTTGTTGCATGCCCTGGGGAGCCTCTATTGGTAGGCTCCTATGGAGTCCCCAGTCCCCATTGCAAATTAAAGCTGCCTCTCCCCGAGACAGTGAAAACACTACCTGCCCTTGTCTGGCAGAGACAAGCCTGTGATAGAGGCCCGATAAATTAAAAGATGAATAAATAAAATTCCAGTCTGAAATGAGATTCACTAGAATTTTGTAGCCCCTGTAGAAATCCACATGTAACTGCCCAAACCCAGAAGTGAAATGTTTAAATCTGTTTCCATCATCCTCAAGCTTCAAGCTGCAATTGCTCATGATCCTCGCAGTAAGCTTTCACCAGGATCTGGCTTCAATGGACCTTCAAGAGGCTTTTCTCCATATGCCAACAATTCCCTCCATATTCTGAGAGTCTGTCTCTGTCAATATTCACAAGTACAATATTGGTCCCCTTCACTGGGCAAGGCTTCTGCTTCTCTCATTTTTACAAAGACAATGGCTGTGGTAGCAGCCCATCTCACGAATAAAGGCACATCAGTCACGCTTTACTTGAACAATTGGCTAATTTGGGAAACCTCTTTTGGAAGCTCAGGTAGTGGATCCACAGGCATTGGAGCCAGCTGGTGTAAAGCAGCATAGCTCCTTCACCCTGAGAGACTTCTGTTGGACCATTCCAAAACTCTGTTGTTCCTCACACAGAAAGAGATAGTTAACCATATGGAGTCAAAGATTGAGCCTGCTCCCTTCTAGCAACCTAGAGGGGTCTTTGTTACCTTCTGCTACGAAAAGAATGCTCTTCTTCTGCAGACAGCTGAGGGAAGAGCATCCTTATCATAGGAGAAGGTAGCAAAGAGCAGAGACCATGCTTTGGTACCAAGTGTCACAGTTCAGGGCAACTGACCCTGTATTTCCCCTCAGTGGTCCAGCAGGGCACACACTCTGGGCTTCTAGCTCTCCCATCTGTTGCCTTTCTCAGTGGAAATCTGTGTCTCTCTCCCTTCTGACCAGACTATTCCTAGGCTGCACAGTTCCCTTCCTCCACCGTGTTATTCCCAGCAGCGACAGTCTGCATAAAGACAGGTTTCAGAGTAACTGCCGTGTTAGTCTGTATTCGCAAAAAGAAAAGGAGTACTTGTGGCAACTTAGAGACTAACCAATTTATTTGAGCAGCTCACAGCTCACTTCATCAGATGCATACTGTGGAAAATACAGAAGATGTTTTTATACACACAAACCATGTAAAAATGGGTGTTTATCACTACAAAAGGTTTTCTCTCCCCCCACCCCACTCTCCTGCTGGTAACAGCTTATCTAAAGTGATCACTCTCCTTACAATGTGTATGATAATCAAGGTGGGCCATTTCCAGCACAAATCCAGGTTTTCTCCCCACCCTCCCCACCAAACCCACTCTCCTGTTGGTAGTAGCTTATCTAAAGTGATCACTCTCCTTACAATGTGTGTGATAATCAAGGTGGGCCATTTCCAGCACAAATCCAGGGTTTAACAAGAACGACGTAGTTCTGGGAGTAGTTGGGTCATTACAAAACCTAAACTTAATTTCCCCAATACTAATTTCTCCCTACTGTTACTCACACCTTCTTGCCAACTGTCTGTAATGGGCCCCTCTCTTACCACTTCAAAAGTTATTTTTCCTCCCTTGGTATCCTGCTGTTAATTGATTTATCTCATTAGACTGATCTCACACTTGGTAAAGCAACCCCCCATCCTTTCATGTATTTATACCTGCTCCTGTATTTTTCACTCCATGCATCTGATTAAGTGGGTTCTAGCCCACAAAACCTTATGCCCAAATAAATTTGTTAGTCTCTAAGGTGCCACAAGGACTCCTCGTTATTTTAGTTTGAACTACTATATGCATCTCTCTCCAGGGGGGATTCAAAGGCTGATAATAGAGGAAGTCCTTTAGCAGCCCCCCTCCCTGCTAGAGAAGTTACATACAGTGCCACAACACCACATACACAATTATGTTTTTAATACAATGAACCCCACAGGTACTAACCCTAATTCAATAAGGTTTAACTTAAGTCAAGAAAGTTTATCTTAATTCCATCAGGTATGTGCAGGATATTATACGATACTCTCAGTCTCACTCTAAGCTCAGCACTACTGCTTCACCTAAGGGCTTGATTAGAGCTAGTTGAGAAATTTTGTATTGAAAAACTGTTTGATTGGGGGGGGTGATAATTTTTTCACAAAAGCTTTCATGAAACGTGTGTTCCTTTTTCAGCCAATCTCATGTCTACTGAAGTCACTGTAGTCTTTCCACTGATGTCAATGGGTGCTGAATCACACCCTAAACAATATGCATCATAAAAGTTGCTACGTATCCTGCAATGCCATCAGGTTATTTTTGAGCTCATTTCTGCCCATTTTCTCCAGCTGCTTCTAGTCCTTCCTGGAGCTCACAATCCAGCAGCATTAGACAAATTTCTTTCTCTACTGCACCCTTCAAAAAAGCCTCTTTTGCCCTAGTGGTCAAGTGCAAAGTCAAGCACAAGTGAGCTCTCTCTTTTTTGGAAGCTTACTGACATATAATATCACAGCTGTTAGTGTACTAGGAAAGGGAATGGTTCTCCTCAAAGAAAACCACCACAGTGAGCCTTTCCAAAATCCTCTCAGAATGAAATTCACTGCCAACACCAAACAACTGGAAGAGGTTGGGGAGGTCAGCATGCGTCCCCTTCAAAAGGCTGTTAGAAGAAGATTCAAGAGGGCAGGTCAGTGGATGCATGTGACCTCACAGCGAAGCAGGGATTTGGAAAGCAGAGAAACTTTGGGACCAGGGTATTTCATTGCTGACTGGTTCTGAACTCCCTAAAAGTAGCAACCTCCTGCCTCTTCCCTTGCTAAACTTCTCCTGGTGCCATCCTAGGTCATGTTCCTCAAACATAGCGAGAGGAGTGTCAGTGGGTATCTCCCACTCACTGAAGATGATCTTAGGAAAATTGCGGCTATTGGAAGTAGCAGTAACAGCCAGAGCCCCTGTTCAGCCAACTTCTGCACGCTCCTTCCAGTGCTGGCCCATATTCCCGTGTTGACAAACCAATAATGAGTAGGGTTGGTAAAAAATGTTCCATCAAAACTGTCTTTCAACAGAAAATTGGGTTTCCAACTAAACAATTTTTTTCAAGAAGTATCTACTTTCCACAGAAAATGTTGAGTTTTCCTCAAAAGCTTTTCAAGCAAAAACTAAAAACTTTCAGTTTTTCAAGGAAAAGTCAAAATTTCCCACAGGAAAAAAAATGACTAGCTCTAGGAATAAGCAACAACTACACAGGGAGAAAAAGTGGCTGCAAAAACAGCTACATAATTTATTTCTGTTCTTTGTTTCTTTATTTTGTTTTAAAAGAGGTAAAGCTTGTTCCACTCCCCACCCTTTTCAAAAAAGTGTTTCCAGCTACCGCTTTTAAAAAAATCTTTCCTGTACCAATAAGGAAAATGCGGGGAGGGTTATTTGTTTTTTTAGGATAATATTTTTGATTTTTTTTTAAAGTTTAATTTGCAGTGGCATTCACTGAACATGAAAGGACTCAGATATGTCAAGAGAAGAAAGGAAGGTTAACCTAGTGGTTAGAGCACTAGCCTGGGACTTGGCAGACCCAGTGTCAATTCCCTGATCAGTTGCAGACCTGCTGAGTGACATTTGGGAAATTGATTAAGGTAAAATTTTCAAATGTACCTAAATTCCATGGACATTGGCTCCTGTGTCTAAGTCGCTTTAAAATGGGATGCATCCTAGGACATACAGGTGCTTTTGAAAAATTAACCCTGAGTCTCTCTGTACCTCAGATCCCTATCTATGAAACTGGGATAATACAACTCCCCTACCACGCAAGGGTACTGTAAGGGTAAATACATTAAAGATGGGAAGCACTCAGATGCTATGTTAAAATGGGCTACATGAGCACCTAAGGAAGACAGATACTCATCCTCAGAGATATAATGGGAGACTTGAGTTTTAATTCATAGCTCTGTTTGTGCACTTACTAAAATCTATAAGACACTCACTCAGACACCATGGTAATGAACATGGTAGAAGTACCCACATACAGTAGATATAAATAAGAATAGATTGGATTAGAGATTTAGCTGTATAACTCAGGGACTATCCAGAAATGAACTGGTAGGTTTCATCAGCAAACCCTGTCTAAATTATTTGTTCATTTCATAATTTTTCTTAGATGCATAGTGTACCTCAATTTGCATTTCACATTTTCATATATTACCAAAGTACTTCAAAACATTTTCAAGTTCAGTTGTAATGTAGACCAGTGGTTCTCAAAGTCGGTCCGCCGTTTGTTCAGGGAAAGCCCCTGGCGCGCCGGACTGGTTTGTTTACCTGCCGCAGCCGCAGGTCCGGCCGATCGCGGCTCCCACTGGCCGTGGTTCACCGCTCCAGGCCAATGGGGGCTGCAGGAAGGGCGGCCAGCACGTCCCTTGGCCCGCACCGCTTCCCGCAGCCCCCATTGGCCTGGAGCGGCGAACCGCGGCCAGTGGGAGCCACGATCCGCCGAACCTGCGGCTGCGGCACGTAAACAAACCGGTCCGGCCCAGCAGGGGCTTTCCCAGAACAAGCGGCGGACCGGCTTTGAGAACCATTGATGTAGACAACAATACATTTAGTTGAGAATTTGGGGAGGAGAAATATTTCTTGGAGATCTAGATTTTCTGTACCAAAAGTCTCCATCAAGTCCTAATATATATGTATGATGGGTGGAGGCCTTCCCATTAAAGAATGCATAATTCTATGAGCTGTCCCGTCTCATTTCGAAAACTATTCTGGAAATTCACAATTCATGCTCTTTTGGAAGCACAGCTACTGTATAATCACAGTTTGTATCTCATCATAACGAATGAACATATTATTTATATGCAAATTCATTACATCCAACTGGTTTAAATTGTCAGTTATAATTGTAGACAATTATTTTTAATCATTATCCTTATTTTTTTCATTCTGATGAACTGCAAACCTTGCACACAATCAAAGCCAAAAAGGTTAGAGCACATAATTCTTCACAAATGAAACATCTTGCCTACAAGTGTGTGTCTTACATATATTATTTTAACTGTACATTTTATATGCATGAATTTTAACTTCTGCAATAAGCACCTTGATTTTGACATTTGTTGCATACCTAAGTTGCTTATACATTTATCATAATTGCAGATACAGATCAGCTATTTGCACATGCAGAATGCCAATTATGTGTCTAAATCCCCCAAATCAGCAAAACATTAAATGCATGCTTAGCTTTTAGTACAAGGAGTCCTACAGAACTCAGTGGAACTATTCATGTGCTTAAATTCAGTCATATGCTTAAGAAATTTGCTGAATTAGAGCCTAAATTGAAATCTGCATGTGCAATTTACCCATTTGAATGTATACGGAGTTGCACATGCACTTTTTTCAATAAATCTGGCCCTTAATGGCAGAAGTAGCTATTTTCTGTGTTCATTAGGACCATGCCCGTTAATGGGGCTTGAATAATCTCTAAGTAAGTTTTACAATTGTCCTACTTAAAATTTGTAAAATTATACATAAAGGAAAAAATAAATGATATCTTTTAAATTATAAACTAGACCATCTTTTTGTTCTGTCAGCAAAGGGGTTCTTGTCTATGACTGGGGATTCTACACACTACAATAATAAAATAATAATAATTACCATCATCATTAAATTCCATATCCTATTCAATGGATCAATTTTCAATATACAGGAACACTACACTACACTGTAACATTATTAAACAACATAGTTAATATAGCTAAAAAAACAAATTTGCAAGCTCTCCATTCCTACAAAAACCTATAACATCCCATGGTCACTACATTTCATAACACCAAACAGATAAATCCAACCATTTTTGGTCACAAAAATATTCTTTCACTTCAACATGTCACAATATAAAAGAATTTATAGAACATAATTTACTCTGACATTTTTACTGTACCCTAGAACTTTCCTTTCAAAATCTGTACTACACATTCAATAGACAATATATAAAATAAATTATATACATCCAAAAATATAATTCTATTAAAGAAGAAAACAAGAGTGCAAACTTCAGGCTAGGATGGACTATATATTTCAGGTAGGGTTGATAGAGAATGATGGAGAATTATATGTTTCAGAGTAGCAGCTGTGTTATTCTGTATCCGCAAAAAGAACAGGAGTACTTGTGGCACCTTAGAGACTAACAAATTTATTAGAGCATAAGCTTTCGTGGGCTACAGCCCACTTCACTGAATGCATAGAATGGAACATATAGTAAGATATAGATATATAGATATAGATATATACACATACAAACTGTGAGAGGCTAATTAGTTAAGATGAGCTATTATCAGCAGGAGAAAAAAACTTTTGTAGTGATAATCAAGATGGAGTCTATTTTTGAAGCTTTTCTGTTGCAAAATTTCCACCTTTAAGTCTTTTACTGAGTGGCCAGAGAGATTGAAGTTTTTTCCTACCGGTTTTTGAATGTTATGATTCCTGATGTCAGATTTGTGTCCATTTATTCTTTTGCATAGAGACTGTCCGGTTTGGCCAACGTACATGGCAGAGGGGCATTGCTGGCACATGATGGCGTATAGCACATTGGTAGATGTGCAGGTGAACGAGCCCCTGATGGCGTAGCTAATGTGATTAGGTCCTATGATGGTGTCACTTCAGTAAATATGTGGACAGAGTTGGCATCGGGCTTTGTTGCAAGGAGAGGTTCCTGGGTTAGTGTTTTTGTTGTGTGGTGTGTGGTTGCTGGAGAGTATTTGCTTCAGGTTGGGGGGCTGTCTGTAAGCGAGGAAAGAAAAGGAGTACTTGTGGCACCTTAGAGACTAACCAATTTATTTGAGCATAAGCTTTCGTGAGCTACAGCTCACTTCATCGGATGCATACTGTGGAAAGTGTAGAAGATCTTTTTATACACACAAAGCATGAAAAAATACCTCTCCCCACCCCACTCTCCTGCTGGTAATAGCTTATCTAAAGTGATCACTCTCCTTACAATGTGTATGATAATCAAGTTGGGCCAGACTGGTCTATCTCCCAAGATCTGTGAGAGTGAGGGATCATTTTTCAGGATAGGTTGTAAATCTTTGATGATGCGCTGGAGAGGTTTTAGTTGAGGGCTGAAGGTGACAGCTAATGGCGTTCTGTTATTTTCTTTGCTGGGCCTGTCCTGTAGTAGGTGACTTCTGGGTACTCTTCTGGCTCTGTCAATCTGTTTTTTCACTTCAGCAGGTGGGTATTGTAGTTTTAAGAATGCTTGATAGAGATCTTGTAGGTGTTTGTCTCTGTCCTGCTGATAATAGCTCATCTTAACTAATTAGCCTCTCACAGTTTGCATGGTAACTTCCAACTTATCTGTGTGTGTGTGTGTATATATATATATATATATATATATATATATATATAACTACATGTTCCATTCTATGCAGCCGATGAAGTGGGCTGTAGCCCATGAAAGCTTATGCTCTAATAAATTTGTTAGTCTCTAAGGTGCCACAAGTACTCCTGTTCTTTTTTTGGCGAATTATATGGTATTTCAGTATTCTTAGGATTCCTTACCTGATTACTTCCAAATAATTAAAATTTGGGGTTTTCTTGAAGTTGTAGATTTGTATGTACACAAAGCATAACTATCTTATACCTCTTCCCCCAGTCTGTCTCTCTCTTGTCAATTTAGATAATAGAGTCTTGTTGTTTCCTTGCACTCCCTCATCTCTATTCATCTGTTGTCTTACACTGACATAGTACACTTTTGGTGACAGGGACCGTCTTTTATTCTGTGTATGTACAGCACCTACCATAATCCTGATCCATGACGGGGGCTCCTAGGTGATATGGTAATACAAATAATAATGAATTTGACCAGGAAATCAGGGACTATGTATTTATTCCTATATAAAAAGGGGCATGGAAATGTTAATGACTGAATGTATAGTCAAGGACGTCTTTGTTTTACATCTCATTCAACAGCCACTAAGGAATTGGTTCAGTACTGGCTCAGAGGAAAGAGTGCCATCCATTGAGCTAAAAACACCGTTTTCTGCAACAATTGAATTGTCCTTGGAAGTCTCCCATACAACTACTGACCAGCCACAACCTTGCTTAGTTTATGATATCTGATGGAGTTATAGGTCAAGGTAATATGTCTCTAGTTAAGTCAGATGACAATATATAAAATGTAAATAAATCTAAGTAACGCACTCCTATCTCAATGTACATCATGTTCCTGCCTAGTTTCTGTTGAAAGTAAGAGGAATTGTAAGCATAAATCCACATGCACTGGTGGAAAAACATACCTCAGGAAAGTAAAATTTACACTTAATAGTTCAATTTCATTTTCATTTATGGCTTATTTCAAAAAACCGTGTAAGTGTATACATAAATATACTGGTTAGTACAAAAAAAAGACTAACATTAATCATAAAAAATAGTACAACATTTTGGCTTCAGTTACCAAATAAAATAATATAATAATAAATTAACTTTTCTTAATTTCACCAAGTTTTAAAAGCACCATAAAAGCAGCAAATAAAATCTCATCAAAGTGCATAAAAACTCCATAGTGGAAACATTCTAAATCAGAATTCTGATAAATGCAAGACTTAAAATGTGATGCATTGCCTTTTAAGATTCAAGCAGATAGAATGATCATATACGTATCTAGAAATTATCTTTTTTTTTAATCTATCTTTTGAGCATTTTCATTCAGCAAATCCTTAGGATCAGGACGAGGCCTACTATGGACCAAGGACCACCAGCTAGTAGTCCACAGACAAATTTGGGCAACCCGTAGGGATTCTCAAATCTCCAGTTCATCCTAATCCCTGGCAGCACTCCCAACCTTACTCACTGAACTTCTAGTGCAGCAGCATCTGGAATCCCAGATCTTGCTGAACACCACAACTCATAAAAATTAGATGATGCCATACAGGGACCAGTGCAAATGGAACAGAGCCCCAAGTACAACCTTAAGGTAGGAAATAAGTTCTAGGGGTTACTCCTGTGGAAGAGTCCCAGTGGATATCAACATGGGATTAAGAAGCAGATGAAGGAAAGGAAGGTTATCAACCTGTAAATGGAACTCTACAAACATATTGACTTTGCACAGCCATACCAGTGGAATGCACATGTCAGAATAGCAACACTTGGAATTATTTGAAACTATTATAATACCTGGAGCCAACTGCATACCCTTCATGCAGAACCAAATATTCAAGGCGAGGGTGAAAATAAAACAAACAAAGAAGTCAAAAAAGTCAAATGTCAAATGGTAGGCTTTTAGGTAAGCAGAGTGACAAGATAGCAAGTGTAAAAATCGGGACGTGGGGCTGTGGGTAATAGGTGCCTATAAAAGAAAAAGCCCCCAAAATCGGGACTGTCCCTATAAAATCGGGACTGTCCCTATAAAATCGGGACATCTGGTCACCCCATAGGTAAGAGACGTGTATATGGGCTGTTTGCTGTCCTCTCTCTCTCTCTCTCTCTCTCTCTAATGTTCTGCTTGAACTATAAAATAAAAAAAATACTTTCTTTTATGAAAATCACTCTACAAAAATCACTGGTCACAAGTTCCTGAAACATAGGTGCTCAAAACCCAGTCGGACCTGCAGAGTGATGGGGAGTCGGTTTACACAGGACATTTTAGGCAAGTCCTGGTCTAAGAGTGGAAGAACTGCATGATTCCATCCTGAACCCTGGTCTACACTATGAGTTTAGGTCAAATTTAGCAGCGTTAGATCGATTTAACTCTGCACCGGTCCACAAAACAAAGCCATTTTTGTCGACTTAATGGGCTCTTAAAATCAATTTTTGTACTCCTCCCTGATGAGGGGATTAGCGCTGAAATCAACATCACCGGGTCAAATTTGGGTTAGTATGGACGCAATTCGACGGTATTAGCCTCCGGGAGCTATCCCAGAGTGCTCCATTGTGACAGCTCTGGACAGCACTTTCAACTCAGATGCACTAACCAAGTACATAGGAAAAGCACCGCAGATTTTTGAATTTCATTTCCTGTTTGGCCAGCGTGGCAAGCTCATCAGCAGAGGTGACCATGCAGAGCTCATCAGCACAGGTGACCATGAAGTCCCAGAATCGCAAAAGAGCTCCAGCATGGACCGAACGGGAGGTACTGGATCTGATCACTGTATGGGGAGACAAATCTGTGGTATCAGAACTCCGTTCCAAAAGACGAAATGCCAAAATGCTTGAAAAAATCTCCACCGGCATGAAGGACAGAGGCTATCACAGGGACCCGCAGCAGTGCTGTGTGAAACTTAAGGAGCTGAGGCAAGCCTGCCAAAAAAACAGTCAAATGCCCACTTGGGGTCAGAGCCCCAGACATACTGCTTCTATGATGAGCTGCATGCAATTCTAGGGGATGCCCCTACAACTACCCCACACCTGTACATGGACTCCTGCAAGGGAGTCTCACGCAAAAGGGATGAGGATTTTGGGGACGAGGAAGACGATGAGGAGGGGGAGGTTGAAAATGGCACACACCAGGCAAGTGGAGAAACTGTTCTCCCCAACAGCCAGGAACTGTTTATCACCCTGGAGACAATACCCTCCCAACCCGGGCTCCCGGACCTTGAAGGCAGAGAAGGCACCTCTGGTGAGTGTACCTTTGTAAATATAATACATGGTTTAAAAGCAAGTGTGTTTAAAGATTAATTTGCCCTGAAGATTTGGGATGCATTCATGGCCAGTAAAGCTACTGCAAAAGTCTGTTAATGTGTCTGGGGATGGAGCTGAAATCCTCCAGGGACATCTCAATGAAGTTCTCCTGGAGGTACTCCCAAAGCCTTTGCAAAAGGCTTCTGGGGAGGGCAGCCTTATTACGTCCTCCATGGTAGGACACTTTACCATGCCAGGTCAGTAGCACATAGCATAAGAAAGCATGGCAGCGTGTGGTCTCGGTGTTTGCTAGCATTCAAGCAACATCCATTCTTTACCTCTCTGTGTTATCCTCAGGAGAGTGATATCATTCATGGTCACCTGGTTGAAATAGGGGAATTTTATTAAGGGGACATTCAGAGGTGGCCATTCCTGATGGGCTGTTTGCCTCTGGCTGAAAAGAAATCATCCCCACTGTTAGCCACATGGTGGCGGGAGGGGTGAAGCAATCATCCCAGAGAATGGGCGGGGGGGGGGGCTAGTTACGTTTGTGCTGCATGTTAACCCGAAAAATCAGCCCCTCCTTTTAAATGGCCAATGTGTCTTTTTCCATTTTAATCTCCCTTTTTTCCCTCCCGCAGCTGCAAATGTTTCAACGCTGCCACTATTATCTCCATACCAGAGCCTAGCGCAGATAAGAAGGCGAAAAAAATACACTCACGATGAAATGTTCTCTGAGCTCATGCAGTCCACGCAAACTGAAAGAGCCCAGCAGAATACGTGGAGGCAGACAATGGCAGAGTCCAGGAAAGCACAAAATGAAAGCAAGGACAGGAGGGACGCACAAGAGGACAGGTGGTGGGATCAAGAGGAAAGGTGGCAGCAGCATGATGAGAGGAGGCAGGATGCAATGCTGAGGCTACTGGAGGATCAAACTGATATGCTCCCTTGTATGGTTGAGGTGCAGGAAAGGTACAGACTGCCACTGCAGCCCCTGTGTAACCAACCACCCTCCTCCCCAAGTTCTATAGCCTCCTCACCCAGATTCCCAAGAACACGTGGGGCGGGGGCTCCGGGCACCCAACCACTCCACCCCAGAGGACTGCCCAAGCAACAGAAGGCTGGCATTCAATAAGTTTTGAAGTGCAGTGTGGCCTTGTCCTTCCCTCCTCCCCTACCCTACTCGGTGCTTCCCTCCTTCCCCACCCCTCCTGGGCTACCTTAGCAGTTATCCCCCTATTTGTGTGACAAATTAATAAAGAATGCATGAATTTGAAACAACAATGACTTTACTGCCTCTGCAAGTGGTGATCAAAGGGGGAAGGGGAGGGTGTTTGGCTTACAGGGAAGTAGAGTGAGCCAAGGGGTGGGTTTTTATCAAAGAGAAACAAACAGAACTGTCACACCGTAGCCTGGTCAGCCATGAAACTGGTTTTCAAAGCTTCTCTGATGCACACACACCCTGCTGTGCTCTTCTAACTGCCCTGGTGTCTGGCTGCACGTAATCAGCAGCCAGGCAATTTGCCTCAACTTCCCACCCCTCCATAAACGATTCCCCCTTACTCTCACAGATATTGTGGAGCACACAGCAAGCAGTAATAACAATGGGAATATTGGTTTTGCTGAGGTCTAACTGAGTGAGTAAACTGCGCCAGCGCGCTTTTAAACGTCCAAAGGCACATTCTGCACTTGCTCAGCCTATAGTTGAACAGCTCCTGACTACTGTCCAGGGTGCCTGTGTATGGCTTCATGAGCCATGGCATTAAGGGGTAGGCTGGGTCCCCAAGGATAACTATAGGCATTTCAACATCCCCAACAGTTATTTTCTGGTCTGGGAAGTAAGTCCCTTGCTGCAGCTCTTCATACAGACCAGAGTTCCTGAAGATGCGAGCGTCACATACCTTTCCCAGCCATCCCACGTTGATGTTGGTGAAACGTCCCTTGTGATCTACCAGTGCTTGCAGCACCATTGAAAAGTACCCCTTGCGGTTTATGTACTGGCTGCATTGGTGGTCCAGTCCCAAGATAGGGACATGCATTCCATCTATCGCCCCACCACAGTTAGGGAATCCCAGTGCAGCAAAGCCATCAGCTATGACCTGCACATTTCCCAGAATCACTAACCTTGATAGCAGCAGCTCAGTGATTGTGTTGGCTTCTTGGATCACAGCAGCCTCCACAGTAGATTTGCCCACTCCAAATTGATTCCCGACTGACTGGTAACTGTCTGGCACTGCAAGCTTCCACAGGGTTATTGCCACTCGCTTTCTCAACTGTGAGGGCTGCTCTCATCTTGGTATTCTTGCGCTTCAGGGGAAAGCGAATCATAAAGTTCCATAAAGTTCCTTATGCATGCAAAAGTTTCGCAGCCACTGGGAATCATCCCAGACTGCAACCCTATGTGGTCCCACCAGTCTGTGCTTGTTTCACAGGCCCAGAATCGGCATTCCATGGCATAAGCCTGCCCCAGTATCACCATGATCTCCAAATTGCCGGGGCCTGTGCTTTGAGAGAAGTCTGTGTCCATGTCCTCATCACTCTTGTCACCGCGCTGCCATCGCCTCCTCGCCTGTTTTTGCAGGTTCTGGTTCTGCATATACTGCATGATAATGTGCAAGGTGTTTACAATGCTCATAATTGCCACAGTGATCTGAGCAGGCTCCATTCTTGCCATGGTATGGCATCTGCGGGAGAGCAGAGTTGCAGGGGAAGCGGTGGTTGGATGACCAGTTTTGCAGACCTACTGCACCATCTGCTGCCAGGACACAACAGCTGAGCAGGCTGCACTCTTGCCGTGGTATAGCAAGACAAGAGCAGCCGAGCAGAGTTGCAGCAGAAGCGGCCCTATGAGACCACCAGGAGAGCAGAGTGCCAGCAGAAGCGGTGGATGAGGACGGTCATATAGAGGACCTGCGAGGTGGATTCATAGCTTCAGGAGAGTGGCAGCAGAAGTGGTGGATGACGACGACGATTAGCAGCCCTACTGTACCATCTGCTGAAAGCAGTATGGCGCCCGCATGGAAAAAAGGTGCAAAACGATTGTCTACCATTGCTTTCAAGGAGGGAGGGGCGACTGACAACATGTACCCAAAACCAGCCGCAACAATGTTTTTGCCCCATCAGGCATTGGGAGCTTAATCCAGAATTCCAATGGGCGGCGGAGACTGCAGGAACTGTGGGATAGCAACCCACAGTGCAATGCTCCAAAAGTCGACGCTAGCCTCGGTATTGTGGATGCACTCCACCGACTTAATGCGCTTAGTGCATTAGTGTGGGGACACATACAATCAACTGTATAAATCATTTTCTAAAAAATCTACTTCTATAAATTCAACCTAATTTCGTAGTGTAGACATACCCTGACAGGTAAGGGCAAGAAGCCATCATCCTGAGGGAATGCACACAGAGGAACCAGAAAAGGGACAGAATTTCCTGTAACCATGACATTGTTAGTAACTAGTTTACGCAGTCTATCTTCTCTTGGTAAGCAATGAGATTTCAGGAAAAAGACTAGAGAAGCAATGGATTAGCTGAGATAAAATTCAGCAACCATTTTAAGACAACATCCCTTTATTATCAACACAATGAAAGGAGGATCTGCCACTTGAATTTCATTCACTCTCCTCCTACCTGAAGTAATAATTCCTAAGAAGGCATCTTTGAAAGCTAGATGGTATAAAATCAATGTCCAATAGGCACAAAGGATGACAACATCCTGTTATTACTATATTTAAAGCCTCATGAAATTGCTGAATTTCATACTAAAAACAGATGTGGATCCTCCTCTTAGGAATAAAATCATATCTACATAGATGAAAACTGAAGATTGACAGGGAATGGGGGACAGTGTTTATCTATAGCTGTCAGTTGGACTTTATCATAGCAACAAGTCTAGACTTCTTTAGGGAGAATAGATAAGCTAGGATAAAAAGAAATGAGCAAGACAGAAGAGCTAAATTCTTGCTATTAATTCACAAAGTGAAATATATCCACTTTAAAACATAAGTCTCTCTTGTAGCTGGTTTGTTGGAGTCTAAACAGGATGTGTTTTATTTTATTTGAGCACTCCAGATCCACACCTAGAAAGGCTGTTAGGTGGAGTATGTCTGGATACAAACATACAATGCAACCTTACTTACAGGGCAAGAGATCTGGAGATACGGCAGAAAGACTAGAAACTCAAATGTCAGGGAAACAAGGTCTGAGAACCAAAACTTGCAGGCACTTTCATGGCATATGTGTTAAAATTAAATTAAGGAAGCATGCAGTGCCAGTGTTTCAGTATTGGTACACAAATCTAGGTTTGAGCTAGATTACTTTCCAAAATCTAAAATAGTTCAGTTGTCATGCAGAAGGGTTTGACATGGAGACAGGCATTTCTATTATCTCAAGTCCTGCTCTGCAGGAGACTTCCATGTATTATACCCAAAGAGCCTCCTGGAGCCAAACAACCTTACAGTGTATGTGTCTGTAGACTTCCACTTATAGATTACTCAACACAGGAAAGAGTGTACTGTATTTCTTTATTTCAAAGTGAATTAATTCTATACCTTTCATTTTACTTTAGAAGATATCAGGGGAGTTTTTGAGGCTGAGCTATCTTTAACTTTCTGTCATAGATACTTGTCTGGAAATAGCCACTAGCTAAGGCTCTACTTGAACTGTGGTATGATTTGTCAAAATTTGCAGCTGAGTTGAGGAGAAGCTGTGGAAAATTGTGGTAAGTAACAGTGAACCTTATTATTTGTGGTAATAAAGACCATTATTACTTTTCCATGATTTTCTGCTGTTGGCTGCCCAGGGCTGAGAGCTGGGGCCCACTGTAAAAATTGCAGTAAAAGATTCATATAGAGGAAGTGCTCAGGCTCTGCTGTGCATAACACATTCCTAAGAGTAGAGGCGATAACCGCTTTGCCCTTTATTGAGATTGACTAGAGGAGGAGCTGGAGGAAAGGGAACACCCTCTATTAGTGCAGGTGGGGCTACAAAAGAGATAATGGAACCTCATAAAGGACTGGTGAGTAAATTCAGCTATACTGGTGCTGGAGGACTGTGCCTAGATATAGCCTTTCAAATTTTGAGAGCCTAGGACTATTCACAAAATAATTGTTTCCACATCTGTAAAATGGGGCAATGAATCCAATCTGCTTTGTAAGCACTTTGAGATCTATCAATGAAAAGCACTAAATAAGGGCTAGGTATTATTTATTATTAATAGCATTTGTGTGAGTTTGCATACTGTTCATGTGTATGTTGTTTTAATTCCTGCATTTTGGCTTGTTTGCAACAGTAAATCGCCCTTTACTTAATTAACTGAATTTGACCATTTCATTTTCCCTCATCCTGAAACATCAATATTGCTACAGAGACATGGTATTTAGACTGAATACAGTTTTTAGAAATAGGCTGGTAAATAAGATAAAAGGAACTGAATTCTTTGCGGGTTGGATTTTCACCCAGCTGTACCCAAATGTAAAAGAATTGTGAGAGAAAGTTGTCTGTCCATTGTTACTTCTGATTTAAAGAATTTCCTGAACACCTTTGGTATCATCTGACAACACACTTACCTATGGAAAGTTTCGGTCAGTGTAACATCACACTATTCTGTTATCAATCTTAGCTTGTACAATTCAAATATTTGTGATCACCATAGTCGAGTGACTACAAAAATATTTGGAGGGATGACTTACAGCAGGGGTTGGCAACCTTTGGCACGCGGCCCGCCAGGGTAAGGCCATTGGGAGGCCGGGCCGGTTTGTTTACCTGCCGTGTCCGCAGGTTCGGCTGATCGCGGCTCCCACTGGCCCTGGTTCGCCGCTCCAGGCCAGTGGGGGCTGCGGAAAGCGGCATGGGCCAAAGGATGTGCTGGTCGCTGCTTTCTGCAGCCCCATTGGCCTCGAATGGAGAACCACCGCCAGTGGAAGCTGTGATTGGCCGAACCTGCAGATGCGGCAGGTAAACAAACCGGCCCGGCCCGCCAAGGGGCTTACCCGGGCGGGTCACGTGCCAAAGGTTGCCGATCCCTGATTTACAGTATAAACAAGATTGCAAGTGCATCTGCTTTTTACTAAGAGCTATGCATATTTATAAAATTAAATCTTCCAGGATTAATGCAAGGCAAAACCAAACCCAAATTTAAACATTTCATTAGCTAGGGGCAGAAAAGCACAGAGAAGTGCAGGACCCAAGAAATTATTTTATAATAATGGTGAAGGCTAGAAATAAAGTAGTGGAGGTTTGTTATGTGTGCAAAGTGAGGGTTTTGATAGTCAGGAGGGGATTGGTGTTCAGGGATAAGCAGGGATAGGAATTGAGGTAGGTTTGTCATGGGAGCAAAGTAGGGTTGCCAACTTTCTAATCACACAGAACCGAACACCCTGCCCTGCCCCTTCTCTGAGCCCCCCCCCCACTCACTCTACCCACCCCCCCGTCACTCAATCTTCCCCACCCTCACTCACTTTCACCAGGCTGGGGGAGGGGGCTGGGGTGCAGGAGGGAGTATGGGCTCTGCACTGGGGCCAGTGATGAGGGTTTGGGGTGCAGGGGGGGCACTCCGAGCTGGCGCAGGGCAGGGGTATTCAGTTTTGTGTGATTAGAAAGTTGGCAACCCTAGGGGGAGCAAGAGAGCAGTGTCAAAGATGCAGACTGTGACATGAAGAAGCCACTCTAAAGAAGGCATAAGAAGTTCTGCCTCAGTTAACCAGACAGATAGCAGTTGCACCGATTTCTGACAATGGTCTCTAAAACACTTTTTTATTAATGGTATTTTGGTAAAGGACTGTAGTTCCCAATCCTTTTAGTTTTTCAAACAACTTTCATTCTTTTATTCTGTACATATTTTCTTCCTCGTCCCAGCATTTCCTCTGCTGTGCCTTCCCCTCCCAGGCCCAAGATCTTGGTGCCTGTCAGCTCAAAAGGGTGGAATCTGTGAAGAGTTGTTCCAAGATGTACAGCTGCACAGGTTGTGAGGGAAAACAACCTGATTCCTGTGAGCAAGATCTCTGAAGCAGAGACATTCAGTCCAAAATTTCAATAAGCAATAGCACGACAGGGTTAGGTGTTGTGCTGGAAATGCCAAGTGTTTCAATCATTTGGGAATTGGTTTAATCTAACCCACCTACTGGAGTGTGTTATTACTATGACAAACATGTATTTCTTAACAAAGTAATTGATGTGTTTGTTTTAAAGATGTTCATGGATAAAGAAGGGGATGACCAGGAGTTAGAGAGCTTGCTGAAAGACAGCTTCTTCACAGAATTGATCCTTAATGTAGAATTTGTTTTGTTTTATTTCCATAAGCAGATGGTATTTATATACATTTTATGCAGTGAAAAGGTAAGCTACAACACCATAAACAAGATCAGGAAAAGGAAGTTTAACAATATCTGCCAGGGACCCTTACAGCGCTTTTATTAAGTAATTCTGTTAATGTCTATGTACTATTTCCAGAGGCTTGCCTGTACACAGAGGAGACACATCAAAAGTGACAATTCACTTGTTTTAATGGAACTTGTTCAGCCAACTTCATATTTTCAGCTTTGCATTGGAAATCATTAGTTTCTTTAATGCAGGAAGGAAGCTGCTCCAGGCAAGAGGTTGCCAACATGGTGTAATTCAATATGTAAAGATATCTTTTCAGTTACAATAGTCTTAGGAAAAGCAATAAAAGGTGAGCACAGATGTTCTCTTGAATTTCAGGAGCTTACAAAAACTAAACAGTATAGATGGAAGATTTATAAGTAAGCCAGCAGAGGCTAGGTGATATAAATAGGTTTATTCAGCTCTCCAGTTATATTTTTCCTCATGTCATTTGTGTGGACAGGAGCCCTGGCCTATTTAAGTCTCTTTTTAATATCCTGTTATCTTTTTAAAGGCACTACTGTAATCTCTGGAAAGGAACTCCCTTCACAAAAGGCTTGATATGTGTAAATGTATATGGCATAGTCTTTATACTATTTACAGTAGCTGTGAAACCATATTTTAGTTATACAAATACATGTATAATGTAACTTAAGTACTTTATACTGTATTTATAACATTGGTATATACCTTTTTTCTAACTAGATACGTAGACATCTTAGAAAATATCAACTTATCAATACTTCTACACTTTAAGAATTTTTTTAGAGATATTAACAAACAATGTAAGTAAAATACAGGGTATTAATGGTAAGGATTCGTTTCTGTTTAACTAATCTTCAAAAATACATTATTGTACATTTTAGAAAATGAAACTCTCTGCTTTCTCTCTAACACAACTCTATAAAGAATATGAGAGAAAAGAGTTAATTTTTTATATTTGCTAAATTAGTTTGACTTTGGAGTCATATCAGAGTGAACTTGAGCCAATACTTTAGATAAGTACTATAGTTGCAAGTTAAATGTTGCAAAATGAAAGAAAGCAAATGCAGATCAAACTGGGTGACCAAGCAAATGAAGTACTTTCTCTTCACTTCTGGTATGCCTATTTTAAAGTCAAGCTTCCGTTTCTCAGAGAAACATGTTTTTTGGCTTCAAACCTGCATCTCATGGAAAACAAACTTTGTCACAAAGCCATCTGGAGACCTTGATGAGGTATCCCTATGAAACAAGGTCCTTTTAAAATTGAAAATGTCGAGTATAACAGGAACACTTATCCAGTGCTACAGCCACAAAACCTGGTCTCCTTTTTGAATTTTGAATGTCAGAATTAGAGTCCATGGGTAAGATGGTGAAAATCAGACTCTCTTAGGCCTACTTACACCTATTTACAGGTGAATAAATGAGCAGAAATGAATTCAAATTTTGTGCAATGCATTTTCTTCTGGCTTCTTGGTATGTAAAAGATGAAGGAGTAGTTGCCTAATTTAACTTAAATATTCGTATACCATCCACTCGCTACTCTCCTCCTGACATTTGGCACGTGAGACACCCCAACTTAGAATCAGTCTCAGTCAGCCAAATTCAGAAATCATTAGACAGTGTGATGTAAGTTATATGGTGGTAAATGAGTGTGAGTCTAAGGAAGTCTATGCTGGGTTAGCAAACAGGTTTGGGCGGGTCTGAAAGAAGGTGTCCATTACATCAATTTATAACTCCCTTTAAACTTCCTTAGACTCATTTCTTAATTTGGCTCTGTATCTCAGTCTTGTTCTTTTCTCATGATGTTAGTATAATATAATGGGGCTGTTAGCTTTTACCACCAGAGGGTGTGAAATGAAAATAACACTGAAAAGTTTACAAACTTCTATCGTGTGAAAGAAAAACAAACTCACTTATTACAATCCATTCACAAGCAAATTTTTTTGTATGAAATAAAATGGTCAGGCACATAAAACCAGAGGTACACAAGGTGTTGATTCATAACTTGAGTGCACTTGAAATCAATCTTGGTTAAAGTTTGGTAGAAATTTAACATGTATTTGTGAACCAGCTGAAGTTCCAACTGTGGAGTTGTCCTCAAACTGTTCAGGAGAGCTGGATTTACATTGTTTTACTATGTCTAAAGAGATCCATGACTGCAGTTCAAATTTTGAATTTCCTGCAAAGGGTCACATGAGCAAATACTGACTTAGCCTACATGCATAAGCCAATATAAACGGTTTTACTTTTACATCAGAGAGACGGTATATGTGTGAGGGCTGTGTTTTAGCTGAGCTGTCTGATCTACATCAAAACACACAAAAAAAGAAATACTGTATCCTTACTTTCTGTGTCCATCTAATTCTGGCAAATTGTGGCCCATTCAAGAACATTCTTAGTCTCAATACCTCAGTTACTTAATGTAAAACAACTGTGTTACTATTTCATCATACCACATATATTACTGTTATAATTTTTCAAGGGAAAAGTTCCCTGGTTCAACCACACCCTATTGAGCCCCACTCTTCTTCCAGACTCAGCAGCTGTCGCTCTGCAGTAGAGATAGCTATATACACACACAACTCTTCATGAATGCTGTGTAATCCTCATACCATTAACATGGTGGCACAAATCTTCCTGCCTTTCCAATTCCTTTATATGTGTGTTTTTCCCCCAACACAACAGGTCTTCACATGCTAACTGTGACAGGATTATTACTATGATTTAGTATTCATATGATAGTAATAATAGCCAACACACACATATGATGAGTCCCTCCCCTAAACATCTGACAATCTAAGGCCCTCATCCCGCAGTGAGCTCCACACTCATATGGAATTAATTGCAGGATCAAGGCCTAAGGTTATATTCCTACATCACATGTGCTTCCACTGGCACCTTTTCTTTAAGATGAAGATAAAACTTACAGCTTTTATCCATTAGTGAAAGGCCCTGCTAAAAATCTCCCAACTCTCAGTTCTTATAGGGCAGCCATGGTCTACAATAGCCTCATTTAGGAACCCTGGGGTCTAAAGTTGAACTTGGTCAGGGGAACTACGAGTGCAACTATACCTTTTTATAGCTGGAATCAGAATCTGACATTCAGAAGAACTGAAAGTTTCTGGTCAAGAAGGGCCCTGATTAAGCTAACAAAAAGACAATCACTGGTAGCCTCATAAAAGATAACCCTTCTAATCAGGGATGAGAGGTCTGCTGGAGCAGAGTGAAAGAGCTATAATGAAAACTACCTTAGCTATGGTTATCTTTAGAAGTATTTTGGATTTACCTCTGTTAGCAGGTAAAAGCTCCCACATTTCTCTGACTAGATTATACACCCCCTCCATAAATCCCAAACATACCCTCCCTTCTTGGGGTTTGCCTTTATTGCTAAGATCAAAAACAGAAATCTCAACCCATGCTTTCTCCCAGAGGGCTTCTCTACACAGTGCTTTAGTCCACACCAGAGAGGTGAAAATTCTAGTGCACACTAGTGTGTCACACACAAATAGGCCAATATAGATCCTGCTGTCAGGCACTAAAAGTTCCCTAATGTATGTTAAAGTAGTTTCAAACACATGGGCCACTTAGTGCATGCCACTCTAGTAAGCATTCAAATTTACACCCCTGTGGTGTAGACAGGACCTGAGTTAGGCTGTTCCTTGAGATTCCCTAGACCTCCCTATCTCTGCCAGTGGCCCCAATCACTTCTACTCTCCTAGCTTGGCACTAATTGATTTAACTTGAGAGAGTCTTACCAAAAATGCCTCGGCATCCCTAGGCGGGATTTGAGCAAATGGCATCAAAATAACTCTACAAAACAGCCCTGGCATCCCCTTGAAGCACTGTACAATCTGCCACCCTGTTACACTCATAAGCACAAATGTCACCCACCTGAATTATTTTTTATCTTACTGTCTTACTGACCTCATAAGCTGATTTAGTTGAGAAGCCAATATGAATGCTATTTGGATTTGGTCACTTTTCTTTTAATACAGGCTGACAGACACTGAGCTTCTACACAGATTATCTTGCTATCTGAACTTTGATAGGATACTTTCCTTGTTGGCGAGGTCTGGATTGCTATTCATGCCATGATTAGCCAAGGGCAGTGGGTGGCAATGGCTAGCGAAACAGCATAATGAAAACAAAACATTTCACTCAAAAGAGGATTATTTCTACCAATGCCCATTATTTTATTCCAAATAAAGCAGCTGTATTTATATATGTATCTTTTCATTCTTTCTAACTAGCACTGCAGGTTGGGTTTCAGACAATCAGTCTTGTGCAACACCAAGATCTTCAGAGAGAAATCAGATTCCTTTTTAGAAAATTCTAAACAGCTAAAATCCCCATTTTAAATAACATTACAATAATTACTGGGATTATTAATTCCACTAGTCTTATTAATTAAAAATACTATATCAATAAAGCACAAAAGCCCTAAAAGAAAAATGATTTCTGATTCCTTCTAAGTATCATATTTGGACTGAATTACCCATTCATTGGTTACATCAAATAACTCGTCATTTTGTTTCATATTTTAAAGTACTGTTTAGAGACAGAGAACAACTATATCCCAGTAGCTGGGGGTTGGGTTTTTTCCTCACACCCTTCATGGTGACTGTTAACAGAGCAGTTGCCTCTTGAACAGTGCCCTGTAGCAGGACTGGAATCCCGTGGGTCTGAAAAGACCCACTTCCATAATAGTGGGAGCAGGTAAAATTTACTTTGTTGTGGGTGGTATTGGGTGTGCCAAAAAAAAAAACCAAACAGATTGCAGCAATTTGTAGGAAAAGATTTCTAGACTTTTAATACTTAAATTTAAGTGATGGATAGAAGGAGATTTGATGTCTGTTATTAACGGGAATTAAAGTATTTTTACATGGTTTAAACAAGCTTTTTTATTCTTTTAAAATATATTCACTAAAAATTGTGACTGAATTTATTTTTACATATATAGGCTGATCACGATTAATCACCCAATTAAAAAAAATTAATTGTGATTAATCGCGCTGTTAAATAATAATAGAATACCATTTATTTAAATATTTTTGGACGTGTGACGGCGCACCTGCAGATTAAAACCAACCTAGGGAGTCTGAGCAGCAGGCAGCCAAAGGATTGGCTGCAGGGGAAACAGCCAATTAGGGCGGCGGCTGCAGACAATTAGGGCGGAGGCTGGACCAGCCAATCAGGGCCCAGACAACCCATATAAAAGGAAGCTACAGACCAGAGCGAGTTAGTCTGCTGCAGGGAGCCCTGGAGAGAAGACTGGCTTCCTACAGGGCTCCTGGTGAGCTGCCGGGACCTACAGGCTCGAGGCCCAGGGAAGAGGGCAAAGGAGCTGGAGCCAGAAACAGGAGCAGAAGGAACTGAGGCTGTGGGGAAGTGACCCAGGGAATTGAAACAGTGAGCTGGAAGGAGGAGGCAGCAGGAAGCTGCTGTTTGCAGGGTCCCTGGCCCGGAGTAGTGGGCGGGCCTGGTGCCCCCACCCCAAGCACTGAAGGAGTGGCCCGGCTGTGGACTCCCAAGCCACTGTGAGTAGTGGCTGGGCTCTTGTTGGAGGAGTCCCCCGGAAGGGGGGAAAATCGGATGGTGATACGGCCAGAGAGCTGTGCCACAAAGCAGACCCCAAGAGAAAGGAGCCATAAAAGGTCTTCAGGCGGAGGCAAGGACGCAAGAGTCACCACCACCTGAGGGTGCACCTGCTGGGATTGAGCTAGTTCCTAAAATGCCCAGAAGGAGTCACCAGTGTGGTGAGTGACCCCGTGACAGGATGTTTTCTATATTTTCAAATATATTGACTTCAATTACAACACAATACAAACTGTACAGTGCTCACTTTATACTTATTTTTTATTACAAATATGTACACTGTTAAAGACAAAAGAAATTGCATTTTTCAATTCACCTCATACAAGTACTGTAATGCAATCTCTTTATTGTGAAAGTGCAACTTTGTTTTATTTTTGAGTGCAGTTATGTAAAACTTTAGAGCCGACAAGTCCACTCAGTCCTACTTCTTGTTCAGCCAAACACTAAGAAAAACAAATTCGTTTACATTTACAGATGATATGCTGCCCGCTTCTTATTTACAATATCTGTTGAAAGTGAGAACAGGCATTTGCATGGCAGTTTTGTAGCCAGCATTGCGAGGTATTTACGTGCCAGAAATGCTAAGCATTCCTGTGCCCCTTCATGCTTCGGCAACCATTCCAGAGGACATGCTTCCATGCTGATGACACTCATTATAAAAAATAATGCGTCAGACAATTTGTGACTGAACTCCTTGGGGGAGAATTGTGTGCCTCCTTCTCTGTTTTACCTGCATTCTGCCATATATTTCATGTTATAGCAATCTCGGATGATGAGCCAGCATACGTTGTTCATTTTAAGAACACTTTCACTGCAGATGTGACAAAAGAAAGTACCAATGTGAGATTTCTAAAGATAGCTACAGCACTCAACTCAAGGTTTAAGAATCTGAAGTGCCTTTCAAAATCTGGGAGGGATAAGGTGTGGAGCATACTTTCAGAAGTTTTTAAAAGAGCCATACTCCGATGCAGAAACTACAGAATCCGAACCACCAAAAAAGAAAATCACCCTTCTGCTGGTGGCATCTGACTCAGATGATGAAATTGAACACGTGTTGGGCTGCACTGCTTTTGATCATTATCGAGCAGAGCCTGTCATCAGCATGGATGTATGTCCTCTGGAAAGGTGGTTGAAATATGAAAGGACATATGACACAGACAAGAAGAGGGTGGCATTATCTCCTACAAATGTAAACAAACTTGTTTGTCTGAGCGATTGGCTGAACAAGAAGTAGGACTGAGTGCACTTGTCGGCTCTAAAGTTTTATATAACTGCACTCAAACAAAACAATGTAACAAACTCTACATTTGTAGGTTGCATTTTCACGATAAAGAGATTGCACTATAGTACTTTTATGAGGTGAATTGAAAAATGCAGTATCTTTTGTCTTTAACAGTGTAAATATTTGTAATAAAAAATATGAAGTGAGCACTGTACAGTTAGTATTGTGTTGTAATTGAAATCAAAATACTTGAAAATGTAGAAAACATTCAAAAATATTAAATTTCAATTGGTATTGTTTAACAGAGCAATTAAAACAGTGATTAATTTTTTAATTGCAATTAATTTTGTGTTAATCACATGAGTTAACTGATTAATCGATAGCCCTATATATATATATATATATATATATATGTATGTGTATATATATATGTGTGTGTGTGTGTGTATATATATGTATATATATATATATGTGTGTGTGTGTGTGTATGTGTATATATATACATTTTTTGTTGTTTTTTAGTAGCATGGGGGAATCTCTCTCTCTCTCTCTCGCAAGATTTGCAGGATTTAAGGTTTTTGCAGGTAGGAGTGGAACAAATATGGAAGAAACAATGCGGGACCAGGTATTGCAGGGCAGGACTAGAGCAGGATTTAAAAAATAGCCCTTCCCAGGGCTCTACTTTTGAGCACCTCTTCAACCAGAGGTGGTTTTTCCACCTCCTGCCTTTGTTTCCCCTCCCTACAAACTCCA
Organism: Natator depressus; assembly: GCF_965152275.1. Taxonomy (NCBI): domain Eukaryota; kingdom Metazoa; phylum Chordata; order Testudines; family Cheloniidae; genus Natator; species Natator depressus. Next base: position 281,154,931 of record NC_134234.1, read on the forward strand.
CACACTCTCTTGTGGCTAATACCACCACTCCCCTGGGGCTGGTTTAACAACAGGAACAGTTCAAACACAGTTCTCAAAGTCCCCAAGACCACTGAAACAACTTACCTACGGGTGTGCTTGATTCTCTTTCACTTGAATTCTTTACATCAAGACTGGATGTCTTTCAAAAAAGGTAAGCTATAGCTCAAACAAAAGTTATGGCTTTGATGCAAGAACCACTTGGTCATATTCTATGGGTTATGATATACAGGAGGTCAGATTACATCAGTGTTTCTCAGCCCTTTCAGGTTGGTGACCCTTTATTTAAAAAAAAAAAAATGTTACCACCCCCTTACATTTTTCACTCTTACTTTTATAGTAAATGTATCAATGTGAGCAATGAGAGGCCTACGTGATTTATTGTGTGTATATTTCAAGAGGTTGACAGAGAATACTTGACCTTGAAGGGCAAAGGTATGCAGGGAATGGGGCAGAAAGATTATTTACTTTAGATTGTAATAAGATTTTCAGTACTTCCCAACCCCTGTGGCTTTCCTTTAATCTCAAAAACACATACACACACACACACAGCATTTGTGACCCACCAGTTGAGAAACATTAGACTAAATGATCATAATGTTTTCTTCTGGCCTGAAAAATCTATGCATATATAATTAATCCTCACAACCACCCTGGGAGGGAGACAAAAAAATTACTGTCCCCGTTTTAGAGATGGGGAAAACTGAGGAAAAAATGTGAAGTAACTTGCCTAATTCCATATAGCAATTCAGTGGCAGGCCAAAGATCGGAAGTCAGGCCTTCCTGACTACCAACCCTGGGCTCATTCTTCTAGACCACACTGCCTTTTTTTAAGTACCATCTACCACATCTTCTTTCGACGTTTCCTTCTCCCTACTCACATATGGCATTTCATCTCAATAACACACTGTTCCAAGACCATATAATCACTCATACCATCTATAAATATGTTTTATTTAGAGATGAAATTCCATATTTGACTGGAATATACATGTCTGCATGAGGCTCTGTACAGAGTTTAAGGAGAGAATAGAAGGTTGAATGGGGACTGTGGGAATGGGGATAATCCAAGAGTATGGAGAAGGGTACTGGTGGAACACGAAGGGACAGGGCAGGTGGTAGAGAAGGGTAAGCTTGTTGGTGAGCTGGGGATATAGGAGGGCCAGGTTGGGGAAACATCACCAGAGGTGAGGCAGGTGATAATGTGGATTTAGCATGCTTATTGGCGATGTATGGGAAACTTGGGGGAAAGAGCTGAGAAGAGAGTTGAGAATGAGGATAGCAGAGAATTGTTACTACAAGCATGATGGCAAGATATCAAAGTCAAATGAAGAGTAAATCCAATGAAAAGTAAATCAATTAAGTTGCCGAGAATCTAATGAACGGTGAATCTCTTATGTCTGCACCAAATGACAGTAGCAGTGACTTACACAGCCTTCCAAAAGGAGCGTCAATAAAAACTTTATTCCACACTACACTATCATGCATTCCATATCTATCATCACTATGTCCTTATGTATATGATAGTGATATTCCTTCTACCAATGGTTATCAATATGTCTCACAACAAAATTAAAATATTTTCTGAGTTTGCCTCCTCAGCTTCTGAATACTTAATACCCAGTGCTCTGTGCAGTATAAGGCAGAACCAAGTTCTTTTTACTGGGCATGTAAAATTAACTAAGAAGTGATTTTGGATTCAGTAGTTGTATAGATAGCACAGCTACAGTACATGAACACTGATATATCTGCAAGAGAAAATACGCAACAAACTGACTCCCTCAAAAGTTGACTATGCAACACTATCACAGAAAAGAAAACCCAATAAAAATCAAACTTGTAATGTTTTTGCAGAAAATACTTTGTATGGGATTATTCTAACACTATAATGTTCAAATGCACTATAGCATTTAACAAATGGAGGACTGGTTTACCCTTGTGGTGGCCCTAAGAGGAAAGGTCAAAGAAATTTACATTCTTCCCTTCTTTAGCAGGGGCAGCTGTGCCCCAAAATCAATGGGATAGGCACTGAAGGATATTGCAATGAGAGAGCAGCTTTAAGTTGCAGCCAGAGTTCTCAGCGCTGTCCTCCAAGTAACATTGCAATGAAAGCAAGCCCTACCATAACGCTGCTTGAGTCAGAACTATCTTGGACACTCTGCTACATGCCCCTTGTTGGCCAAGGATGGTATTGTGGTTAATCTACTGAGATAGGTGTGACGGTTTGGATCACAGAAACCCCCTAGGGACTGCCACCTGATGTGCCAAGACTACTCCTGTCCCTGCTTTCCTGCCCTGTCATCTTAGGACTTCAGTGCCCTGCCTAGTTTGAGCCAGACCCACTAGCCTGCTGCAAACCCAAACCCAGGTCTGAACCATGTCCCCTAACAGCTGTAGGCTTAATTGAAAGCAACTTAGGAAGAGTTCCTGTTCTTGACACTCAGATGCCCAACTCCCAGTGGGGTCCAAACCCTAAATAAATCCATTTTACCCTGTATAAAGCTCATACAGGGTAAACTCATAAATTGTTCACCTTTCGTAACAGTGATAGAGAAAGATGCACAGCTGTTTGCCCCCTCCAAGTATTAATACATACTCTGAGTTAATTAATAAGTAAAAAGTGATTTTATTAAATACAGAAAGTAGGATTTAAGTGGTTCCAAGTAGTAACAGACAGAACAAAGTGAATTACCAAGCAAAATAAAATAAAACATGCTAGTCTAAGTCAAGTACAGAAATAAAACCGAATACAGACAAAATCTCACCTTTAGAGATGTTTCAATAAGTGTCTTTCACAGACTGGACACCTTCCTAGTCTGGGCACCATCCTTTCCCCTGGCACAGCCCTTGTTCCAGCTCAGGTAGTAGCTATGGGATTTCTCATGATGGCTGCCTCCCCCTTGTTCTGTTCCACCCACTGATATATCTTTTGCACAAGGCGAGAATTCTTTGTCCCTCTGGATTCCCACCCCTCCTTCTCAAAGGAAAAACACCAGGTTAAAGATGGACCCCAAGCCTTCATTCCTCCCAGCCTGACTCACAGGAAGGCCTGCCTGCAAACAGAGTCATCCACAGTCAATTGTCCTGGTTGATGGAAGCCATCAAGATTCCAAACCACCATTAATGGCCCACACTTTGCATAATTACAATAGGCCCTCAGAGTTATACTTCATATTTCTAGTTTCAGATACAAGAGTGATACATTTATACAAATAGGATGACCACACTCAGTAGATTATAAGCTTTGTAATGATACCTTACAAGAGACGTTTTGCATGAAGCATATTTTAATTACATTATATTCACACTCATCAGCATACTTTCATAAAATCATATCGAGCGCAACGTTACAATACAGCTCTGGAAATCTAAGCTCAGCTGAGGCTCTGAGCCTCTACCACAGACTTTCTGTGTGATGTTGGATAAATCTTTCATTCTCTCTGGGCCACAATACCTCATCTCTAAAACACAGGTACTAGCACTTCTTTACCTCTGAGGGATTTTGTAAAGGAAAATTAATGTCTGTGAGGTGCTCAGATGCTATGGTGATCAGATGAGAACCTAGATACAAGTCAGATAAAAAGACACAGCTGTGATTGCATTGTGCTGTAGGGGGCTGAAAGCAAGTGCAGGAGCACAAAGCCTCCAAGATTCATTCTGACATGGTGAATTTATGGGATGAACTCATTCTGTGCACTGGGATACAATCCATACACCCCTAGACAAAATGATGTCAGGAAAATTTCACAAGTGGAATCTCATGGAGTTTCCAGACCCTGTGCATGGGTTATTCCCGTACAACAGGTTCTCTGGCCCTTTAATAAGAGCATTTTGTATTCCTGTGGGAATTCTGCTCCCAAACTTAAAAATTCCATGCCAAAAAATTAAAATTCTGTACACACTATTTTAAAATTTTGCAAAATTCTGCATATTTTGTCAAACTAGCACAATGTAATCACACCATTTTCAATTATATTTTTGGCAATTTATTTCAAAATACCTGTCAGCAAGTATGTCTGTAACAAAAATATTTCCCCCGGGAGTAGAGAGTTAAAGAAACCCCTACAATAACCCAGTTCCTGTTTCTCTGTTATACCACTGCATCCCCTACCCCACAAAGCCCAGGTGCGGGGCTCGCCTGCAGGTACCATCGCCTGTCCTCGCCTGCAGGTACCATCCCCCACAGCTCCCATTGGCCGGGAACAGGGAACTGCAGTCAATGGGAACTTCGGGAGTGTTAACCACAGGCGAGGGCAGCATGTGGTGGAGCCACCTGCCCTGCCCCACGCCCAGGAGCCACTGCTGGACATGCTGGCCACTTCTGGGAGCGGTGCGGGACCAGGGCAGGCAGGGAGCCTGCCTTAGCCCCACTGCGTACCACTAGCACCACAAAGCCACTCAAGATAAGCGGCACCGGGCCGGACCCCACACCCCGAACCCATCCTGAAGCCCGCACCCCAACCCCTTGCCCTGAGCCCCCTAACCCCCTGCCTTGAGCTCCCTGCCGCATCCCTCCTGCACCCCAACCCCCTGCCCTGAGCCCCCTCTTGCACCCCGAACCTCTTCTGCACCCCACACCCCAAGCCCCCGCCCATAGCCCCCAACCCACTGCCTTGAGCTCCCTGCTGAACCCCTCCCGCACTTTGCAACCCCTCCTGCACTCCAACCCCCTGCCCTGAGCCACCTTCTGCACTCCACAACCCCTCCTGCACCCCAACTCCCTGCCCTGAGCCCCCCTCCCCGCACTCTGCAACTCCTCCTGCACCCCAACCACCTGCGCTGAGCCCTCTAACCCCTGCCTTGAGCCCCCTGCTGCACTCCAACCCTCTGCTCTGAGCCACCTCCTGCACTCCACACTCCCTCCTACACCCAAACCTCCTGCCCCAGCCCTACATTCATGGCCCTGCATACAATTTCCCCACCCAGACATAGCCCTCAGGCCAAAAAGTTTGCCCACCCCTGCTCTAAGGGGTCCAGAGGCCCCTAGTGGCGGCCAGCAGCTCTGCAGCACCAATTCTGCAGGGGAAAATGAAATTCTTCACAAAACATTAATTCTATGCAAATTATGCAGTGTGGAGTGGAGCAGAATTCCCCCAGGAGTAATTTGGGGGGGGAGGGTTTTGAAGAGAGAGAGTGACTTACTATGACAACTTGTCAAGCTGGTACAAGTAAATGTTTTGTGCAATGTACCTAGGCTCACATTCATGGCCATCACAAGCAATGCTTAAGATAGGGAAAACTTTCTAAAAATAAAAAACAGTTAACTGTTTTTGGGGAGGAGGGTTAACTATTAAACGTTCATTTTTGATTAAAATGTTCACTGCAAACGAGTTTCTTTACCAATAACTTTGCAGGCACCTAAGCAAGATGTAGCTATTGCAGACAGTTTTGTAGTTTGTGCTCTAAATATTAAAGGAACAACATTACATATTGTAATCTCACAGTCATATACCCTGTGCTTATTTCAATTTATTTTCACCAGCATGCTGGAGAGTATGTTATGTATTCACCATTCACAAGAAACCAATTAAAAAAAAAAAGTATATCATTGCAAACTTAAACAAACAACAGCTCCTCCTAGTTCCATTACCCATCCTCCACCGCCACTGCACTACATATAATTTTACTGCAGATTTGTAGACGTGCCCTGAATTTTCATAGAACCTACTCATTAATCAAAAATGAAGTGGATATGAGACTCACCAGTTTAAAATCCTACTTAGATCCCATCCCATACCAGAGCATGCAGGAAGAGAGGGTGCATATCTGTAGGAGTACAGCAGAACTTCTAGTATGGAAAGTGGTTATTCAACTGTTTAATCTTTGATCCACATTCACTGCTAAGGTGTATATTGTTTGGTACACAAATATACTACTCCAATGTACTCCGAAGTTGTAGTGTGAGGACAATAACACAAAGTGCCATGGTTTAAGCAGCAACTAGAGACCTCCCTAACCAGAAACTTCCTACATTTATTAACCTCCCCACTGCAACACATCCTGTTATCTCTGATAACTACTGAGGCCCAGGAATGCTATACCAACTCCACATCTCCCTTTCTTTTTAATAATAATTAAAACAAAACATAAAACCAATGTATATACACACACACACAAAAGATCCAAATACACTTCTAATTCCTTAAAACTATTTACATAACTATGTCCCTTTATCAATTGCATTTAAATAATCTTGAGTAGTATTCTAAAGATCAAGTCTTTGAAGGGGTTTGATCAGTCTTCTAGTTTGCGTTCTCACTTCTGTTCAGTTTGTGCATGGATGGGGCTCGCTTCCTGACAGAGTACCTGCAAGGCCCAGAACCTCTCTTTGTTGTGTGGGAAATAATGAAGATAAATGTGATTGCTCCAGAAAAGTCCTACACTACATGGGATCTGGGAGCTTCTCCCAAGTTCCAAATGTCTGGGAGCTTTTGAGCCAAACTTTGTTGCCTGGTCTCAGTTCAGGTAGTGCTTTTGCTCTGTACCGAACATTGAAGTTCTGTTGTTGCTGAATTTTGGTTTTAGCATCTCATTTTCAAAGTTCCTTCAGGTCAGGATGCTTAGGTTTGAGTTGTATCAATGCCACAGGTAAAAGCATCATTAGTCATCTCTGCATTAGAAATTCTGTGGAGACAGTCCAGACACAAGAGGCACTGACCAATATGCCAGGACTGCTTTATATGGACTGCTTTTCTGATTTTTGCAGAAGGCTTTTTAAAGTCTGCACTACTCTCTCCTCCTCCCTGTTGCTCGGTGGTAATGTGTACCACTACTATGATGTTCAGATCAAAATCCTGTGCAAATGCTAGGAATGTTTCAGGGGGAAATTGAGGCCCATTATCAGATATGAGGACTTCAGGAACTCCATGTCTTGTAAATATGAACTTTAGTGTCAATATATTTGGAGAAGTAATTGACTATAATAATGTAGAGAGTAATGATTCTGGTGATTTTTTTTCCTGCTTACATGTGTTGCAGTCCTCTACTAAGGTCTGAATTTGCCTGCTCAGATTGGGCCACCATACCGATTGTTGTGCTTGTGCCTTGCACTTGTTTATACCTTGGTGTCCCTTATGGATTTCAGACAGCATATCTTTCTGAAGTACTATAAGGATAAGAATGTGCTGTCGTCCTTTCGGAATCTGGCTGAATTCCCTAATTATGTGTCCTACAAATTTTAACTGCTCCTTTCCAAATTCACATTTCTCATTCAGATTAAGGCTGGCTTGTTGGAAGCATCTCAAAATTACATGTAGTCACTCATCATGTTCATATTTGTCTCTGCCATACACCAACACATCATCTGCATAGCAAAGGGTGTCAGGCAAACCTGACACAATCTGGGAGATTCTCTTTTGGAAATGCTGGAATGGAAGACAATTGGAAACAGGGTGATGAATGTACTTAATAGTAAAAAGAAAAGGAGAACTTGTGGCACCTTAGAGACTAACCAATTTATTTGAGCATAAGCTTTCGTGAGCTACAGCTCACTTCATCGGATGCATACTGTGGAAAATACAGAAGATGTTCTTATACATACAAACCATGAAAAAATGGGTATTTACCACTACAAAAGGTTTTCTCTCCCCCCACACCACTCTCCTGCTGGTAATAGCTTATCTAAAGTGATCACTCTCCTTACAATGTGTATGATAATCAAGTTGGGCCATTTCCAGCACAAATCCAGGTTTTCTCCCCACCCCACCCACCCCCACAAACCCACTCTCCTGTTGGTAATAGCTTTAGGTAAAAAGCTTTAGGTAATGTATGTATAAGAACATCTTCTGTATTTTCCACAGTATGCATCCGATGAAGTGAGCTGTAGCTCACGAAAGCTTATGTTCAAATAAATTGGTTAGTCTCTAAGGTGCCGCAAGTACTTCTTTTCTTTTTGCGAATACAGACTAACACGGCTGTTACTCTGAAACCTTAATAGTAAAGATTCTTTAGCAAGGGGTATTTCCAGAAGCCCCCTGGTAACATCTAACTTTGAAAAGGCTTTGGCTTCTGATAACTGAGCCAATGTCTGGTCCACTGAGGGAAGCATGTGTCTTTCTTTGCACGTGCTTTTATTAAGTTGTGTAAGGTCCACACAAACGTGGATTTTGCCATTAGATTTCAGTACTACAGTGATACCTGCACACCATTCAATGGGTTCTTCTACTTTGAAAATAATCCCTATCTCTTCCATTCTCTTTAATTCTTCTTTGACTTTCCCTAGCAAGGCTGTAGATATGAGGCATGGGGCTATGAGAGCAAAGAGAGTCACTGATGTCACCAGTTTTAATTTGTACTCCTGACAGCCTTCCACACCCTGTGAAGATGTGCAGATAAATCTCCTGTACAGATTGCTTCTTGCCATTAATGCATGCCAGCTTCTCTGCTAGATATAGTCCTTGTATAGCTGGTAATCCTAGTAGGGCAGTTGTGAGACCTTGTATTACATATACAATCTGTTGAAGAACTTTCCATCCTTTCTCCAGTTTCCCAGAGAACTGGCCACAAACATCCAACATAATGTCACTAGCTCCACATAGAATCTTATTTGGTATTTGCAGATCTCCATTCTGGAATCAATTATAATCTTTTTTTTTTTTTTTTTAGAATTGCAGTGACTGCTGCCCCAGTATCATTTTTAAATTTAAGGCTTCCACCATTTAGATTCATGCTTGTGTACCAAGGTGTTCTCTATTCTGTTGGGGGTATTGTCCCTAGAAGTACTGACTCATTCTCATCTGATGATAACACTACCTCTTGCATTGTTTCCATTACTCTTGGAGACCTGCAAGCTATTGCAAAATGTCCCATTTTGTGGCATCTCCTACATTAAACCTCTTTAGCTGGACATTACTGTGAGCTGGTGGCTTGGTTTCTTGCCATACCTTCCATAGCTATTCCAAACTTCCCTCCTATTAAAGTTATTTGGGCCCACTCGCTAGTTGTGTACTATTTTTATGTTGCAAATTTGCTATGTTCACATTTGTGCCTTTTCTTTTTACTGTGTCAGTGTTTTCTAATGCAGTCTCCCTTATGCTGCTAGCACGTAAGTCACTCCGCTGTTTCTCTATTGTTTCTTACAATTCTCACTTTAGCTATAGCTTTTGCTAGTAAGACATCTGGATCTAAATGAAACTGTGCTGATAAACTGGTGTCTCTTATACCAACAATGAACCTGTCTCTTATTAGTTCTTCTTTTAACTTGCCATATTTGGAATGTTAGGAACTGCAGTAATAAAATTCTCAGCTGTTTCTCCTTATTTGTGACACCTATTAAATGTGGCCTTTTCACATATAATATTTAGGGTTGCCAACTTTCTAAAAACCTGTGCCTACCCTCCCTCACCCTCAGGCCCCACCTCTTTCCCGCAAGGCCCTGCCCCACCTCTTCTCCCAAGACTCCCCGCCCCACTTTCTCCTCACTGAATCCTCTCCACCTCCTTCCCCCGCTCCTAGCTGGGCTCCCTCTGTTCTGGGGCTGGGACAGGAACTGCAGCCGGATGCAGAGCCTGCCTGCCTGCTGGTCGGACACAGTCCCAGCTGAGCAGGGGCTGGTGCAGGTTGATGACCCAGTGCCTCTCCCCACTCACGGTAACCGGACTTTTGGTGTGGTCAATACATCTGTCAGGTCCCCTTTTCAACCAGACTTTCCGATCGAAAACCAGACACCTGGCAACCCTAATAATATTCTGTCTGCCTATGAAATGGGTATCAAAAGCCTCTCATTTTGGACTATTCTTTCTTTTTCTCATCAGTAACGAGTTTAGCACATAGGATATCAGCGGCAGCACCACCCATGGCAAACATCTGGGCATTTACCTCATCTTCTTATGCCTTCCCTGTTAAACCAGAAGCCATACAAAATTTCTCAAATCTACAGATCCAGGAAGCTCAACTGCTTGAATTGCCAAAAATCAAGCTTCTCTAACAAAGTCATTTGTGCTATGGGCTCCACTACTGCACTGAGACAGGGCTCTGCCACCTTCCTGCTGCAGCTTTCAGAGGTCCCCTGCCTGATTTTCCACTTTCCCTACTCACTCACCATTCTGGCAGTCAGTGGGATAGTGTCTCTTTTCTTTACTCATTTTTTAGAGAGACGGATTCGCTCACTTCTGACACCATGTAGTGTGAGGACATAAACACAAAGAGCCATACCTTAAGCAGTAACTAGAAAACTCCCTAACCATGAAGTTTTTGCATTTATTAAGCTCCCTGTTGAAACCCATCCTCATCCTCTCTGGTAACTGTGGAAGGCCAGAAACTCTATAACCATTCCACAGAAGCTGCCATAGGCCATGCAAGTCTGAAAAACAGCATGTTCAGCAGGGTGGACTGATTTAAATCAAAGCAATTTAAATCACCAATTTAAATCATGATTTAAATCAGCAAGCAGGAAACCCTGATTTAAATAATACGTTTTAATTGTGTTTTGTATTTATACTTTTTAGTTATTTTCCTAAAGAAAATAGTTGTAGCCATTAAAATATGTTGATTTGAAACTACATACAACTGTTACACTAAATTGAGTAGTTCTTTTTGCTAACCAGAAGGATACACTCTCGGTATATATATACAGAGAGAGACAGACAGACAGACTAAAGTAATTATGTATCTTAACTGCAAGGAGCTCCTAGCCCTCAGAGACCATGTATGGACTTTGGAGACCAGGGTGGCCAAGCTGGAGGAGCTAAGCGAGACAGAGAGGTACATAGATGAGATTTTTCAGGACACAGTAGAACGGTCCCACCCCAAGTCTGACAGCCTCTGTGCTGTTGAGGAGGATGAAAGTCTCAGAGAAGGACAACATCCAACTGGAGCAGACGGGACCCATAGTTGGGACCCTCCTTCCAGATGATGTGGTATCCTCTCGCACTGGGGATACCTCTCCAGGGGAGGGAACTCCGGTTATTAGGAAGACACAGGTAATAGTTATGGGGGATTCGAAAATTAGAAACATAGATAGCTGGGTTTGTGATGACTGAGAGAACAACATGGTGACGTGCCTGCCTGGTGCGAAGGTTGCAGATCTCTCAAGGCATCTAGATAGACTTATGTGTAGTGCTGGGGAGGAGCCAGTGGTACCAATGACATAGGGAAGGATAGGAGAGAAGTCCTGAAAACCAGACTTAGGCTGCTAGTTAAGAGATTAAAGTCCAGGACTTCCATGGTAGCATTCTCTGAAATGCTTCCAGTTCCATGCACAGGGCCAGTTAGACAGGCAGAACTGCAGGGTCTCAATGCGTGGATGAGACGATGGTGTAGGGAGGAGGGGTTTAGATTTATCAGGAACTGGGGAAACTTTTTGGAAAGGGGGAGCCTATACAGGAAGGATGGGCTGGACCTAAACCAAAATGGAACCAGATTTCTGGCACTTAAAATTAAAAAGGTTGTAGAGCAGTTTTTAAACTAAGGGCTGGGGGGAAACCGACAGGTGTGGAAGCGCACATGGTTCAGACAGAGACGTCCCTTACGGGAGAATCTATTAATGGAGATTCTCTATATCCTAGTAAGGAGGAGCAGATGGAAGTTGATAAAATACTGGTGGTGTCTGATGAGAAACAGTCAAATGAAAAGAAGTCCGATTAAATTACACCATGTAATGGCAGACAGCTAAAAAGTGACAAGTTTTTAAAGTGCTTATAACAAATGCTAGAAGTCTAAATAATAAGATGGGTGAACTAGAGCGCCTTGTATTAAATGAGGATATTGATATAACAGGCATCACAGAAACTTGGTGGAATGAGGATAATCAATGGGACACAGTAATACCAGGGCACAAGATATATCGGAAGGACAGACCAGGTTGTGCTGGTGGGGGAGTGGCACTCTATGGGAAAGAAAGCACAGAATCAAATGAAATAAAAACCTTAAATGAACCAGACTGTACCACAGAATCTCTATGGATAGTAATCCATGCTCTAATCATAAGAATATAGCAGTAGGGATATATTACCGGCCACCTGACCAGGATGGTGATAGTGACTGTGAAATACTCAGGGAGATTAGAGAGGCTATTAAAATAAAAAACTCAATAGTAATAGGGGTTTTCAACTATTCCCCTATTGACTGGGTACATGTCACCTCAGGACGGGATGAAGAGATAAAGTTTCTTCACACCTTAAATAGCTACTTCTTGAAGCAGCTAGTCCTGGAACCCACAAGAAGAGAGGCAATTCTTGATTTAGTCCTAAGTGCAGCACTGGATCTGGTCCAAAAGGTGAATATAGCTGGACCCCTTGGTCATAGTGACCATAATATAATTACATTTAATATCCCTGTGGCAGGAAAAACACCACAGCAGACCAACACTGCAGCATTTAATTTCAGAAATGGCAACTACACAAAAATGAGGAGGTAAGTGAAACAGAAATTAAAAGGTACAGCACCCAAAGTGAAATCCCTGCAAGCTACATGGAAACTTTTTAAAGACAGCATAATAGAGGCTCAACTTAAATGTATACCGCAAATTAAAAAACATGGTAAGAGAACCAAAAAAGTGCCACCGTGGCTAAACAACGAAGTAAAAAAAGCAGTGAGAGGCAATAAAGCATCCTTTAAAAAGTGGAAGTTAAATCCTAGTGAGGAAAATAGAAAGGAGCATAAACTATGGCAAATGAAGTGTAAAAATACAATTAGGAAGGCCAAAAAGAATTTGAAGAACAGCTAGCCAAAGACGCAAAAAGTAATAGCAAAAAAAAATGTAAGTACATCAGAAGCAGGAAGCCTGCTAAACAAACAGCAGGGCCACTGGACAATCAAAGTGCTAAAGGAGCACTCAAGGATGATAAGGCCATTGGGGAGAAACTAAATTAATTCTTTGCATCAGTCTTCACGGCTGAGGATGTGAGGGAGATTCCCAAACCTGAGCTATTCTTTTTAGGTGACAAATCTGAGGAACTGTCCCAGATTGAGGTATCATTAGAGAAGGTTTGGGAACAAATTGATAAACTAAAGAGTAATAAGTCACATGACCAGATGGTATTCATCCAAGAGTTCTGAAGGAACTCAAATGTGAAACTGCAGAACTCCTAACTGTAGTCTGTAACCTATCATTTAAATTAGCTTCTGTACCAAATGACTGGAGGATAGCTAATATGATGCCAATTTCTAAAAAGGGCTCCAGAGGTGATCTTAGCAACTACAGGCCGGTAAGCCTGACTTCAGTACTGGGCAAACTGATTGAAACTACAGTAAAGAACAAAATTGTCAGACACATAGATGAACATAATTTGTTGGGGAAGAGTCAACATGGTATTTGTAAAGGAAAATCATGCCTCACCAATCTGCTAGAATTCTTTGAGGGGGGGTCAACAACTATGTGGCCAAGGGGGATCCAGTGAATATAGTGTAGTTAGATTTTCAGAAAGCCTTTGACTATGTCCCTCACCAAAGGCTCTTAAGGAAAGTAAGCTGTCATGGGATAAGAGGGAAGGTCCTCTAATGGCTTGGTAACTGGTTAAAAGATAGAAAACAAAGGGTAGGAATAAATTATCAGTTTTCAGACTGGAGAGAGGTAAATAGTGGTGTCCCCCAGGAGTCTGTACTGGGCCCAGTCCTTTTCAATATATTCATAAACGATCTGGAGAAAGGGGTAAATAGTGAGGTGGCAAAATTTGCAGATGATACAAAATTGCTCAAGATAGTTAAGTCCCAGGCAGACTGCAAAGAGCTACAAAAGGATCTCTCAAAACTGGGTGACTGGGCAACAAAATGGCAGATGAAATTCAATACTGATAAATGCAAAGTAATGCACATTGGAAAACATAATCCCAATTATACATATAAAATGATGGGGTCTAAATTGGCTGTTATCACTCAAGAAAGAGATCTTGAAGTCATTGTGGCTAGTTCTCTGAAAAAACATCCACTCATGCAGCAGCAGTCAAAAAAGCAAATAGAATGTTGGAAATCATTAAGAATAGGATAGATAACAAAACTGAAAATATCATATTGCCTCTATATAAATCCATGGTACGCCCACATCTTGAATACTGCATGTAGATGTGGTCGCCCCATCTCAGAAAAGATATATTGGAATTGGAAAAGATTCAGAAAAGGGCAACAAAAATTATTAGGGATATGGAACAGCTACATGAGGAGAGATTAATAAAACTGGGACTTTTCAGCTTAGAAAAGAGACAGCTAAGGGGGGATATGATTGAGGTCTGAAAAATCATGACTGGTGTGGTGAAAGTAAATAAGGAAGTGTTATTTACTCCATTCCATAACACAAGAACTAGTGATCACCAAATGAAATTAATAGGCAGCAGGTTTAAAACAAACAGAAGGAAGTATTTTTTTAACACAATGCACAATCAACCTGTGGAACTCTTTGCCAGAAGATGTTGTGAAGGCCAAGACTGTAACAGGGTTCAAAAAAGAACTAGTTAAGTTCATGGAGGATAGGTCCATCAATGGCTATTAGCCAAGATGGACAGGGATGGTGTCAGAAGCTGGGAATGGGGTGACAGGGGATAGATCACTTGATGATTACCTGTTCTGTTCATTCCCTCTAGGTCACCTGACATTGGCTACTGTCGGAAGACAGGATACTGGGCTAGATGGACATTTGGTCTTATGTTCTTACATTTATTCAAATTCTTAATGTTTCTATTTTTATGTTAAGAAATGCATCATGCACCATTTTCTATTTACTATATGATTAAAATTTTACTTGCGATTTGAGTCCAGCTCTATTTGAATGGAAATTGAAATTCAATGAACAAAAAGTGCATTTTATTTCTTTTCTTTTAATTAAAAAAAAAGACTACCTTAAAAGTACTGGACACAAACCTTTTCCTTATTAAAAAGTTTATCAAAACATGTTTGGCATTTAAAACTAAGTGATTTATTAAACCAAGGAAGTATTATCTGTAGTTGGTGAATTGAATTGATTGTTTCTTGTTACTATGTCCTTCAAAATTTTAGAACTGGTAGATCTGACCCTCTCACACCTAGTTTTTATTCAATTTCCAACGTTGTTTTTTTAAATTTTCAGTGAACTAGTCATTGAACTGAACTAATTTACTCCTGGGGGAATTCTGCACTGCTGCACATGTGCAGAATTCATGTCTGGCACAGAATATTTTTTTTCTGAGCAGAAAATATATTCTGCCCGAGAAGTGTTGCAGTCCTGCCTTTCACCCACCAGAGGGCACTGTGGCGCCAGAACTGACAGCAGTAGCTGACCAGTAGTAACACCAGCAGCCAGCTGCATTCATCACAGCACCCTGCCCACAGAGCCAGGTTAGGAGGTACAGGATATGTGGGGGAATAGAGTGGGGCACATGGGGCTGCTGGAGGACCACAGACTGGGGTTCAGAAGGGCTAGTGGAGTGACAGCATTGAGCCCGGGGCTGATTGGGCGGGGGCTGGAGAGCCACATGGGGATGGGAGGCAGGGGGCTGCAGGACCACACAGGGACAGGGGGGATGGGGTGCAGGGACACACAGGAACAGGGGGTGCAGGGACACATGTGCCTGACTGAATGGGAGAGGCTAGAGGTCAGTCAGGGTCTGCCCAGGGGAGATTCCCCAACTCCCTAACAATCCCTTCCCCCGCAAAAAATAAGTGCTCCATGCTTATTGGTGGAGGAATAGCTCAGTGGTTGGAGCATTGGCCTGCTAAACCCAGGATTGTGAGTTCAATCCTTGAGGGGGCCACTTAGGGATGGGGGAAATAGGGGATTGGTCCTGCTTTGAGCAGGGGGTTGGACTAGATGACCTCCTGAGGTCCCATCCCACCCTGATATTCTATGATTCTCCCACCAAAGGCCCTCCAGGTTCACTCCCAGGGTCTTTCCCTCTCCCCGAGGCCTTTGCACTGCTTCCGAGGGGTGCAGGAAATACATTTCTGTATTGTAGTTTAATTTTTAAACTGTATTAACTTTCCTGATAAGGAATCTACTTGCCAAAAAAACATTTCCTGAATCTTTTATTTTTGTCTGTATTATTACAGCCATACTTGCTGATAGGTATTTTGAAATAAATTACCAAGATAACTGAAACTGGAATGATTATATTGTGTTATTTTGACAAATAAAATATGCCAAATTTTGAAGAATTTTAAAATATTGTGTGCAGAATTTAATTCTTTGGTGCAAAAGTCCCCACAGAGGACTAGTTGAATAAAGTGAAATGAAAAAAATGTTCTCTGTGCATCTGCAGAAGTAGCTACTGCTGTCAAAAGCTGGTTCAGCACTGCAACAAACTCTGATTCCAGGGACAAAGCCAGTAACTTCCCTGTAGTTCAGTGGTTTGACTTTCTTTATAGCTTTGTAACAAACATATACTTCTTAACATTATTCTTGTATTTAATTTAAATGATTTGAATACATTATAATAAGTTGAGGCCTTTATATAGATTGGCAAATTTCAAATTTAATTTTAAATAGGTTTAGTTTTAAAAAATAAACCCATAATTTAAATTAAAAAATCTGGGTTGTTTTGTTTTAATCATTGATTTTTGTCCAACCTAATGTAGCAGATGGAGCCAACATCCCAAGTCATTACTATCTATCTGCTAGTAGTGCCAAAGGCCACAGAACAGCTGGAGCAGTCCACAAAAGACACTCCACAAATAGTGTTTGCAAACAATTGTCCTTGTGTACAGGCAGCAGTTAAAAGCACAGTCAAAAACATATCACACAACCACAGTTGCAAACCACACTGGTCCATATGAAGAAACTTATCCCACTCTGAGGCAAGCTCAGACAACTGGAGCCAGTTTGGAATGCACAAATCAAAGCCCATGACAATGGGCCTAACCGGCACAGAAGCTGAACCAATCGTCAATCTAACAGAGAAAGGTGTAACACAATCCAATGGCTGGAAGTTGAAGCTAGACAGATTCAGATGGGAAATAGAGTGTACATCATTAACAGCAAGGGCAATTAATCTTTGGAACAATTTACCAAGGGTCGTTGTGGATTCTCCATCACTGGCGATTTTTAAATCAAGATAGGATTTTAAAAAAAAAAAAGATCTGTTCTAGGTATAATTTTGGGGAAGTTCGATGGCCTGTGTTATACTGGAGGTCAGACAAGATTACCACAGTGCTCCCTTCTGGCCTTGGAATCTATGAATCTATGCAGACCTTTCAAAAATGCCAACACACAACAGGAGTCCACAGGCCCCAGACACACATCATACGTATGGTCAAAATGGGAAAAGAAGCAGACAATGACAGTGCCTGACCAAGGGCTACAGGCTGTTAATAGGGCAGTCTGATGATAACACACGAAAGACAGCAATAAAGCATACAGAAGCTCATAGCACAAGACAGCATCAAGCACAAGACTTACATCATCACTTCCATAAAAGTGATGAGACTATGAAATGTGAAAAACAACACAAAAGTTGAACACACACACACACATACACAGCAATAGCACAGGAGAATGAAAGGAAACATACCGGACACTTGACAACAATACAATAACTAGTCTTCCAGTAAGTAATTTTGTATCATATTACACTGAAAACAAGTTAAGCTGTAGCTAAAGTTAGTCAAAATATTATCAAAATATTTTAAACAACAAATTGGTTTCAGCCAAAATAATTATTTTTATGGAAAACTTCAAATTTCTACCACAAGTGTCACTGAAAAAAAAACCTGAAACCAAAAATTGAAACTTTTCACCAAACATTTTTTTGATTATCGCATTTTTAGTCAGTAAATATTTTCAATTTGCCAATTTTGCAAAAACTGATTTTTCCCCCGAAAACATCTAAAAAAAAATTGTTTTGGACTTTCATTTGAAAAAAATTTTTTGCAGTACATTTCTTTAAAAATAAAAACTCCCATATAAAGTAATCGGCACTTTTCAACAAGTTCTAACTGGAGTCTATGAGCATTTGTCGTGGAGGCAATAATAGTTTATTGAGTGAAGTAAACTAGTCTCTGAGATAAACTTCTTCCTCACTTTTGATAGCAAAACAGTTTTCTCTTACTACCACATTCTCCCTAATACACCTACCTTTCACTCCTTCCACAGACAAATCTAATGCAGACTTTTCTCTGGCATCTCCTCTCAGTTGGATCTCTGAAAAATTCTCGGGGGTTTTCCCCATAGCTGGTCCCATTGCATAACGGCTCTTATATTTTGGTTCTTCCACCCACATGTCTACACTGGTACTTTACAGCGGTGCAACTTTCTCGCTCAGGGTGTGAAAAAACACACCACTGAGCACTTCAAGTTTCAGTGCTATAAAGTGCCAGTATAAACAGCGCTGGTAGTTACTCCCCTCATGGAGGTGTTTTTTTTAAAGTGCCACAGTAGCACTTTAACATTGCTAGTGAAGACATGCTAGGGGTTCCTGCCCTAGGGTTCCTGTTGAGCTCCCATTAACATCTTTTTATTCCCATCCTTCCTCAAATTTTCAAAAGGCAGCAGCCTTTTTCATCTTGAACTCAATGACATTATTCACATGTTTAAAGTTAAGCACCTGCTTAACAACTTTGCTGAACTGGAAACAAAGATACCAAGACACATAGTGGGCAACATTTCAAAAATGCCAAAATGACTTAGGAATCTAAACCAACGAGACTTACCTTTGTAAGTCACAAAGGCACTTTTGACATTTTTCCCAGCATTCTTATACTAAACAAACTGTACATTATAGGTGGTATGTACAATACTTTTATGTTTTTCATCCTATAAACTAATCATCCTATAAACTACATCATAACAAAGTCTTCATACACTACAAACCTAATAGTATTACATTTTAAAATTAAATTAGTATTTTTAATATAATTTATAGTAGAAAAACTACAAATTCACTATAGTATTTTTATAGTGTAATCCCATAAATAGACTAACCTGGAAGGCATTCAATCCTCTGAAGTATTTTAACACAATATGCCGCTGTGTAGCAACAACAACAAGCAAAACATACTGAGATGAAAGGCTAATATTTTAATTGTTAAAGATGCACAGAAGAAGACACATTCTCTACCTACTATTTCCAGATGACCATTTTAAACTACCTAAAATAATAATCTGAGTCTCTTTGCTAATTATAAATTTTCAAAGGGAAGAAAGATATCCATTTTTTTCTTTTAACTACTTGGCACCGGTGAGTCTGGAACTTCTAACGTCAAGCAATCATGATTTATTCATTATCATGTCATGTGAAGAAGTTTCTGACTACTCCAGCTGAAGTTGTGCAATGTCCCACAAAAATATTTATATCAGACCTTAGTGCCACAATTCCTTGGGTGGGCAATACTAAAGTCAGGTATGAAAATACATACAAACAGCAACCTGCAGTCTGAGGAGAGTTCCATGGTTATAAGCATCCATGCCTCTAACAGAGCACTAAAAAGGACAAAAAAGTCACATCATTCTTATTTAAAATACATGCAACACCCACTTCAAACAATACTAATTACTTTATCTATCTACTACACCATTAGTTGTAAGACTAATAAAGCTACCCAGCAGGCTTGTGCTTTAATGAAATAGGCCCTGAGCTCCTGGAATGAACACCTGTGGTTCAAACTCTAACACTTCAGATCAAATACAAGCTTTCTTCTTGTTGCTGAGCAATATATTTTTCTGGATCCTGATCAAACGCACTCTTAAGGAGGGAGTGTGTAATAATATAGTGTGAAATATTCAAGGGAGTGGGAGAGGTGTGGGGGGAGAGGAAGTGAAGGAAAATGTGAAAAAAATTGACAGCTTTTACAATTAGGTCACTTGAATAGCAAAATAAGCTCACAACAATTCTCTTCAATAAGCAGCAATACTGTCAAACAGATATTAATCATCATCAAGAAACTGCACTAATCAACAAATATTTTCTTTAAATGTTGTAAATTTCCCATTTCCACTGTTATTTTCAATGCTATTCCCCTTCTGCAGCTGAGCAATCAAGATGTACATATGACTAAATAAATATAACCGGAGGGCTATCCAATGATAGTGATGCTGAGCATCAGGAAAGCAGGAAGTGATTAGCAAAGCTTCTGTTCTCTAGAGTCTCAATGCCTAATAGATTCAATTGTTGTTTAGTAGTTGCACCTAGAGGCAAGATGAGGAAGAGGTGAAAAATTGGCTTCTTCTCTTTAGGAGAATTTTAAAATTTCCTGTTCAATGTCCCTTCTAACTTAACCCCCAAATTTTTCACATTGAAATCTACCAGTAAAAACTACCTTATTTTCTAATCTCTAGAATAGAGTTCCCTTGGACAAACAGCAATTTCGGAAAAGTCTTACCTAATTTTGGTAGGGAATAGGGCACTTTAAAGTAGTCTTCATAAAACTCAATGAGTCTCCTTGTAATATTTAGAGCATAGTCCCCAGATCCTCTTCTGATTGCATCAGGTCTTGCATACAATCGCACCTGATTAAAAACAAGCCAAAAAAAAAAATCAGTTCACTTTCATGTTTTAAAACCATCCTAATCGCAGAGGTGAACCACTCTGAGGTTGCTGGGGTGTTCTAGTCTCACAAAGCCAAATGTTACTGCTATACCTTTCTGAAAAGCAGAGTCTGCTGCAAGAACAGAACTTGCACAATTGAGGTAACAAAGTTGAGAAAAGAAAAGGAGTACTAGTGGCACCTTAGAGACTAACCAATTTATTTGAGCATAAGCTTTCGTGGCTCACTTCATCCGATGAAGGTGCCACTAGTACTCCTTTTCTTTTTGTGAATACAGACTAACACGGCTGCTACTCTGAAAGTTGAGAAAGTCAATCTCCTAGCTGTATGCATTGCCAAATAAAAGACTCAACACACCTTGCATCAAAATAAATATTCAAACCAATCACTTACATGTGTTTGCTAGAGATACGATGGTACAGTGGATTAGTATAATGGTTCCCTGCTTCTTTTGAACGTAGGCAGGACGCAGTGGCTCAGTAGGAGAGAAGTTCATGGTTTGTTAAAGGCACATTATATCAAGCCCTGTAAGTATTAATACAGTGGGTACGAAAAATATAATTCATTCTTCCTCCTTTTCTCTGGCACTGTCACAGCTATCCTCAATGAGCAAAATAAGACTGCAAAAACAACCATTTATAAGCTCATTCATGTACACAAACAATTAACGTCCCTGAAGTCCATATGACTGCTCCAGGCCTCCATTTCCAGAATGCAATAAGTAAGTTAAAGCTGTTCATACTTTTTATACAATTCAGATACTAATGTGTCCAGTATAAAATATCTCAGCTGTTTGCCTGCCTGGATAACCAAAGTGGAACAGTAATTTCTTCAACAAATACCCTTCTAATATAGGACTACACTGTGGCCAGCTGCTGCAGAGATAAACATGGGAGTTAGAAGGGACAAGGAGTCTACTTCTTCAACATCCCAAAACAAGGGATCAAAGTCTCTTCTAGGCAACAGCTGTATAAGGCTAGTGGTGCTAGCTAACCCAAAAACGGACAAGGGGAGGATGAGCTGGTATAGAATCATAGAAATGTAGGGCTGCAAGGGACCTCAAGGAGGTCAGCCCCCCACAGTGAAGGAGGATCATGTATACCTAGATCATCCCTGACAAGTCTTTGTCTAACCTTTGTCTAAAAACCTCCAAGGATGCGGATTCCAAAACCTCCCTTGCAAGCCTATTCCAGTGCTTAACTATCCTTACAGTTAGAAAGTTTTTCCTAATATCTAACCTAGATCTTCCTTGCTGCAGATTAACCCCATTACTTCGTGTCCTTCTTACTACTTTGCTGGACATGGAGAATAATTGATCACTGTCTACTTTATAACAACCCTTAACATATCTGAAGACAGTGTGATGCTGGCAGTATCGCCTAGTGGTTAGGGGCCAGTCCCTTCTTAGTGTGGAGCAGGGTTCGTAGGGGAGCTCAGGTCAGGTTATCAAAGGTCCAGTACTCACGAGCGCCCCTACTTTGGCCACTTCCTACCACGTACTCTATTGTCCAAGTTTTGCAGTCTGTAGCAAAAAGAAAAGGAGGACTTGTGGAACCTTAGAGACTAACAAATTTATTTGAGCATAAGCTTTCGTGAGCTACAGCTCACTTCATCGGATGCATTCAGTGGAAACTACAGTGGGGAGATTTTATATCACATTGGTAGATGTGCAGCTGAACGAGCCTCTGATAGTGTGGCTGATGTGATTAGGCCCTATGATGGGGACACCATCATAGGGCCTAATCACATCAGCCACACTATCAGAGGCTCGTTCACCTGCACATCTACCAATGTGATATATGCCATCATGTGCCAGCAATGCCCCCTGCCATGTGCATCGGTCAAACTGGACAGTCTCTGCGTAAAAGAATAAATGGACACAAATCAGACGTCAAGAATTATAACATTCAAAAACCAGTTGGAGAACACTTCAATCTCTTTGGTCACTTGATTACAGACCTAAAAGTTGCAATTCTTCAACAAAAAAACTTCAAAAACAGACTCCAACGAGAGACTGCTGAATTGGAATTAATTTGCAAACTGGATACAATTAATTTAGGCTTGAATAGAGACTATTTCCCCTTGTATATTCCGCCACCCCACCCCCACCCCCCACTGTTCCTCAGACGTTCTTGTCAACTGCTGGAAATGGCCCACCTTGATTATCACTACAAAAGGTTCCACCCCCACCCCAGCTCTCCTGCTGGTAACAGCTCACCTTAAGTGATCACTCTCATTACAGTGTGTATGGTAACACCCATTGTTTCATGTTCTCTATGTATATAAATCTCCACACTGTATTTTCCACTGAATGCATCCGATGAAGTGAGCTGTAGCTCACGAAAGCTTATGCTCAAATAAATTTGTTAGTCTCTAAGGTGCCACAAGTACTCCTTTTCTTTTTGCGAATACAGACTAACACGGCTGCTACTCTGAAACCTGTAGCAAAAAGGTAATAGAAAAAAGTACCAACTGCACCGTCAGTCTGTCTGCGCCCAGCAGGTAGGCTTCTCTTTTCCAAGAGAGGCTTTTGCAGCTCCCCCTCTGAGCAGCTCTCCCTGCCTTGTCAGTTACTTTCTGAATTGTCTGGCTTCCCTTCCAAGTTCCACCTCCATCTGGAGCATGCTCTGCAGGTGTGGCTAGGCAGGGTCATCTGGGTCCAGAGTTGCTCTTTAACGCCTTCAGTTTTAGTGTGAGACTTATATAACCCATCACAGACTTATCAGGTCCCCCCTCTGCTTTCTTTTCTCAGCAGTAAACATGTCCAGTGTTCTTGACCTTTCCTCACAGGTCAGGTTTTCTAAACCTTTTGTTGTTTTTGTTGCTCTCCTCTGGACTCTTTCCAGTTTCTCCACATCTTTCTTAAAGTGCTGCACCCAAAAGTAGACACAGTACTCCAGATGAGGCCTCACCAGTGCCAAGGAGATTAGAACAATTACTTCCCATGTCTCACATACTTCACTCCTGTTAATTCATCCATCACTCCTGTTTATGCACCTTTTTCGCAACTGCTGACACACTGTTGACTCATATTCAGTTTGTGATCCACTATAATCCCCTGATCCTCTTCAGCAGTACCACTGCCTATCCAGTTATTTCCCCTTTTTCAGTTGTACATTAGATTTTTTTCTTCCAAAGAGTAGTATTTGTCTTTATTGAATTTCATCTGGTTGATTTCAGCCCAATTCTCCAATTTGTTAAGGCCATTTTGAATTCTAATCCTGTCCTCCAATGCACTTGCAACCCCTTCCAGCTTGGTGACATCCACAGATTTTATAAGCATGCTCTCTACTTCATTATCCAAGTCATTAATGAAAATATTGAACAATACTGGACCCAGGACAGACCCTTCAGGATCCCACTAGATACATCCACCCAGTTTGACAGTGAACCATTGATAACTATTCTTTGGGTAGTCTTTCAACCACTTTTGCACCAACCTGACAGTAATTTCATTGAGACCACATTTTCCTAGTTTGCGTCTGAGAATGTCATGTGGGACTGTGTCAAAAGCCTTACTAAGATCAAGATATATCATATGTTCAGCTTCCCCCCATCCACTAAGCCAGTAACCCTACCAAAGAAGGAAATGAGGTTGGTTTAGCATTATTTGTTCTTAACAAATCCATGTTGGCTATTACACATCACTCAATTATCCTCTAGGTGCTTACAAACCGATTGTTTAAATATATTTGTCCCAGTGTCTTTCAGGTATCAAAGGTTAGGCTGACTGATCTCTAATTCCCTGGGTCCTCTTTGTTCCCCCTTCTATAGATAGATACTATGTTCACCCTTCTCCAGTCCTCTGGGACCTCACCCATGAGTTCTCAAAGGTAATTGTTAACAGTTCAGAGATTGCTTCAGCCAGTTCCTTAAGTACCTTAGGATGAATATTATCAGGCCCTGATGACTTGAATACATCTAACTTATCTAAATATTCTTTAATGTGTTCCTTCCCCCTTGCTGTTAATATTAATTGTGTTAAGTATCTGGCTCACAAGTTATCTTTTTAGTGAAGACTCTCCTTCCTCAATGGCCAACAGATCTGGTCAACAATGGGAAGAAGTGCGTGTTCCATCCCTTTATGGTTATAGCAATAGCTGTGTCCCTCTCCCTGAGGCACACAACCCCTTCTGAAGCTTCTGCTGGTGTGGAGTTGACTATCGCACTGTACCATTCCTAGTAGTGCCCATAAGGCACACATGAGCCTTTCATTTGCTCTATGCTACAGCTGGTTGCAGAAAAGATCAACATTCTGCAAAAATAATTGTGAAAATTTTATCCAGGTTTCATTCTTTTTCCTTTTTTTTCAGGGAACGGGTGGTAGCCTTGAAGGGCAGAAATTGATAATTTCAGTGAAAAATGTAATATTTTGAAATGGTTTTAGCAACTCTACTCTGGGCCCAAAGAAGTCAATGGGATCTTTGGCTCTGGCTTCAGTGGGGGCAGGAGCCAGGGTTGCTCTTTGCTCCTGATTACTTTACGTAAATATTTTCTGTACCAGTTAAATTACCTGAAAGGAATACAAGCAGACATCAAACCTGGGCTTTTCCTTGCAGAGATGTGCTGTACCTATGAACTCTGCTTTGCCTCAGAATCTTTTTATTTTGGGTACTCGGTTACTGATTTTAAAAAAAAGTCAATGTTGGTGTCACAATCAGAATGAGGGCTGTCAGATTTAGTGGTCAGACCAGAGAGAGTCAGGCCAAGTCAGGTACTGGGAGGTCAGAGTCCACAACAGGCCAGAGGACAGACGAAGGTTCAGGTATCAGGAGGCAGGCAGGACCAGGTTACCAGGAGGTCAGCGTCTGACAAAGGCCAGAGGGCAAACTGAGTGTCAGGCTTCAGGATGCAAGCAGGCAGGGTCAAGTTACCAGGAGATCGGGGTCAGGCACCAGATTACAGACAGCAGTCAAAGAGCAAAGTCAAGGACAAATCAGGGTTGAAAGTTAGAGTCTAGGGTTCATCACAAGCCCGGTCTGGAGAAAAGGCAGGCAAGCAGGCAGTCTAGGTTGTTATTCAGACCACTTCCCTTCCTGGCTTCCAGGTTTAAGTACTTGTACTGGCCAATCAGTGGGCTCTGAGGGGCTGCCACTCAGGTCCTGCTGGGTGGTACTTCGTGCCGAGCCTAGCCTGACCGGGTCCTCCAAAAACAACCCTGCCTAAGCCTCCAGTGGTGATGTGGAGGCAGCAGCAGCCTAGAAGCCCCCAAGTTCTAGCCCTGCAGGTTCTTAGAGTGGGTGTACCTTTAAATTTGTAGCTTTAAATTTGTCTTTTTTGTGCCATTATTACAAACTCACAGAGCATAATCATCCTGATGTGGTTGTCATTTTGTAAAGTAATGTAAAACAGGTAACAATGTAGCCTAATGATTCAGATAAGGGAACAGAATTCATAGTCACAACTTGAAAAAATAGAGACCATCATCTGAGCTTGTGTAAGTCACTATTTCCAGATATTGTTTCCTTCCAAAGCTAAAACAGCACTCTACATATCTCCAGTATCCTACCCACAAAGTTCAGGAAGAAGTTAAGTTGCTGGATACAGCAAATGTAGTCTCAAAGATCCCAGTGCAAAACTTGAAGCCCTATGTTGTATGTAATGAATTTTATCACAATTAGCTTTCTAATTAACGGTGTTTTGTGTCATTAAACCTTTATATACAATTCTACGTAACTGTTTTACTGGCACAGTTGACTGGGTCAGCCAGCCAGGTCTGTGAAAACATCATTCTCAATTTAACAATGGCCAAACATAGGATGCAGTGTGAGACAAAAACTCATAACAAGGGATAAAACAACGTTAGGTAAGGAGATTAGTCAGTCCAGTGGTTAGAGACCTGGGTTCAAGTCCCTGATTCATAACAGTGATCTTGGGCAAGGCATTTATGCCCAGTTTTTCAGACTATTTAGGCTCCTAATTTCCACCTCATGGTGGTCTCATTGACTGTAGTGGGACTACTAGTGTGTGTAAGGGATACTTATAAGAGTAAGAACCCGAAGGAGATCTATCTACTTTGTAATGACATTACTTTCTAATTTGCCCATCATTCATCTATATTTTTGTCTACTTCGGTCTTGACCCATCAAACTCCTCTACACATAACTTTATGCCTGTAAGTATGCTTGCACTCCAGGATCAGAGCCTTACACCATAGGTTCTTTGGGGTAGGGATGTGTATGCAAAGTGCTAAGCATATATATTTTTTGCTATAAAAATAATTACATAAAAACACATTAAAAGAATGTTAAGGTGGTACTCAAAAATCAAGCACTCAAAAATTAAGAAATTAGAGAATTAAAGTTTTCTGCATGACCCCTGCCTAACTCATTAATGGATAGTTATTCAATATTTATTTTTATCCTCCTCATTCCATGTGTTGTCCCATGCATTATTTATTGCACATCATTTAAACCCTGCTCTGAGTACAAAATTATTTTGTTTTGTTTTTAAAAATTAAATCCTGCATACCTACTATGAAATAAAATTCCAGTGGCACTATGTAATCCAGCACACAAGAAGCTCGAAAGTCTACAGAGCCAGGGCTATCGTAACACCTGTTGAGACCAGAACTGCCTGTGAATGAAGCCTGGTGGTGATAAAGAAGCCATCAGCAAATTATGCATCTGTACAGGCACACATGAGTAACAAGTAGTAGCAATGTAAGCTGCTTTACTACACCGTGTGGTTGTCCCTGCCCACACAAGACTTGGATCTGACTGGCCCTGGTCTGTCGTATTTCATAAGGGCCCCTGCTCAAGGTAATGAGCAGATGCCAGTGACAGACCCAGCGGACAAGGGCCAAGTTTTCCAAAAGTGGTGAAGTTGGATGAGCCCCAACTATCAATGCATGGACCGCACAGGGAGGAAGAAGAGCTTGATCTTCATAATGGTCATCCATTCCAACAGGAATCAACAACATCTAGCAGAAGAGTTCCTGGGAAGGGAGATGGTGTCCCAAAAACAAAACCCCTCTACAACTCTGGTCCCAAGGAGGCAGAGTGAAACAAAGGGTCAACCAGCCATGACAGACTGTGACAACAGCACCAGGGTTATAGCCCGTACTATTACCAACTCCAGCAGGAGGAGCATGTTCTGCACGCACAAGATAGGTGCAACCAAAACCCAGCTTAGGGAAGGTGCAGGCTCAAGGAGCCCAACTTCCTGGAAATCCAAACCAGACCTTAGAGGCTCGTGCTGTGTCACCATACGGAACCATATGGACTTGTCCAAGAATGTAAATGGCTGAAAGGCATTTTCTAGGCCATGGCAACACGTGACCATGAGATCTACATCAAGTCCCTGGCTAATGAAGTTGAATCAGTGTCCTGCTTACAGAGCCACCTAGCTGACAGCCATAAACAGCCTTCTAATATCCCCGTCATGAAACCAGACAGCTCTCCCTGCTCATTGACGCATGAGATCCTGGACAGATGGAAAACACATTATGTAAGTGTGCTCAACCACACATCTGATGACAACTGTCCAGAGCTACATGATTTGATCCTCTGTAACTCGCAGACATGCTGCTGGACCTGATGGTATTCCACCCAAGCCACTCAAAGATGTACTGGAACCAGTGAGCACTGGGCTGAATCAACTGTTCTTAAAAGAATGCGCATTATGCAAAGTACCAGCAGAATGGAAAGACAGCATCATAGTATCCCTGTACAAAGTCAAAGGATCTCTCACTGAGTGTGACAACTATAGGACAATCTCATTATTATTAGTCCCTAAAAAGGGTCATATTCTGCTTGGTGGGATGCAGCCATTCCTTAATAGACATCATTGTCCCTAGCAATCAGGTTTCACTGTTGGATGGTTGACTGTCGATATTATCCTTACCCTCCAGCTTCTGACTGAGCTGTACCAAGAATTTAACCACCCATTTCACTTGGCATAAATCAACATCAAAGCAGTTTTCAGTTCAGTCAACAGGCTGGCACTTTAGCTTGGAATAAAAGGAAGTGGTGTTACAGATGCTCTCCTAAATCTGGGGCCAGTGTAAGAGTACTCATTGGTTCACAGGTTTCACTGTGTTTCTACACTACCTCAGTGTGCAGCAGGGATCCATTTTCGCCCTGACTTGCAGTATCAACTGGATATTATGACTTGCTGCTCCACACATCAGAATCAAGGCTGGTCAAGAAGTGTTCACCCACCATAACTACACTGACCTACCAAGACTACCTCTTGCTTGTGAAGAAGTCAGAGAATTTCAGCCCCATCCTCCAAATCTGTGGGATTACCAGTATTTCTCTATGGGTCAGAAACATAAGACCATAAGATTTGCCATATCGGGTCAGACCAGTGGTCCATGAAACCCTATATCCTGCCTTCCAACAGTGGCCAATGCCAGGTACTTCAGAAGGCATGAACAGAATAGGTACTCATAAAGTGATCCATCCCCTGTCACCAATTCCCAGCTTCTGGCAATCAGAGGCTAGGGACACCAAGAGCATGAGGTTGCATACCTGAGCATCTTGGCTAATAGCCATTGATAGTCTTATCCTCCATGAACTTATCTAATTCTTTTTTGAAGCCATTTACAGTTTTGGCCTTCACAATGTCCCATGGCAATGAGTTCCACGGGTTGACTGTGCATTGTGTGAAAAAGTATTTCCTTTTGTTTGTTTTAAACCTGCTGCCTATTAATTTCATTTGGTGACCCCTAGTTCTTATGATATGTGAAGGGGTATTCACTCTCCCCACAGCATTCACCATTTTATAGACTTCTATCATATCCCCTCTTAGTCATCTCTTTTTCAAGCTGAAAAGTTCCAGTCTTTTTAATATCTCCTCCTATGGAAGCTGTTTCATATCCTAATCGTTTTATTGCCCTTCTCTGTACTTTTTCAAATTCCAATGTATCTTTTTTGAGATGGGATGACCAGAACTGCACAAAGTATTCAAGGTGGAGGTGTACTATTGATTTATATAGTGGAATTGTGATATTTTCTGTTTTATTATTTATCCCATTCCTATTTGTTCCTAACATTCTGTTAGCTTTTTTGCATGCTGCTACACATTGAGCAGATGTTTTTAGAGAACTATTGACAATAACTCCAAGATCTCTTTCTTGAGTGATAACAGCTAATTTAGATCCTACCTTTTGTACTTATAGTTGGGATAATGTTTTCCAATGTGCATTACTTTGCATTTATCAACATTGACCCAAACCTGGTCCCTCTTACAGGCAGACCTGGAGCAGCTAGAGGCATTCCATATGTGGTACCAGTGACAAATCCTGAGCACAAAGTAGTTTGACATTGTGCGAAATGTCACAATCTCACAGAGATCTGGCCTTCCTTCAATCACTCATTATATTTAAAAGCAGCATTGCATGCTCTTTGGCCAGGTCATGAAGATGAACAAAAATGCCCCAGCACGTGTCCATCAACACACAAGCTAGTGCACAGCCTGACCCTACCTGGCACCACCTGCAGGGCTGCCCCAGAGATTCATGGATTCACAGGATTGAACCAGATTTGGGAACTTCACTACATGATGCCTGGTGCAACGCAATCAATTGTGACCCCTCTGTCTGACACATCGGTCCTCAGTGGACTGTGAGTGATTGATGACAGACTCAATGCCACTGAACTGGACATTGAAAAGATGCTGCTATTCATTGCCCACATGTACACATGACATCATTCCAGAACTTCCAAAGTCAGAATCTTTAGTCTGTGATGTGAGAAATGGGATTTGGCACATAAGCCTGGATAAAGAGTCCTGCATGCTGGCGACCTTTCCAACACCATTTGGTCACTACAGATGGCTGTGCATGCTGATGGGCATAAGCCCAGCATCTGAGGTGTTCCAGACAAGATTCACCCAAGTGTTGAAAGGGCTGCCTGGGATAAAAATAATTGCAGATGATATCCTCATTGTAGGCAAAGGAAGCAATGATACAGAAGCTGAATGAGACAATGACAAAAAAATTACAATGCTGAAACACCTTTTAATGAGCTGCTCTAGAGACATAATACATGAACAAGAATATAAAACAACCCAGAAAAGAATATGACTCAGTTTGCGGTAACATACATTGGACATTTACTCACAGCAAAGGGACTGAGAACAAATTCCAACAAGATCAAGGCAGCCAGAGACATGGCAGTTCCAGTGGATGTGAATGGGCTTCAAATATAGCAAAAATCTTAAATGAATCAAACAGTACCACAGAATCTCTACAGATAGAAATTCCATACTTCAATAATAAGAGTACAGCAGTAAGAATATACTATTGACTACATGACTAGAATGGTGACAGGGATTGTGAAATACTCAGGGATATTAGAGAGGATACAAAAACAGAAAACCCCAAAATACTGGGGGATTTCAGCTATCCCCATATTGACTGGGGATACGTCACCTCAGGGCAGGATGCAAAGATAAAATTTCTAGATACCATAAATGACTACTTCTTGGATCAGCTAGTCCTGGAACCCACAAAGGAAGGGGAAATTCTTGATAAGTGGGGCACAGTAGCTGGTCCAAGAGGTGAATGAAGCTGAATCACTAGATAATAGCAACCATAATGTGATTACATTTAGCATCTTTGTACGGGGAAAACACCAAAGAAACCCACCAAAGCAGCACTTAACTTCAAAAAGGGGAACTACAAAAAATGAAAAGGCTACTTAAACGAAAATTAAAAGGTACAGTCACAAGAGTGAAATGCCCACAAGCTGTATGGAAACTTTTTAAAACACCGTAATAGAGTCTCAAATTATATGTATATCCCAAATTTTAAAAAACAGTCAGAGGACCAAAAAAACCCACCACCATGGCTAAACAACAGAGTAGAAGAGGTAGTGAGAGACAAAAAGACTTCCTTTAAAAAATGGAAGTCAAATCCTTTTGAGGAAAATAGAAAGGAGCACAAACTCTGGCAAGTCAAGTGTAAAGATATAATTAGGCAGGCCAAAAAAGAATTTGAAGAGCAACTAGCCAAAGACACAAAAATTAACAGCAAAAAAAAGAAATTAAGTATATCAGAAGCCTGCCAAACAAACAATCAGCGGGCCTATTGGACAATTAAGGTGCTAAAGGAGTTCTCAAGGAAGACAAGGCTGCTGCAGAGAAGTAAAAATTAATTCTTTGCATTGGTCCTCACTGCAGAGGATGTGAGGGAAATTCCCACATCTGAGCCATTCTTTTTAGGTGACAAATCTGAGAAACTGTCCCAGACTGAGATGTCAACAGTGGTGGATTTGGAACAAATTGATAATTAAACAATCATAAGTCACCAAGACCAAGAGTTCTGAAGGAACTCAAATATGAAATTGCAGAACAACTTACTAACTCTGGTATGTAACCTATCACATAAATCAGCCTCTTTACCAGATGACTGGAGGATAGCTAATGTGACACTGGATTTTTTTAAATGGCTCTAGAGGTTATCTAGCAATTAGAGGTGAGTAAACCTAACTTCAGTACTAGGCAAATTGATTGAAATTTTACTAAAGAACAGAATTATCAGACACATAGATGAACACGATATTGGGGAAGAGTCAAAAAGGCTACGATAAAGGGAAATCATGCCTCACCGATCCATTAGAATACTTTGCGGGGGTCAACAAACATGTGGACACGGGTGGTACAGTGGATGTAGTGTATTTGGACTTTCAGAAAGCCTTTAACAAGGTCCTACACCAATGCTCTTAAGCAAAATAAGGAGTCATGGGGTAAGAGGGAAGGTCTTCTCATGGGTCAGTAAACGGTTAAAAGATAGGAAACAAAGGATAGGAACAAAGGGTAGGAACAAATTTTCACAGTGGAGGAAGGTAAACAGCAGAGTCCCCCAAGAATCTGTACTGGGACCAGCGCTCTTTAACCTATTCATAAATGATCTGGAAAAGGGGGTAAATAGTGAGGTGGCAAAATTGGTAGATGATACAAAATTACTCAAAATAGTTAAATCCAAAAGCCAACTGTGAAGAGTTACAAATGGATCTCACAAACTGGACAATAAAATGGCAAATGAAATTCAGTGTTGATAAATGCAAAGTAATGCATATATTGGAAAATATAATCCTAACTATACATACAAAATGATGGAATCTAAATTAGCTGTTACCACTCAAGAAAGAGATCAAGGAATCACTGTGGACAGTTCTCTGAAAAATCTGCTCAAAGTGCAGCAACAGTCAAAAAAGCTAATAGAATGTTAGTAACTATTAGGAAATGGATAGATAATAAGACAGAAAATATCATAATGCCACTATATAAATCCATGGCATGCCCACATTTCAAGTACTGCATGCAGTTCTGTTTTCTCCATCTCAAAAAAGATATATTGGAATTGGAAAAAGTACAGAGAAGGGCAATAAAAATAATTAGGGATACGAAACAGCTTCCTTATGAGGAGATATTAAAAGACAGGGACTGCTCATCTTAAAAAAGAGTAAGGATAGAGGTCTATAAAATCATGCATGATGTGAACAGCGTGAATAGGGATGTGTTATTTACCACTTCACATAACACAAGAACTAGGAGTCACCCAATGAAATTAATAGGCAGGAGCTTTAAAACAAAATTTAAGAAAGCATACAACTCATGGTCAACCTGTGGACCTTGTTGCCAGGGGATGTTGTGAAGGCCCAAAATATAATTGGCTTCAAAAAAGAATTAGATAAATTCATGGAGAATAAGACCATCATTGGCTATTAGCCAAGATGGTTAGGGATGCAACCCCATGCTCTGGGTAACCCTAAGCCTATGACTAACAGAAAGCTGTGACTTGATGACAGGGGATGGATCACTTGATAAATTCCCCAGTTCTGTTCACTCCTTCTGAAACATCTGGCACTGGCCACTGTCAGAAGACAGGAAACTGGGCTAGATGGACCATTGGTCTGATCCAGTATGGCCGTTCTTATGTTCTTACCGGAATGATAAATGTTCTAAGTTCTATCCATACCTGGCTTCAGCAGTGGAACCCATACATCATCTCACAAGGCAGGATGTTAAATGGGACTGGATAAGTCCACAACAGCAGCATTTGACATACTGAAATAAATGATAATAGATAACCCTGTCCTAAAGTACTACCCATCAGGAGAGCCACTGACAGTCCAGTGCTGCACTGGAAAAAGGACTGGGAGTAGCTCTTGCAGCAGCAGCTGGTCACTTATGCCAGCAAAGCCCTCTCAGAGACTGAAAAGGGGTACACCCAAATGAGGAAAGAGCTTCTGGCTATGGTATTTGGAGTAGAGTGATTCCATTAATACAGCAATGGCCACCCAGAAATAGTGCTATCAGATCACAAATCCTTAGAGACAGTCAGGGCAAAACCCCTTTTTAGTGCTTCAAAGAGATTGCACTGCATACTGATGCGTGTCCTGTTCTATCAGGTAGAGATTAGATATAGTCTGGGACAATTGCTGCTGTTAGCTAACACCCTGAGCAGAACATATATACTCAGAATCAGCAAGTTGCGGGGAAGGAATCAGGAAATTCAATCCATTAACATGCTGTACTATCCACTAGTTTCAACCGCAGAGCTGATGGAAATCAAAGGCTATGCAAAAGGATATCTAGCCCCAGGCAGTCAAGACAGTGATACTAGTACAGTGGCCAGAACACAAAAGCTAAATACTGGGAGGAGTAGAACCTTATTTTCAAGTTAAAGATGAGGTGAGTGTGCAGGATGGAGTCATATTTCGAGGACAGAGGGCTGTTGTCCCTGCCTTATTACATAAGGATGTCATACAAAAACTACATGCCTCACACCTGGGCATTGACAGCTGTCTCACATGGGCTCAAGAATGTATTTACTTTCTGGGAATAAATACAGAACTCTATTCCTTGATAGAAGTGTGTGACACCTGCCAGTCCTGTGATAATCACAAGAATAAAGAGACTCTGTTACCACAAGAAGAACAAGTAATCCAAAGGAA
This sequence comes from Natator depressus, assembly GCF_965152275.1. Classification (NCBI taxonomy): domain Eukaryota; kingdom Metazoa; phylum Chordata; order Testudines; family Cheloniidae; genus Natator; species Natator depressus. The sequence continues at coordinate 281,189,238 of NC_134234.1, forward strand.
CAGGAGACACTTGTGAGCCAGCAGACACAATATCGAGAGCCTACAGAGATACGGAGCACCATCCAGAGGCCAACCTCACAGGGATAGAGAAGACTCCACAGAGAGACAATTTGCTAGACTTGGAGACAGGTGACAGACAGAGATAAGTCACTCCTGGTATATTCGCCTGTTGTGGAGATTAAAGTATCTCAAAGACTATGTAACCAGTTGAATCTGTAGTAAAGACGAGACCCCAACTTAACCATGTGCTAGTAACCTCTGGCTGAAGAGACACAGGATGGGGTCTGCGTGTCAATTACATATTTTAATGTTTATATTACAAAGTTTGTAGAATGGGGGATGATGTATCAAGGTCAGTGGAACTGGAGTGTGAGGGCCCATGTTCCCTGGAGGGACTGTTATTGAGAGGACACCAAAAGGCAGGAAATGGGTGGAATTTTGCTGGAAGTAACCTAGCCACATGGACAGAATAGTGCACAGGATTTAATAAAGTTCCACTTGTTCAACCTGTTTAACCTGCAATCAGCATCACTTCTTTGCTAATGATTCACTGCCCTTCCCCTGTTATAGCACCTAATCATCCACTCCTGCCATCCTTCCCTACTACTCTCATCCATCCTCCCATCTGCTCGCTCTTGTCCTCCTTCTCCCACACCTGTTGGCTCCTGACCTTCTCCCCTTTTGCTCCTATCCATCCCCCACCCTCCTCCCATTCTTTACTCGTATACACTCCAGAACCCTTCCCTCCCACCTCTGCTTCTAAACACTGCCACCCAGTTCCTGTCCTTCCTCACACTTAACTCCTATCCACCCTCTGGCTCCTGCAAACCTCTCTCCTCCTCTGCCCCCCACCTCTGCTCCTCAACTCTCTGCATTAGAGTCAGGATGTTTCCACCTTCTCCTCCACACTGCCTGGCCCCAGCAGGGGGAGCACTGAGAGCACAAGAGACACAGTTTCCTTGTTCTCAGGTCTTGTGTCTCGTGCCACAGTGACTGCAGTGGTCAGGAGGAGCATTTACAGAAAAACTCCTGCTCTTCCCCTGCAGCTCTGGGCTGGAGCATGCTCAGTCACTCCAGGAGGATGGTGCCCAAGCAGTCCAGTTAGCAAGTAGGAGCTGTGAGGGTCAAGAGCATTGTGACACTCTGTGCCTTCGGAGAACACCCTGCACCCCCATGTTCATCCTTATAATATGATTGTGTGGTATCCAATGCAAAGTTTGTCATGTTGGGTGTCTTCAGAAGGCTCATGATGCACTGAGCATTGTTGTTATAGTAATGTTATAGGTTGTAATTTCATGTATATAGTTATGAGGCTGAAAATGTGTCCTCATGGCTTAAAACAAGCCCAGGCAAAACTCTCCAGTAGCAGAGGGGGAGTTCACACCTCAAACGGGCATGTATGGGACAAACCCAGCCCAGCCTCACAGGAACAAAGGACACTGGCCTCCGCAGCAACAAAGGATCTGTTGGACTCTCGAGTGAGTCACCCCATTTCCCTTGGTCAGTTTGGGACTACGATTAGGTAATGCTCACCTAACTATGAAGGGTGGGGAGCAGAGCCAAGGGGGAAGAAAGAACATGATAAAAGGGAGAGACATTGGCCATGCTCTCTCTCTTTTCCACCTACATCTACAGACACCACCACCAAGCAACTGAAGAGCTGATCACAGGGGATAGCCTGGCTGAAGGGCAACCAGCCAGCCTGTGGTGAGAAGCATCTAAGTTTGTAAGGGCACTGAAAGTGTTAAAATCAGTTTACAATACATTTTGCTTTTATTTCGTTTGACCAAATCTGACTTGTGCTTTGACTTATATTCACTTAAAATCTACCTTTTGTAGTTAATAAATTTGTTTGTTTATTCTACCTGAAGCAGTGCGTTTGGTTTGAAGCGTGTCAGAGACTCCCCTTGGGATAACAAGCCTGGTACATATCAATTTCTTGTTAAATTGACAAACTCATATAAGCTTTCAGTGCCCAGCGGGCACAACTGGAAACTGCAAGACAGAGGTTCCTAGGGTTGTGTCTGGGACCGGAAATAGTGGCTAGTGTCATTCGATTGCACAATCCAAGCAGCGGCTGGCCAAAAGTGCTCACTCACGTAGCTGGGAGCAGCTTACATGCTAGAGGCTGTGCATGAACAGCCCGGGAGTGGGGGTTCTCACAGCAGAGCAGGGTAAGGCTGGCTCCCAGAGTCGAGGATTGGAGTGACCTAGCAGATCATCAGTTCAGATAACACTAGGGGAAGTCACAGTGGCGCAGCGAGCAGGGTGTATGTACAGCTTGTTACGTCAAGTGGAGTACATGCTTTAAGCACTGATATTTGTGATTTTAAGTGAGTCTTAAGTTCAGTGGCTAAGAACAGTCAGGAGGAGGTCACAGTTTTGTTATTTTCTGTTTGTTTATTTCGGGTGAGGGAAATAAGCACAAGAATGCAGAAAAATGACGACCAGTGAGGCAGCTTCAAAACTAGAGCTGGCCACACTGGAAGCGGCAGAGAAGGCAAAGGTCCACGAGTTTCAAATAGGGCAGGCAGAAATCATAGAATCATAGAATATCAGGGTTGGAAGGGACCTCAGGAGGTCATCTAGTGCAACCCCCTGCTCAAAGCAGGACCAATTCCCAACTAAATCATCCCAGCCAGGGCTTTGTCAAGCCTGACCTTAAAAACTTCTAAGGAAGGAGATTCCACCACCTCCCTAGGTAATGCATTCCAGTGTTTCACCACCCTCCTGGTGAATCCATGCTGACTGTTCCGGATCACTTTCCTCTCCTCTAAGTGCTTCAGAATTGATTCCTTGAGGACCTGCTCCATGATTTTTCCAGGGACTGAAGTGAGGCTGACTGGCCTGTAGTTCCCAGGATCCTCCTTCTTCCCTTTTTTAAAGATGGGCACTACATTAGCCTCTTTCCAATAGTCCGGGACTTCCCCCGATCGCCATGAATTTTCAAAGATAATGGCCAATGGCTCTGCAGCACATCCGCCAACTCCTTTAGCACTCTCAGATGCAGCGCATCCGGCCCCATGGACTTGTGCTCGTCCAGCTTTTCTAAATAGTCCCGAACCAATTCTTTCTCCACAGAGGGCTGGTCACCTCCTCCCCATGCTGTGCTGCCCAGTGCAGTAGTCTGGGAGCTGACCTTGTTTGTGAAAACAGAGGCAAAAAAAGCATTGAGTACATTAGCTTTTTCCACATCCTCTGTCACTAGGTTGCCTCCCTCATTCAGTAAGGGGCCCACACTTTCCTTGACTTTCTTCTTGTTGCTGACATACCTGAAGAAACCCTTCTTGTTACTCTTAACATCTCTTGCTAGCTGCAACTCCAGGTGTGATTTGGCCTTCCTGATTTCACTCCTGCATGCCCGAGCAATATTTTTATACTCTTCCCAGGTCATTTGTCCAATCTTCCACTTCTTGTAAGCTTTTTTGTGTTTAAGATCAGCAAGGATTTCACTGTTAAGCCGAGCTGGTCACCTGCCGTATTTACTATTCTTTCTACACATCGGGATGGTTTGTCTCTGTAACCTCAATAAGGATTCTTTAAAATACAGGCAGCTCTCCTGGACTCCTTTCCCCCTCATGTTATTCTCCCAGGGAATCCTGCCCATCAGTTCCCTGAGGGAGTCAAAGTCTGCTTTTCTGAAGTCCAGGGTCCGTATTCTGCTGCTCTCCTTTCTTCCCTGTGTCAGGATCCTGAACTCGACCATCTCATGGTCACTGCCTCCCAGGTTCCCATCCACTTTTGCTTCCCCTACTAATTCTTCCCGGTTTGTGAGCAGCAGGTCAAGAAGGGCTCTGTGAGGCTCAAAGAAGTAGCTGCGGCCAGGGAAACTATGGAGGCTGAGGCAGCCAGGGAGGCAGACAGAGAGGAGGCTGCACACAGAAGGGCTATGGAAGAAAAAGAAAGAGAAAGAGAGAGGGAGAAGAAAGAGATAGGGAGAGAAAACACCAGCTGGACCTGCTAGAGAAGTAGAATCAGAGGCCTCCGACCCCAAGGACTACCATCACTCCAAAAATCCACAAGTGGGAACACTTATGTCCTGCATAGAGTGAGGAGGATGATATTGCTGAATATCTGACTACCTTTGAAAGGCTGTGTGTAATACATGAAATCCCTGATGATAAGAGAGTTCCTAGCCTGATTGCGAAATTAACTGGTAAAGCTCAAACTGGATTCAATGGAATGCCTATTGAAGATGCTTTTGACTATTGTAAATTTAAACATACTGTTTTGTGAAGTTTTCAGATTACCCCCAAAACATATAGAATTAAATTTAGGAATCTTAAAAGGGATATTGGGATGAGTAATGGGGAACATGTAAACAAAATGAAAGATTTGTTGGGGAAATGGGTGAGGGGTAAAGAGGTGGCAAGTTTTGAAGCAATGCTTGATCTTGTTGCTCAAGAGCATTTCTTGAGCATAGGTAAGGCCAAAGTAAAGTCTCTGAGATAAAAATGTAAAGACTGTGGATGAGATGGCTTTTTTAGCTGATGCCTTTGAATAGACTCAAACGTCTATTGAGGGCAGGCCAGAGAAAGAGGGGTTTAAAAGTGGTGGGACGGGATGATTCTATTTTGCCCCTGGGAAGAGAGAAGAGGGGTTGGGAGCCTAAACATTCTCCTACCCAAAAAATCCCTCTACTGGTAACTCCTATCCCAAATCTCCTGTCAAAGCGGAAGATCCCAAAAGGTGCTATCAGTGTAATTCCACTGATCACCTGAGGAATAAATGCCCCGTGCTGGGAGGAAGCAGGCAACCAATAGCTCATGTTAGTTCTGCTGTCCTCAAGGCAGAAACCTCCAAAGCAATTGAAACCTATCATATTGATTTTGTGAGATTAGCCTCTACAGAACCAGACAGGGAGAATGTTAAGGTTGTCGAAATTAATGGCAGGGAGTACTTGGGGTAGAAAGACACAGGGGCCCAGTTCTCTCTGGTTAAGCAGAGTGTGGTCCCAAAGACCAGTATGTTGCCTGGCCAAATGGCAGAGGTTGTGGGGGTGGGTGAAAGCAGATTCCTCGTACCACTAGCTAAAATCCATGTGGTTTGGAAAGTGTTTTGACTGTGGGGGTAATGGAACATCTCCTAGTAGACCTGCTCCTTGGTAATGATTTTTTCCGTGTAGTTCAGGTTAAAGTATTTGCCTGCAGCAGGAGGGAGTGTTATGCTGGCACCCCTGAGGGAAAGGGTAAGGTCTCAGGAACTGCTGAGAGAATGGGAGAAAGTCTCCTTGATTCTTCTGCAGCAAGGGGAAGCCACATGCTTCCAGGTGGGAGGGTGGTTGAGACCAACTCCTGCACTGCAGCTGGAGGCAACACCACCTCAGGAAGGGATGGGGGTGTAATGCCTGCCAGGGAGAGAACAGTCCAGGTTGTTAGCTGCCAGCAAGTTGCAGCTGAACCAAAGACAGACCCGGCTCTAGGGAGCATAGAGAAATGTGTCCCAGAGGAAAGCCCAGAGAAGGGGTAGGGAATCTCAGAAACCACTGAGGTGGGTGAGGATTGCTGTGACTCTGTAACACAGGGAAGCAGTGTGCTTCCAAGTATGGGAGGGGCTGAGACTAGCTCCTTTCCCACAGAAGGCAACATACTCTCAGGAACAGGGGCAGGAGAGATGTTGTCAGTGACCAAGGAAACTGTTCCAGTTGTTAGCTGGCAGAGTTTTACAGATGAACAAGGGACAGACCCCTTCCTAGGGAGCACAGAAGAATGTGTCTTACAGGGGGGCCAAGAAGAGGAAACTGGGGAAGGAATAGTGGGGGTACAGGAATGTCTCCTCACTGGTCATTTGGGAGAGAATGCCCAGGATACAATGGCTGAGTCAGCATCTGTGCACCCAAGCATTCAGCCTATGACCCAGGTTTGGAGAGGGAACTGTGTGACCAACTTCCTGGAGGGGAGCGGTCACAAAGATGACTTCTCAGTGACAGAGAAGTGGGTGATGGAGGGTGCCCCAATCCAAGTCCCAGTTTTTCAGGATGCTATTTCTGAAACGTTTTTGCAAAGTAAGTGTGTCTCTTTACATCAAGATGCAGCTCTAACGCCTGTGACAGCAGAGGAGTTGAGACCAGAAAATTGCCAGGTGGTAGTTTATTTGAATGCAAATGATCCAACAGGCAGAGAGGGAGGTGTTTTCCCCCAGGTTGGTGAGACACAGACAGCAGTATGGGAAAGCTGCTGGGAAAAGGTGCACCTGGTCAAAGGGTAAACACACTTAACCCAGATAGCACTGATCACAGACCTCTAGGGGGCAGGGAAGGACTCAGTGCTGGGAGCGGGAAACACAGGGTAACCCCAAAAAGGGAACTGGATTTTTTGCATATGTACAGTCCTGGGGTCGGGAGACAGATCCCACAAAGGCCAGCCGAGATGCAGGATCCCCCTAAACACCTATCTTGCCAGACCCGGAGGCACCAAAACTCCAGAAACATGATTAAATTAAGAGCCCACACATGGAGAACACTGGAAGAAAAGAAAAGTCAATAACCAATTATATGGGAGAGAGTCAAAGAACACCATGGGTAATGAACAAACCAACCTCAAACCAAACTATCTGAGGGTGTGGTATCATAAAGATACTTGTAAACACACATTTGTGATAAAAATTTTGGTATTAATGTTAAGTTTGGGGGATAAGAATTTTGACACAGATGTTAAACCTTATGATAATGCTAGTTTCAGTTAATATATGTAAACAGATTTAAAGCTTATCACAGCAGAGAAACCATAACAAACCTGGTTTGCTGTGTGTGAAAGGGGAAACTGAGGCACGCTGCCTCATGGCCTTGATGGCTGGATGCTAAGAGAAGTATAACACAAACTGCCTTTGAGCTAGTCAGTGACTAACCCTCCTACTGTAATCTAAGGGGAGAGGTGTGACACTCTGTGCCTCAGGGGAACACCCTGCACCCCTATGTTCATCCTTATAATATGATTGTGTTGTATCCAATACAAAGTTTGTTATGTCGGGTGTCTTCAGAAGGCTCATGATGCACTGAGCATTGTTGTTATAGTAATGTTATAGGTTATAATTTCATGCATATAGTTTTGAGGTTGAAAATGTGTCCTTGTGGCTTAAAACAAGCCCAGGCATAACTCTCCAGGAGCAGAGGGGCAGTTCACACCTCATCAGGGCATGTATGGGACAAACCCAGCCCAGTCTCACAGGAACAAAGGACACTGGCCTCCGCAGCAACAAAGGATCTGTTGGACTCTCGAATGAGTCACCTCTCTCTCCCCTCCCGCCGCGTTCCTTTGGTCAGTTTGGGACTATGAGGAGGTAATGCTCTTCTAACTCTGAAGGGGGGGCAAAGCAAAGAGGGAAGAAAGGACATGATAAAAGGGAGAGACATTTGCCATGTTCTTCCTCTCTCTTCCGCCTACATCTACAGACACCACCACCAAGCAACAGAAGCGCTGATCAAAAGGAAGAGCCTGGCTGAAGGGCAACCAGCCAGCGTGTGGTGAGAAGCATCTAAGTTTGTAAGGGCACTGAAAGTGTTAAAATCAGCTTAGAATGTGTTTTGCTTTTATTTTGTTTGACCAAATCTGACTTGTTGTGCTTTGACTTATATTCACTTAAAACCTGTCTTTTTAGTTAATAAATTTGCTTGTTTATTCTACCTGAAGCAGTGCATTTGATTTGAAGCATTACAGAGACTCCCCTTGGGATAATAAGCCTGGTACACATCAATTTCTTTGTTAAATTGACAAACTCATATACGCTTGCAGCTTCCAGCAGGCATAACTGGACCCTGCAAGACAGAGGTTCCTAGGGTTGTGTCTGGGACTGGAAATAGTGGCTAGTGTCATTTGGTTGCACAATCCAAGCAGCGGCTGGCTAAAAGTGCTCACTCACGTAGCTGGAAGCAGCTTACATGCTAGAGGCTGTGCGTGAACAACCCGGGAGTGGGGGTTCTCACAGCAGAGCAGGGTAAGGCTGGCTCCCAGAGTCAAGAATTGGAGTAACCTAGCAGATCACTGGTGCAGATAACACCAGGGGAACATCACAAGCATATCCAGTGAAAATGGAATCTTCAGAGAACTTAGCTGCCAAAATAACAAATCTCTACTGAGCCTGTGTGAACTGAGATTTTTTGGGAGGCTTTTAATTTGGACAAGTTTTCACAAGTATACCAAAAAGCCCCTGACACTACAGCTACCACCTTGGAAAATTGAAAGAAAGGAGGCACTACTCAACAGAACCATTGTAAGATTTTTTTTTAACATAGGTAAATCAATGTATTTTTCTGTTATCTCATTCTGAGAAATGGCTGAACTATTTTAGCTAAAACTTTCCAAAAAATCAGCCTGAGGCAGACACCCAACATGGAAAATTTAGCCTGGATGATTAAAGTTTGGCAAAGTTATAAACCACTGAAAACAGGGTCTTTTAATGTGAAGAGTCAGGCAACCTTAACTGTAAGAACACTACCAGCTCCACCTAAAATATTCCTTCAGTTTACATGGTAAATGTCATTTAATTACTGAAAATAGTCAATGGTTACTCTATACAGTTAATCAAGAGTACTTGCTATACTAAAAAATGTGTGCTTTGTCAAATAAAGGTTGACATACTATAACATTTTCTGTAGCCTATTTTAATATTTCAGCATTTTTATGTAAATAATTCACAGTCATTTAAAAAAAATACATAAAGCTAGGTCTGTGGGATAGATAAATGTGATTGTAAAATGAAAACTGTCTCCCATAACAAGGGACAGTTGTAATGTATGCTAAGAAATGTGTAAGCAATTTAGATCAAATCACATCTAACCAAAGCCAGTTTATGAACTATGGGAAAATTTTCCTGTCTACAGCAGGTAAAAACTATTAATCAAAAATGAAGTTAGCAGTTAATTTAAAGATGTGTCCTTGTTTTAAGATTATTTCAGACTTACGGTTTAAAAAAAATTGTGAATTAATAGTTATACATAAGGCACACTGGGCCAGTTTCTCTCTCACTAGTATCGGAGGTAGAAATTGCAAATGTCCTGCTGCCCATCGTCCTCCCCTACTAGGAATTCACCTGAGAGAGACGGAGAGCAGATAGGAGGACAAGCTTCGGCATATTCTGGCTCAAGCTCTTCACCAGGGGGATGAGAACTTTAATCTTCAGTAGAGTATACATATACACTGCAAATAAAAAAAAACATGGCAGCAAGTCTCAGAGCTCGGGTCAACTGACTCAGGCTCACAGGGTTTGTGCTACAGAGCTAAAAATAGATGTCCCCACTTGGGCTGGAGCCTGGATTCTGAGACCCAGTGAGAGGGAGGCTCTCAGAGCCCAGGCTCCAGCCAAAGTGGGAAAGTCTACGCTGCTATTTTTAGCCCTGTAGCATGAGCCCCACAAGCCTGAGTCAGTTGATCCGGCCTCTGAGACTCTCTACCACCAGAGGGTCTTTTGCAGTATAGATGTAGACAGAGATCACAGGCTTGGGGTAGGCTACTTTTGGATGATCCATATCGGTTCAAACCCATAAAGTGCTGAGCACCCTCAGTTCCCACTGATTCCACAATGAGAAGTCAGGGAGCTCAGCACCGCTCAGCACCCAGGATGCTGCAGCGAGAGGCAGATAGGCACTGGTTCGTATGCTCTACTTACTCTTAGAGGCTTCAGCAGCTGCACTTATCAGAAACCTTATTCTCATGCTGAGCAACTCCTTAGTTACACTTCCTCCAGCTCTCTCCCAAGAGTTTCAGATCCTTCTACCTTATCTATCTAACCTATATATGTACAGAGCCTTGTCCATATGGTATTTGGGAACTAAATAGGCAAACTTAAAATTGATCATGGTTCTGTGAAGATAGCATTCTCTGCTCCACCTTCTTTGTAGATTCATCCCACAGAGCACATTTTCCCTTACAGCAAAGTTTCTGTAAGACAGTGCGTCTCAGCTTTCTCAGGTTGGCAACCCTTTATTTGCAGTCAAAAAAATGTTGTGATCCCCTCCTACTTACTATAAAAGTAATAATTTTAAAATGTATCAATGATAACAATGATAAGCCTATATAATATAACTATCCCTGCAACTATTACATTTGACCTCACAAACTTTAAAGGTTTGGACACCCCAAAGTTATTCCAGACCTTTTTATTCTCCCTACTTTGGAATTATAACAACATTTTCAACACCTTGTGACTTCCCTGTTGCCTTTTGTGACCTCCTAGGCATCACAGCCCTCCAGTTGAGAAACTCTGCTCTAGGGGAATAAAGCTCACTGCTGCTTTTACTAAAGAAAGGATTGTGCACACAGATGTCTCATTGGGCTCTAACGACCTAATCCCCTTGATTTCAATGGGCTTTAAATCAGGCCTCATATGAGGCAAGATGTGATTCAACCTGATTCCCTGTGTTAGCAAGTCCCATGGCAAGGCACCCTTCACCAGAAGTATCTCCAGCTCTGGTGACCCACATCTTTGGTACCATCAACTGACTGCAGTGTTGTTAGAAGTGGTGTGGAGGAAGGTGCTGTTTTCTAAGTAGCTGGGCCTTGGCCTTGCTCATTGACAGCTCTGAACATGAGAACTGGAACCTTGGAATGGATCTGTGATTGGCAACCAGCCTCATCTGAAGAGGACTGCTGCCTGCCCTATTACCCAGCTTTGGGGACATGCAGTTTATCCAGTAATTTTGTAACAGTCATCACTGCTCTATAATTCATTACTGATGTGCCACAGCAGTACAAGAGGCCTTGTCTATCAGGCAGGTTTATAGAAGTGAGGTCAACTGATTCCCTTCTCTCACTAAAAGATCATTCTACTCTAGTGATAACATCTTCCTTGGAAGATTTTCTTCATCACCCAAGCAACACACACTCATTTTGTTGGGTTTTTAAATTCCCCTCTCACTCATTTACATTTTGTTGGACCATTGTGTTACTTACTACATTAGCATTTACTTTGCAACGTCAAAAATGATTGGAGCAAGAGAGAGGATGGACACTAAGACAATGGCTTGGTAACAAAATATAAAATCTTTTGATTATCCACCTGCCTGTCTAGCAAATATGGATTACATGCCTTGACATCAACATGTGTCCTTTAGAAATCCAGTTCAGGATAAAGTTTCCTTTTTCCTCCTATGTTTTGAACAAATTTAACAGTAGCCTTGTAAGGCTTTTTAAAAAGAACTTTTGGTGCTTGATCATGCCAAAAAATCTTTTTTTGTACACCAGCATCAATTGATGTCACCAAAATTGCTATGGGATTAATGTTTGCTAATTAGTTCCTACAACCGACCCAGTAGAACAAGCAAAGAGTATGATTTTTGTGAGCCCCCCTCTAAAAGCTGTCTATTAGTGGTAGACCCCAATCCTGTCATTGACCATGCATGGGTTCAGCAATCAGTTGCAGGACTGAGGTTTTATTTTGGATGGTTTAGGACCCCCGTTGAACAAAGCACTTATGCATGTGCTTAACTGCAAGCACATGCTTAAAATTAAGCATGAGTTTAAATGCTTTACCTAATCTGGGCCTTAGTCTCACAGTGAAGTAGAGGATTTTTTTTAAAGAGGGAAAATATTCTCATATATATTTCTTCATAATATTTTTATGGTTAGTCACATTTTCAGCTGAAAAGACATTTATAGGGCAGAGTCTCAATATTCAAAAGCACTGACTTACATGCTAATATGAGATCTATTTTACCTTAATTTGGCCCACTGGCTGCATTTATATTTTTAAGTATAGGATGGAATTTTAATAGTCTCATTTACTGTTTTTATTATTGTTATATAGATTAATTTATGTTTACAGGTTTTATATCCTAGATGGAGGTCTGTATGCAACAGTTCTCTGCCCACTGCCCCCCAGGTCACTTTTGTAAACAAAGCTTTGAATCTCAAATGAGTTTTTAAATCTGGTCAGTATATCTTAAAGAAATAATGCTTTGATGTTGTATTCTCCATTTAAATAGACTACCTACAAACCTACATCTATGGGAAAACTTTACAGATCAACACCTGCACTTGTGTGCAAGATAATTCCACAAGTTCTAAGTGTGCAAGTGTGATAAATTCCACAATTAGAGTGTGCCTTTGAAAGAGAAAAAAAGAGTGACTGAGTGTGAAAGAAAGAAAGAAAGAAAAAGAAAGAAAGAGAAAGAAAGAAAGAGTGAGGTAGCTGTAGTGAACCATGATTCAAATCCACTAACAGGAAGAAAACAGAAATAACTACACTATTTCAATCTCATGTTCATTATTCATCTTGGACGATCCCCCAAAGAGATTGCATGGATAATGAAATGTGCTATAAGAATATCAAGGGCACATCTCATCACTGTATGGAGAAGACTGCTTTCAGCAGAATTCTTAGCAGTCACACACAACAGTGCACCTGAACTTTTCTAAGACTTTCAGCTAGCAATATTTGATTAGAATTAAAGTTTAAAAACAGCTACCTGGAACCTGTAAGTTTTTAATGACCTGGTATAATCACCAGCAAGATGTTCATAGCAATGTCAGAACAAGAAAATATATAGCAAGAAAACACTATTCTGCTAGACATTGGGTGAAACCTCATTAAAGCTGGTAGGCATAACAGCTGCTCTTCATTCAGGATAAGTGTCAGAAGCAGTTAAGTTCCTTTTGGAGTAAGACAGCTCAAGCAATAGGAGCCACCGTCCAAAACACAGGCAACATGCAAGGTTGGTCAGGAGCTGAAGTCTGGGGGTGGAGGGATTTCACTGGTGTCTGACTGCACACCCAGGGGCTGGGTATTGTTTTGCTGGAGTTGTGTGTGTATGGAAGAGCAGAATAGAGCTCCTTCTTGTACTTTCAGTACTATCACTTATGAATGACAGTACCAGAACTGCAGTCCAGTACGTTTTTCTTTTTTAGGACTCACACACTGGTTCAGACAAAGCCAGAAACATGACAAAAACAGAGAAGGCAGTAAGGAAGCACCAGAGACACCCAGAGTGCTTCTAGTGTGACCCTGACACAAAGCTGAGAGAGGTCGTTAAAATAAGCTGCTTGCTCAGAGAGTAACAAAAAATAAGGGAGTGCGGGGGAAGATTTTACAGTACAGTCCAGGGAAGATGATTGCAGAGACATGCCAATATTGATCAGTATCTATCGTTTCACTTTCACAGGTCATACCTAGAAGAAAGGTTGGTGGGGATTTCTTTCACATTCATCCAGTGTTTGCAGGGGAAGATTTTGACCTGGATAGAAAATCTGTGGCAAATAAAGAGATTATATGACACAAACCATAAATCTAAGGAAAGCAAAGAAGAAGTATGGAGCATCTGTAAATAAAACTATTTTCCTCATGTGGAGCTTATAATTGGGTAGAGCTGGGAAAGAATCACAAGAAAGTATTTTGTAAGTTAAATGAGAACTTAGTAGAAAACTATTTACAAGATGTAGTTACAATGAGGCCGGATACTGTAAGGTGCTGAGTGCACTTAAAAATCCCACTGAGCTCAATGGGAGTTGAGAGAGCTCAGCACTTTAAAGGAGGTGCTTCGCACTGTGTTTGATCACATCCACAATATGTTTGAAAAAAGCTGGATGCAGCCCTTAGGGGAGGAAAAAGTGTGCCTGGCAAATTTTGTGCTCCGCCAGTGGTATGACATCCAGCGCAGAAATAAAGCAGTGTTACATCTATGAGTACAGCAACAATATTAATGGACCAAAGGGGGCAAGTTCCTTGAGGCTAAAAACATGTCAGAGTAAAAAACACGCAGATTGGCCTGGAAAAGTGAAATCCATAAACCATGCAATCGCGAAACAAGAAATCAAACTTTCCACACAGGCTTCTATAAAAATCCATGAGAAGGGGTAAAATACCCTCTGTTAAATTAACAGCCTGCAACAGTGGACAAATATTTAAAAATCTTATATTTAGAACGATCAAAAATTCTCCAAAACTATAGAAAAGAATGAAAACACCAAAAATGGTATGTGCTCAGACACAGAAGCTTACGCATGCTTAACGAACTATAAAATCATGACCATACCAAGTACTTCAATAAAAGAAGGTGAACTGGTAAAGGGTTGGCCTCTTTCAATAATCTCTCCATCTGACTTCTGGAGCCAGCTGCCAGAGTGTAAAAATATGAAGAGAAGAGAAGAGATAAACCTTCACAAAGCCAAATTAAGATTCTAACATTATAAATAAGAGGAGAAAATAGAAGGCCTGAATCAATTAGAGCGCTATTCATGTCTCAGGACTCCCCTTTGAAAAAGATCAAGGCCTCAACCAAGGATCAAAGTGATTAAGTGACTAACCAGCAGCTAACAGAGATGCAGATGAGAGGTGGCAGACTATACATACAGAAGGAATTTAAACTGGCAAACAGAGGCTTTCCGCTGCTCAAGAGGGAAGAAACAGAAAAATCCAAACACCCTGCCATACACAAACTTTGACAAAGATGAAAAGCAAGCCTCTGAGAGACGTTGGATTTAATCTACACACCACATATTAATATAACAAAATGTGAATTGTTTAATTTAAAATGAAAATACTATATGCTTCCTGTTTAACTGCAGGGTTATTAATCAAATCCCTTCCAACATATGAAATTCTAAGCTGTTTATGATTGTGGAAACTACTTTGTGCACATTTTGCCATTTAAAATTACATCTCCCATATTAAAATCTCCCTACCTGAGATACATTTCCTATCAGAAAAACTCTTAGTTATTCAGTGATATCTTCCCCATACCTAAAGGGAAGACTGGATCCTGAATCACTAGCACATTTTGACCAGCTGTAGCACAAACACAGATGAACATAAGGTCTTGTGGTCACATTTGGACAGCTAGCCAGCCAGCTGGCAGAAAGCAAATCTGACATGTGTCACCAACAGATTTTTCACAAGAGAAAGAAAGTAATCCATGCCCTGTGAGTTAACTTCTCTATTCATACTGACTTCCCAGTCAGCCTCATCCTTATTATTGTTTATGTACACACACTGCGTCAGTTTCTAGAGGCTAAAGAGAAGATTAAGACCCATTGTACTAAAGAGCAGATTGAGCTAATTGAAACAACCCCTGCCCCAAAAGTTAATTATGAAAAGACACAACAAGGGTCCAACAAATAATGGGAAAATGAAAATAAGAGACTGACTCCTAATCTTGGCATTTGCAAACTCTGTGTTGCGGTAGCACTTCATACCACCAGCAACACTGAAAGTGTGCTGAGGGGTAGACACTGAATGGTGAAATAGCCAAGTAGACAGAAGCAAGTCTTGCATCAATTTGCCGCAGCAGTTGCTTCACTCCCTAGTGCAACACGCTGTAGACTTCACAGAAGTATTCTTTCATTGACACTGGAGCAGATTGAAGTTGTCTGAGCAGTCCTTCCCTTTTCTAAACTGATGAAAAAAGACCAAAGCTGTTCCCTTACTTAGCTTCATGCTAACATTCTTTGCTATTTGCACTGTCAATGTAACAGCTTTATTAGTCTTTTTTAGCACTTTCTTATAGCCTAAGATAACATTGTCTTTCATGAGACATACCCAAACTGCATATTATGGGACAAACTTTTTAAAGGACAAGCGCAATTTTCCCTCACACCCAGGGGTGCTGGAACAATTTTTATAGTGGGGGTGCTGAGAGTCATTGCACCAAATTGTAAACCCTCTACAGCAGTGCTTCCTAAACTCGGGACGCCGCTTGTGCAGGGAAAGCCCCTAGCGGGCCTGGCTGGTTTACCTGCCGTGTCCGCAGGTTCAGCCAATCACAGCTCCCAATGGCCGCAGTTCACTGCTCCAGGCCAATGGGGGCTGTGGGAAGTGGTGGGGGCCGAGGGACGTCCCTCGGCCCCCACCACTTTCCACAGCCCCCATTGGCCGGGCATAGCGAACCGCGGACAGTGGGAGCCGTGATCGGCCGAACCTGCGGACGCGGCAGGTAAACAAACCAGCCGGGCCCGCGAGGGGCTTTCCCTTCACAAGCGGCGTCCCAAGTTTGGGAAACACTGCTCTATAGGATGGACACCACTTCAAGCCAGGGTGTGCAGAGCACCCCTAGTTCCAGCACCTATGCTCACACTACTTTTAGGCTCACAGAATGAATTATCGATGCAAGCTGATGATTAGCACCATTAGCTACTCACAAATCAGGTTGGTGGAGAGACAAGTACTGACCATTTATACACAAGAAACAACAACAGTCACTTAAATTAATAAGGATTAACACCAACAAAAGGCAAATAGATTGGAAGGGGTATAAACCCTTCATGGTTCAGGGCTCTAAATGAGGAAGCTAACAAGAACCTTTCCCTATGGGCAGGTTATTCCATAACTGTCCACTACATGTTTTGTTGCCCCTTTCTCTGAAGCATCTAGTACTGGCTGTTGATGGAGATAGGATATTGGACAAGGTGGAAAACTGGACTATGTTCTGATGATTTGGCACAGCAAACAGGAGGAAACAGGAGGCCTCCCTTTTGAAAATGGAACTCTGACTCAAATTGCCATTTATATCATAAGGATATGCGGAAGGTTATAAAAGGAGGTGGCAGCTGGAGGCAGCTAATCAGAGAAAGTCAAAATCAATAATCAGTTGATTATTGAATAATCAGAACCATCAGATCAGTCTGTGAAGCAAAGGAAGCTGTTGTCAGAAGCTCAAAAAATCCATTTGTGTATATTATTGTCCTAGGACTTGCCATTCTGCTGCTATCATTTCCCAGTTCTCCCAGGCCTTCCTCTAGAGGGCCTAACACTGTTTTCCAATCAGGACCTTCAAAGCCACAGTCTCCTGCTAGGTAGGTCCTAGGGAGAGGCGAGAAAAGCCAAGAGGGCGCAAATAAGAAATCCCGAGACACACGCTGCTGCTAGGTTCCTTTGAAAGTCACTGTGCTGACTCTTTTTAAATAAAAGATCACAATTGATAGCATAGCAGTTTTAAGAATCAGTCAACCCCATCATCACTGTCCCTAAGGATTATGCACACCAGGGAGTTGTGGTGTTCATCTGAAGGGTGTGCAAAGAGTGAAGCTGAATGCCAAATAAGTGGAACAAGTGGAACTTTATGAAACCCTGTGCATTGCCCCACTCTGAACTCTAGGGTACAGATGTGGGGACCCGCATGAAAGACCCCCTAAGCTTATTCTTACCAGCTTAGGTTAAAAACTTCCCCAACGTACAAACTTTGCCTTGTCCTTGAATAGTATATTGGCCACATCATCAAGGTAGGCGACTGCATATTCTCCCAACCCCGCTAGAAGACCATCTACAAGTTTTTGAAAAGTGGCGGGTGCATTCCGCAGCCTGAAAGGGAGCACATTAAATTCATACAGCCCGACATGTGTGATGAAGGCTGACCTTTCCTTGGCGGATTCATTTAGAGGTACCTGCCAGTACCCCTTGGTTAAGTCCAAAGTAGAGATGAACTGGGCCCATCCCAGTTTCTCCAATAGTTCATCTGTGTGTGGCATTGGATAGTTGTCTGGGCGAGTTACAGCATTTAGCATATGGTAGTCCACGCAAAAACGTATCTCCCCATCTGCTTTGGGAACTAGAACCACTGGAGATGCCCATGCACTGCAGGAGGGGCGGATTACACCCATCTGTAACATATCCCGGATCTCCCGTTCTATAGCAGTTCTAGCTTGAGGAGACGCCTGGTAAGGTTGGACTCTAATTGGGAGAGCATTACCTGTGTCAATGGAGTAGTATGCCCGTTCAGTCAGTCCTGGGGTGGCTGAGAACATCAGCGCGTAGCTAGTGCACAGCTCCTTGATCTGCTGTCGCTGCATACGCCCAAGGGTCATGGAGAGGTTTACCTCTTCCACGCCACCATCACTTTTTCCTTCGTAGTAGACACCTTCAGGCCACTCAGAGTCATCTCCTCCTTGGGCTGTAAACTGACAAACCTTTAATTCTCTGGAATAAAAGGACTTTCGAGAATTAATATGGTACACCTTAGGCTTTCGGTTTGAGGTGGGGGATGCTATGAGATAATTAACAGCTCCTAGGCGTTCTTGGATCGTGAATGGCCCTTCCCACAACGCTTCCATTTTATGGGCCTGGAGCGCCTTCAAGACCATGACCTGGTCCCCTACTTTGAAGGACCGCTCTCTGGGATGTTTATGATACCAGGCTTTTTGCTCTTTTTGAGCATCTTTTAGGTTTTCTTTAGCAAGGGCTAAAGAGGTTTGGAGGGTGGTTTGTAGGTTAGTTACAAAGTCCAGAATGTTAGTTCCTGGAGAAGGTGTAAACCCCTCCCATTGCTGCTTCACCAACTGTAATGGCCCCTTAACCTCGCAGCCATACACAAGATCAAATGGTGAAAACCGTAAACTGGGATGTGGTACAGCTCTGTAGGCAAGGAGCAACTGCTGCAACACTAGGTCCCAATCATTGGAGTGTTCATTTACGAATTTACGTATCATGGCCCCCAAAGTTCCATTAAATTTCTCCACCAGGCCATTTGTTTGATGGTGGTAAGGGGTGTCAACCAAGTGATTTACCCCATGAGCTTCCCAAAAGCTTTCCATAGTTCCTGCCAGGAAATTAGTTCCTGCATCTGTAAGGATATCAGAGGGCCAACCTACCCTGGCAAAAATGTCTGTTAGTGCCTGGCACAAACTTTTAGCCCTGGTGTTGCTTAGAGCTACCGCTTCTGGCCATCGGGTGGCAAAATCCATGGAAGTCAGTATGTACTGCTTTCCTCTGGGCGTCTTTTATAGATTCATAGATACTAA
Source organism: Natator depressus (assembly GCF_965152275.1). NCBI lineage: Eukaryota > Metazoa > Chordata > Testudines > Cheloniidae > Natator > Natator depressus. The sequence continues at coordinate 281,207,897 of NC_134234.1, forward strand.
GGTCATTATGATCATCTAGTCCAACCTCCTGCATAACATAGGCCACAGAATCTCACCCACCCACTCCTGTGAAAAACCTCTCACCTATGTCTGAGCTATTGAAGTCCTCAAATCGTGGTTTAAAGACTTCAAGGAGCAGAGAATCCTCCAGCAAATGACCCATGCCCCATGCTACAGAGGAAGGCAAAAAACCTCCAGGGCCTCTTCCAATCTGCCCTGGAGGAAAATTCCTTCCCGACCTCAAATATGGCGATCAGCTAAACCCTGAGCATATGGGCAAGAGTCACCAGCCAGATACCCAGGAAAGAATTTTCTGTAGTAACTCAGATCCCACCCCATCTAACATCCCATCACAGGCCATTGGGCCTATTTACCATGAATATTTAAAGATCAATTAATTACCAAAATCATGTTATCCCATTATACCATCTCCTCCATAAACTTATCGAGTTTAATCTTAAAGCCAGATAGGTCTTTTTCCCCCACTGCTTCCCTTGGAAGGCTATTCCAAAACTTCACTCCTCTGATGGTTAGAAATCTTTGTCTAATTTCAAGTCTAAAACTTCCCAGTGACCAGTTTATATCCATTTGTTCTTGTTCTTTTTCGGAAAAGGACGCAGAATATCCACAGCTACTCGCTGAAATGGAACCTCAACGATGGGGAGTGGCTGGAGAGGGGCTTTGACCTGGTCTTGGCGTTTTCCCACTCTTTGGCATACCTCACAAGATCGGACATAGGCAGAAACATCCTTGCCCGTTCCCTCCCAGTGGAATGACCTCCCCAAACGGTCTTTGGTCCTGTTCACCCCAACATGGCCACTAGGATGATCGTGGGCTAAGCTCAAGAGCTTTTCCCGGTACTTAGTTGGAATACCAACTGTCTCTGAGGATGCCAGTTTTCCCGGCTTTCATCTGCTTCCTGTTCGACCTAGAACGGTTCCCTTGATGCTGGAAACATCAGGTCCTAACTGGATTGTGGACTTGGGCTTGGTCCCTCTGGAAGCGATGCAGGTGATGGGGCTGTTTCCGCTGATGGTGAACTGCTCTCTGCTGGTGCACTATGGGGTATTTCAGGTTCTGGCTGAGCCTCTTGTGTAGGGTCATCTGCTGCTGCCAGTGCAGGCTCGGTGGTTCCCTCTGGTGTTGGAGCTGTAGATGGGGTTGCAAGCGCTGGACTCAGTGCTGGCAATGGTTCTGGTGCTGGTTGCTTCGCCAGTTTCAGTTCGGGGCCTGGCTTTGGCTGGGTCTCTGGGACTGGATCCACTACAGCCGTTGCAGTTGTTGGCAGGGGATCCGGTTCCACCACCTCCATCTCGGTCTCTGGTAACACAGACGGGGCCCTGGTGGAAGGCTCAGGAACAGGACAGGTGTGGAAGCTTGCTTAGTCTGGCTGCACGTGACCATTCCCACCCTCTTGGCCAGCTTTACCTGGTTGGCCAAGTCTTCCCCCAGCAGCATGGGAATGGGTTAATCATCATAGACTGCAAAAGTCCACATTTCTGACCAGCCCTTGTACTGGACAGACAACTTGGCTGTAGGCAAATCGAAAGAGTTGGACTTGAAGGGTTGAATTGTCACTTGGGCCTCTGGGTTGATTAAGTGGGGGTCCACTAAGGATTGATGGATAGCTGACACCTGCGCTCCAGTGTCCTTCCACACTGTAACCTTCTTCCCGCCCACACTCACAGTTTCCCTTCGCTCTAAGGGTATCTGGGAGGCATCTGGGCCTGAGGACCTTTGGTGTGATCCCAGTCCAATGAACTGTAATCTGTTGGGATTCTTGGGGCAGTTGGCCTTCACATGCCCCAGCTCATTACATTTAAAACATCGCCCAGTTGACTGGTCACTGGGGCGAGGTGGGTTGCTGGAGAATGGTATGGTGGAACGATAAGATGTCTGGGGTTTTCCTTGGGATGCAGGTGGGGCCTTGGGTTGCCTCCGGTGATAGGGTTTTGTTTTGGGTTGCCCCTTCTGATATTCGCCCCAACTGCTACTAGTTTTTTTCTTTTCTGCCGCCTCCACCCATTTGGCTCCAATCTCCCCCGCCTCAATTACAGTTTTGGGCTTCCCATCTAGGATGTATCTTTCTATTTCCTCAGGAACACCCTCTCAGAACTGCTCCATTTGCATTAGGAAGGGCAACTCTTCTGGAGATTTAACACTTGCTCCTGATATCCAGGCATCCCAATGTTTCACAATGTGGTAGGCATGTCGGGTAAATGACATGTCTGGTTTCCACCTTAGGGCTCTGAGCCACCGACAGGAATGCTTGGGTGTTAGCCCCATTCTGACTCTCGCCTGGGTTTTTAAAAGTTCATAACTGTTCATGTGTTCCTTACGCATTTCAGCCTCCACCTCTGCTAAGGGTTCACCGAGCTGCGGCCTCAGCTCTACCATGTATTGGTCTGTAGAGATGCTGTACCCAAGGCAGGCCCTTTCAAAGTTTTCTAAGAAGGCCTCGGTATCATCGCCTGCCTTGTAGGTGGGGAGCTTTCTGGGATGGGAAGCGGTACCTGGAGAAGGATTGCTAGGGTTGGTTGGTATATTCTGCTGAGCCCTTGCCTTCTGCATCTCCAGTGCATGCTTCCTCTCTTTTTCTTTCTCCTCCATAGCTCTCTTGTGGGCAGCTTCCTCTGCCTCCACCCTGGCTTTTTCTGCCTCCACAGCTCTCTTGTGGGCAGCTTCCTCTGCCTCCATCCTGGCTTTTTCTGCCTCCATCTCCAAGCGCCTTAAGGCCATCTGTCTATCATGCTCTTTTTGTTTCTCTTCAGCTTCAAATCTAGCCAGCTCTAGTTTATTAGTTGCTTCACTGGTAGTCATTTTCCTGCTTTCTTGTGCTTACTCTAGCTATACCCGAGAGTTGGTGGGGAAAAAAAAAAACTTGTGAATTTCCCTGCAGGAGGTTAACTACCCTGCCTTTAGGTAGAGAAAACTCCAGCTCAAAAAAGAAAAATCCCTTTGTAAAAAAACTAACGTCTCTGTCTCCAGGCAAATAGATAGAAAACCCTCTAACTGCTCTCAGCTTAAAAAAAAACCCTCTTCAGGTCTCTGCTTTTGGTTCAAAATGAGCCCACTGCTCTGCCACCATGTCAAGGTTCCTTCCCCACTCTGAACTCTAGGGTACAGATGTGGGGACCCGCATGAAAGACCCCCTAAGCTTATTCTTACCAGCTTAGGTTAAAAACTTCCCCAACGTACAAACTTTGCCTTGTCCTTGAACAGTATACTGCCGCCACCAAGCGTTTTAAACAAAAAACAGGGAAAGAGACCACTTGGAGACGTCTTTCCCCCAAGCCCTAAACCCCCTTTCCTGGAGAAGGCTTCATAATAATCCTCACCAATTTGTATAGGTGAACACAGACCCAAACCCTTGGCTCTTAAGAACAATGAAAAATCCATCAGATTCTTAAAAGAAGAATTTTAATTAAAGAAAAGGTAAAAGAATCACCTCTGTAAAATCAAGATGGAAAATACTTTCCAGGGTATTCAGATTCAAAACAGAGGATCCCCCTCTGGGCAAAACCTTAAAGTTACAGAAAACAGGAATAAACCTCCCTCTTAACACAGGGAAAATTCACATAAAACAAAAGATAAACTAATCTGCCTTGCCTGGCTTACCTATACTGGTTGCAATATTGGAAACTTGGATTAGGATGGGTTGGAGAAGATGGATTTCTGTCTCTCTCAGTCCCAAGAGAGAACAACCACATAAACAAAGAGCACAAACAAAAGCCTTTCCCCGCCCCGCCCCCCCCCAAGATTTGAAAGTATCTTGTTCCCTTACTGGACCTTTGGGTCAGGTGCCAGCCAGGTTAGCTGAGCTTCTTAACCCTTTACAGGTAACAGGATGTTTCCTCTGGCCAGGAGGGATTTTATAGCACTGTATACAGAAAAGTGGTTACCCTTCCCTTTATATATATGACAACTGCTCTGTCCATTTGGTTGAGTTGCTTCCCAAATAACTCCCCACATTTCCTGTTTTCCTGTTGTCCTATCAATAACAGTCCCACCGGGGAACATGGGCCCTCTGACTCCAGTTCCACTGATCATGCTACATCTTCCCCATTTACAACCATTTTAACATGAAATCTTAATATAAACATTCTTAACAAATCATTGACACCCAGACCACCACCCTGTGACTCTTTGGCCAAAGGTCAGTAGTACATAGCTGAGTTGGCGTCTTGTCTTTACCAGAGATTCAGCTGCTTACACAGTATTTGAAATAGTTTGGTCTCCTCAACAGGTGACCACACCAGGAGCAACCTCTCTGTCTCCCTGTCAACCATCTCAGAATCAAGAAAACTATATCTCTGTGGAGTCTCCTTCCTCCCTCCCTGTGGGGTTGGTCTCCAAATGGTTCTCTGGCTCTCCATTCTGTGACAATCTCCATAGGTTCTCTCTGGGTTTTGTGTCTGCTGACTCATAAGTGTCTCCTGTTCCTTTGGATAGTCACCTTGTAAGACTTAGATACCACTGCACCCCTCATGATTCCTTTAGTCTACTCCTCTGGTGTCTGTCTCTTGGCTGGATCCTCAAAGGAGCATCTGTCTCCAGGGGCTTCGCTGATCTGTCATACTCCAGTGCCTGCTTTCTGTGATTGCTGGCCACCTCACCTCAGCCATGTCTCCATTCTTCCGGTTGCAACAGGTCTCCCCGTACTGATAGCAGGGTTTTGGTCCTTCATCTAATCAGTGCTTGCACTGGACTGTTTTGGCACCCCTATGATGGGGTATTTCTATGTGCCAAACATGCTAACACAGGACCTGAACCAGAAGAAATAGTCTTGTGTAACAATCTCTTACTTGTTTTCACAACTGATTCCATCTTACCATTACTCTGCATTAGTTTATGCTAAGGGGGAGCTGTGGTGGTCAAACTTCCTTCAATTGTCTCAAGGCATATAGGGGTCTGTTGTCAGTGAATATGGTGTCCAGAATGCCATATCTCGCAAAGTTTGCCAATCACTGACTTGTTTCTTGCCTCAGACATGACACTGACCTCCCAAAAAATTGAGTATTAGTCAACTGTGATCAAGTACTGCTTTTCATGTATGGTAAATAAGACCACTCCAACTTTTTCCGATGTTCAGGTGAACAGCTTGTGTGGTAAGATAGTCTCTTTCTGCTGGCGATTATCACACATGCCTGCCAGGTGTCCCCCCTTCTATCGAGGAGTGGAGTTGTTTTGATGGAGTGTTTAAGCCCCAAACTGGGGAATCAAGTGTTAAGAATCAAGGAGCAGCTCTGGTCCCATAGGGCCCCGCCCAGCTGCACCAGCTGAGCATGCTCACAATGGAGCCGCCCTCCTCAGTCAAGGTGGATGGAGAAGCCCTAGACTGCTAGCTCCTGCAGAGAGGCAGCAGGAGCCCCACACCACCTGGCCCTGCTGCTGCCAGAGGCCCCCATGGAGACCAGGAATGGAGGGCCGCGATTGAAGGAACCGAGCCTCCAGATCACTCTGTGGCACAGCACACCTTGGGAGGCAGTAAGCAGACCATGCACTGGCTTTGAAGAGGCAGAGGCCGTGGTAGGAAGTGGCCCCGGGAGCAGACTTGGTGGTGCCCGCCCCCCCCCCACCCCTGGCCATATAGCCGACTGGCCAGCCACAAAGCCCTGGGTTAAAACCTGGTGGAGCAGGGAAGGCCTGGACTCCTCTACCACTGGCCTGCCCCAGGCTCTCACCCCTGGGTGATACCATCTGTCCCCATCCCCCTGCCATTGGTGTATTCATTCATTCCCAGCCCGTAATGACACTCTGGATCCCGTCTAGGCCAGCGGTCAGTGCCCAGGTATAAGGTACGTATTTTTTTACATGACAACAATCTTATATAACAAGGCAGGACAACAAAATATATCTCTGTCCTCAAAATATAATTTCATCCTGCACACTCAGCTCATCTTTAATTTGAAAATATGATTCTGCTCCTACCAGTACTTGGCTTGTGTGTTCTGGACACCCTGCTGGTATCACTCTCTTGACTGCCTGTAGTTAACGTTAATGGATTCAATATCCTGATCCCCTTCCCCCAACTCACTGATACTAAATATATATGTCCTGCTCAGAGTGTCAGCTCACACCAGTAACTGCCCTGGACTATAGCCAATCTCTACCTGATAGTGCTCCAAAGAGATTGCACTGTGTGTTGATGTGCCTCCTGTGCTAAGAAGGGACTTTGCCATGACTGTCTCTCGGAGTTTGTTGTCTGATTGCACTATTACTGGGTGGCCACAGGTGCATATGTGATGCTTCCTAAGGTGCTGAGGCACCTCACCACCATCTGCCCTAAGCGCAAAGCAGCTTTGTCTCTACCTGATGTGGATAGGCTCCCTGAATTCACTAGCCTCTGGTAACACCAGCACTGTCATCTAGGCCTCTGCAGGCCTTGCTCTCTCTGTATAGGTATCAATAGGCACACACCAATCCTTAAGTCCTCAGAGCGCTCTCTGCAGCGTCCAGCCCCTTATCCACTGGACACTCACAGAATTAGCAGGTCTCTTATTCCCAAAGGAAAGTGCACAACAGCTTGTAAGATTCAACTCAATCAGCGCTTTGCTTAACACCACAGCACTGAGATCTATTTATTGTAAAAACATTAATAAGTTTATTTTTAAAGACTAGAGATTCAGGAGATTGTGAGTAAGGATATTGGAAATAAATGATTATATGTAAAACCAAATCATAACATGCTTTCTAGAGACTATGCTTAACTAACAGGTTAACTTCCTGTCTACAGAGGTTTATGTCACTCAAAGCCCTCTGCAGCATTTTCAACCAAGGCTGGGTGAGACCCCACTTTTACAAATGCAAAAGTGCTGTCTACTTCCGAGGTGCAGGATACCCGGGTGTCTTCTGTGCCAGAAATACTCCTGAAATTCACTGTCTTTACTCTAAGTAATATAAATCCCAACAGCTTGTTTAGTCCTGTGTGCTCCTTTCCTGTTGAGTTCACATCTCTTTGTTAACATTTGATTTTTGTATGTAAATTGGCAACTATTATGTTAGCTTGCAATGCTTAATGTGCATCCCAAAGAGAGATATGTTTCTTATCTCCTATCTGGAGGAAACAGTCAAAGGCATGTAACCCTCTGATGGCCTGTTTTTATTTTACATGCTTAAGAATATAATTTTCTGGTACAGATACATAACTTCTTGCATAGTACATACACATACATTTCACAATGATATTGATGACCAGTATGACACTGGCTTTCATTTGAGACCTCACATAACATTCTTTGATGAACTAGAATGTACACATCAGACTCATGAGATTCTGTAACCCCTCTATGCCTCCCCTTGCCAGTTGGCATTAAGACATTCTTGGAATCGCTCTACTCCAATACCACAGCCAGAAGCAATTATTCTATTTGGGCATACTCCTGTTCAGTCTCTGTCAGCACTCTGCTGGCATAAACAACTGTCTGCTCCTGCAAAACAGCTACTCCCAATCTTTCCTCCGATGTATCACGCTGGCATGTCAGTGGCTCTCCTGGCTGGTAGTACTTCAGGAAAGGGGCAGCCATTATCTTTAGTTTCAGTGTGTCAAATGCTTGCTATTGCAGACCTGACCAGTCCCACTCAACATCCTGCCTTATAAGCAAACATATGGGTTCTGCTACTGTAGCCAGGTGTGGACAGAACATTTATCATTCCCATGAAGTGCTTTAGCCCTTTCACATCCACTGGAGCTGGCTTATCTCTGACTGCCTTGATTTTGTTGGGCTCTGATTTCAGTCCTTCTGCTGTCTGATTTGCATTTTTTTAGGTTCAGTTTTATGTTCTTGTCCATGCACTGCTTCAGGAAAGCTTGTAGTTTTCTGTCATAAACTTGTCCAGCTTCTGTATCATTGTTCCCTTCACCTACAATAATGACAGCACCTGCAGTTATTGTCACCCTGGGCAGCCTCCCAACACTTGGGTGAACCCTCTCTGGACCATCTCTGGTGCTGGGCTTATGCCCATTGGCCAGTGAAATCCTCTGTAGTAACCAAATGGTGTTGCAAAGGTTGTTGGCATACTGGATTCTTTACCCAGGTTTGTGTGTCAAAACCATCCCTCCATCACAGACCATAAAAGTTCTGGCTTTGGAAAGTTCTAGCAAGATGTCATCAATTGTGGACAGTGTAGAGTGCCATCTTTTTAATGCCTGGTTCAGTGCCTTTGGATCTACGCAGATGCGTAATTTGCCTGATGGCTTCTTTACTACCACCACACTTCCTACCCAGGTTCTTCTCTCTGTGTTATGATACCCCTGCTCTGTAGACTTTCAAGCTCCTTGTGTACTAGATTAAGTAGTGACACTGGAATTTTCCTTCTTTATAAGCACGCAAGTTGGATGATGGGATCTACTCCCAGTTGCAGTTTTCTTTCCAGGCACTCATTGCCTTTGAAAACATATTTTAAAATTGTCTGCATTGTCTTTGGAACTCCCCCTTTTGCTTCTTGCTCTGCAGCTATAACATTCTGACACTGCACCCTGATAAGATCCATAGTTTAGGGCTGTATTCTCCAAAAGGGGCCTATGGTACTTACTATTCACCACCACAAGCTTCAGCTGGTGCCATCTGTTATTTTTCAGCTTAGTTACAATGAGGTCACATTTTCCTACAAGCTGCATCATGCTCATATTGTACATTATTAGAGTGCGCCTGATGTCTGTAATGGGTGTGATCGAGTCCAATTCACCCTGAGGAATCACGCTGCAGGAAGCCCCACTATCCAGCTGAAATCACACAGGGCACATTTCCCTATTAACCTTGTTGCATGCCCAGGACGTTGGTATTATCCCTTGTTGGTTTCTTGTCCCAGCAGCCTGAACCCTAGGAGACAGTCATGATGTCATCACTGCTATCTGATGTGACGTGATGTGCCTCCTCTTGCACAAATCCAACAGAATCTTTCTGAGATGTTCCTCAGCTTTTTGCCACATTCCTTGCAATGCTGTCCTCATGCAGGAAATTTCTGCTTTGCTAGCTCATGCCATCTCCCACAGTAAATGCATCCACTGCTGTTGTCTCACTGCATGTACTTCTGAGGGTATTGTGCCTTGCAGAGCTTTCATCCTGTCTCTTGAGGTTTTTGCTGCATGCCCTATGACTAAGCAGGTGTCTAATGTGAGACTGCCTTCCCGGAGCAGCCCTTCCCACGGGTAGTGACCCCAAAATTGCATGTAGCAGCCATTGTGCATAAGGCAGTAACATAGAAGTCTATCCCCTCTCCTCTGGACTGGTCTCTAGTGAAAAAACATATCTCACACCAGTTTAATTCTGCTTTGGGGAGCAATAAGTCCCCAAGGCTCCTAGGCTTGAGGAAGTGGCAAACTTCAGAGAGGTACAGATTGCCTTGTTCCCCATAAAGGTAAAATAATGGTTTTACTTTCCAGCTGTGGTCATCCCCCTGCATGGCCAGGTCTGTGTTCAGCTTGGACTCCTCCTTCCAGTGGGTCCATCGCTGGGCTAGGTTTGTGTCTGCAAATCCAGGAATCCGGGAGGCTTCCGAATGAGTTGCATTAGCCAGCTGCTACACTGCCACGAGCTCACAGGTCACACACTGCCACCATGTTTCATTTGCAAAGAGTGATGCTGAATGCAGGTTAAATTGAACAAGTGGAACTTTATTAAACCCTGTGCACTGCTCTGTCAATGTGGCTGAATTGCTTCCAGCCTGACACCCCATATTCCCTGTTTTTCTGGTGTCCATCAATAACAGTTCTTTCAAGGAACATGGGCCCTCTGACTCCAGTTCCACTGATCACGATAGAATCTGTTTCAGAGACTGATAAATACCATTAGCAACTTGCTGTTGTTATTACCAGTGTCTCCACACATTCCACTTACAAATTCAAACACTTCTTATTACTTTTACAGCTGGGTTTGATCACTTCCCAGTTAGTTTACTAATGGAAAAAGAAGGGTCAGTAGATCATTGATGGTTTGCAACAGTACTAGCTTCATTCAGGACAGCTTCTGGTTTTACCAGAGTGGAGGTCCTCAGTGCAGAAAGTGCACCCAAAAGGAGATGAGGGACACACAGGACATTCACAGATCTTTCTATAGCAGGCATCTAAATATGGCCAATGTAGTCTGAAAAGTGGACAGCAATGGCTGAGGAAGGGGAGCATAGCCAGCGAACTGGAGAATGCACTGACTCACAACATACTTCCAAGCAGTGTCATTAGCAGCAGAGCCCCTGAAAATGATTTCTCTTTCCCAGGACCAGAAATGTCTGTCATGGCATGCAGTGATTCAATTTACACCCCATGCTATTGGGTGAAACTCAGTCCTATGAGGACTATATCGCAGACTGACAGCCAGCACTTTCACTACACTGTTGATTCTGCTCATCATTTTCTTTTGATGGACTGCATACCAGAGATGCTGAATAAAGCGGCTGCAAAGGCAACTGTATGCCCCTATAACTCAATTTCTATGAGCCACCTGAAGATTCTGCAAAGCATGTATGAGCAGGACCCAGAGGAGTGACTCTGGAAAACTTATATATATATATATATATATATATATATATATATATATATATATATATATATATATATATAATGCTGATATCTGCTTCGTTATTATGGTTGAAATTGAGACTAAGTTTGTCAGACTACTAGCCTAAAGTAGCAGGCTTTCTTAAGGCTCTAGGAAGATATCAAGTACAAATGGTGTACCGAGCTTAGTAGCAGGCCTTCTGACCTTGTAAAAGTTGAAATGTTCTCATGACTAGAGCAGGTATTTTATGACACAAACACTAAATCCTATGTCACTGGGGGCTCAGGAATCAGACCAATGGATCGAGTAATTAGACCACTCACCTAAACAAGCACTACAGACACAAACAGAAGACTTTCAAAGCAATTGCCTGAGTTGTGTCATATGATTTCTGTATGATTAAAGGAGGCAGCATTTTGAGATTCTCTCTGACTTCAAGACACATTTTTTCCTGTAGTAGTGGGCAGAAACCCCCAGTGAATATTAAAAATAAAACCACAGATGAAAAAGCCAACAAGAAAGAATACAACATGGTTTTTTTTAAAAAAAATTCATGTTATTGCTTTTAAAATGATTTTGCTTAAAGATGGTTTTGCTCTCCCACAGCTGTAGATGACTGACACTCAAGGTGCAATAAGATGGGTGACCCAGAAAATGAAAGAATTCTGTTTCAAATTTGTATAGTGCCTTCCATAGTTCATACTGAGCCAAAGAGCTTCAAACAGAACCTCATTTATAAAGACTATTAACCTACTTTGAAAAGACATATTCAAATATATCTAAGATGAAATTTTAAAAGTGATGCCATTTCTGAATATCTAATTCAAAGCATCTTAAAACCAATGATCATAGCAAATGAAAGATATGTTACCCATCATTCACTTCTTCTCCCACAGCTCAAAGACACAGAATGGAGGGAACAAACAGAAAATTAAAACTACTGAAGGGCTGGAGTATATTAAAAATAGACAACACCTCTAGTACTTTTCTACATTTGAAACTGGTCCTGAAAAGTACAGGTGTTCTGATACAGAAGCCCCCTGTACACTCGCAGATGCCAGGAGAAATTATTTTTACATATATAATTAAACCAAGATGAAGAAAAAGGAAATATATCCAAAGTGTGTATCTTTCTGGCTGTAATGTGTGACTGGATGGCTTTTTCTACTTGTATCTGAGCTACTGTGAATAGCTAACAGCCCAACACCATAGCAATTATAAAATACCATCCATAGCTACGGTTTAACTAGGTGATCAGGGATATTTTTAATTGCAAATAGCTGCTGTGATTGCACCAAGTCAGCAGCTTTAAGAATTTAACATGAAAGAAAATACTGGTTTGTAAACAGTTTATTGTTGTTCTAGGCTAAATTCCTTAGAGGGACACTGTCAGGTCAAACTGATCCAACATTTACGTTTTTAAAAACAAACTTTTACAAAAGTCTAAGTCCAATAGAAATAGTATGTTTTTACTGTTGTCGTTGTTTCTTTGTTTTGGTTTTTTTATTCTACTACAAATAGATTTTTAAACAAATACACACTTCCCTGTTGTATTTGACACCCAAACATTGCAGCACTGTGCTAAGAGAAACTGAATATGAAACTGATTAGAACTGGACTATAAACAAAACTGAAAATTTCAGTGAAATGTAAATTAGATTTTTATTATTTCTGCTTTGGTAATCTATGCTGTTATTGATGATAGATATATTTTCAAGACAAATTTCCTTTCCTATGATTTTAAATCATTGTGCAATGTCTGTTACAAATTTTGCTCATGATCCTGTAAATGCTTAAGCACATATGTAACTTTATTCATATGGATAGTCCCGTCAAGGCCTTCCTCTTTTAGGAAAATACATAATCTTAGAAAATTTGTTAGCTAAAGCATTGTAACTAACATGATACTAAACAAAATTTTGCCCTTAGTGAGGATGAAGAGAGTTCCTTTTCCAAACACATCACAGAATATCAGGGTTGGAAGAGACCTCAGGAGGTCATCTAGTCCAACCCGCTGCTCAAAGCAGGACCAATCCCCAATTTTTGCCCCAGATCCCAAACGGCCCCCTCAAGGATTGAACCCACAACCCTGGGTTTAGCAGGCCAATGCTCAAACCACTGAGCTATCACTCCCCTCCGACATGATGTCAGTAGGTCATGGCTACCCCTAGTTGACCCTTTGTTAGAAAATCAGAAACTGTACCACTTTTAAAATTTCATTTTAAGACATGTTTGCCTGACTCCTTTTGCCAGGGTAGCTGTGAGCAGCTAACATGTTTAAATATCAGGGGATAGCTGTGTTAGTCTGTATCCACAAAAACAATAAGGAGTCCGGTGGCACCCTAAAGACTAACAGATTTATCTGAGCATAAGCTTTCGTGGGTAAAAACCCCACTTCTTCACCCACAAAAGCTTATGCTCAAATAAATCTGTTAGTCTTTAAGGTGCCACCGGACTCCTTGATGTTTAAATATGACTGCATTGGTCCACACTAAAGGCACAACTACTTTCTATGTAAGTATAAAATGTTAGTTAGCACATTGTCTAACAGTCATTTTTTCCACTGTAGACAAAGCCATCAAAGCCAATGTGGATCTTCACATGAGTAAAGTTACAGACACACTTAAGAATTTATGGGATCCGGGCTGGTATTTCCATTGCAGTACACTTACAACAAAGTCATTTATCTTTACATTAGTAAAGAAAGGAAATAAGAAATATATTTTTATTGAAAACACTGTCTGGGGCTATCCGCACTGGGCAATTGGGCATTGCCTACAACTGATTTCATTTTCATTATACTGCACTGACAGCACAGTCATTTATCTTTTTTCAGCTCTCTCTCTCCTTTTATCTCTCTTCCTTATGTTTCTGTATTTTTTCCTCTCTCATGCAATGTTGCTGAATGCTGATGAGCAGAAAATGGTACAAAACCCCAGTCAGTCTCTTTCAGGTGATAAGTTAAGATACCGAACATCCAGCTTTTTCATTTTGGGGTTCCCATACAGGTTGGATAAGTGATACATATTTTTCTGGCACTAGCCAGATATATAGATTGGTTAAATTCTTCAGTAGCTTTCTATTTCTAGCCCAGACGGAATTTTCAAGCAACAATTATATGTTTCTCTTTTTTTTTTTGGTTGGGGGTGAGGGTCCTATTTACATTTTGTTAAGGAGATATGGGACTTTGCTGTGAATGCAGCAGGGGATGTGGTAATGAAATGAAATTGGTGTCCAGTGTAACAATAGAAAGAATTTTCTACACCAAAAAAAAACAATCAATTTTTAGTGTTTTATCTGTGTTAAAAATATTTGAACACCTCTGCAGCAAACCAGGAATGAGGTAGGAAATTTAAGAAAAAAAAATCTGCCCACTTCTCTTTATTTAGTATTCAGTGCATTCACTTTTGTGCCATTTTATATTCTGCCAGCAATCTATATATAATGAAATGATACACAAGTCTCGGCTCAGGCCCAGCCAGACTGGCCCATTTGGCCCAAGCATCTCAAGATTTTCACCACAACGAAAATAAAATCAGAGGCCTACATTTTCAAAAGCAACTAGTGGTTTTGGGTGGCCCAGTTGGGACATCTTCAAGAGGTCTGACTTTCAGAAGCCATTTCTGAAAATGAGAACACTTTAAGGAGTCTAAATTTGGGCACAAAAATTTGAGGCTCTCAAAATCACAAAAATTTGATGTACTTTGGAAATTTAGGCCAGAAAACTCAAAATATGTATTGCATATTTTTATAATTGGTTGGAGGTTTTAAAGAAACCATCATTTCTATCCTTGTCCACCTACTCTACTCCTTAATATAGTTTTAAAATAATTAAACATTCAAATAATACCCATAAGAAACTTTTTCTTAATTGCTTAATATTTGTATCATGCAATTTTACACTCAGTGGGAATTCTGCTTGAGTAAAGACTGCAAGAATGAGCCCTAAATAATATTTAGGTTATACTGTACTGACTAAAACATGTATATATAGGATTGATAATGTGTCACATTTGTCAATGGCAGAAGGTGGCTCAAAAACACTGAAGTTAATAGATTTAAACCTGCTTACACAGCAGTGACTTGGATTCTATGTCCCTTAACTAACAAAGTCTGTTCACAGCTGCTTTTATAGTCTTAACTCACTGTCTTGTGCCTACATACTGAAATGGTCTGAGATTCATTTTCAAAATTACCATGGTAGCGATGGCTGGCCTTGAGCCTCTCCTAAATATCACCTTCTGACTGGCCAGGCCAGCTCAAGCAAAGCTGATTCCTGCCAAGTTATTTGAAAAAGTACCCATTACAAAACAGAAGATTCACCCCTGCTTGTCCCAAATTTTTCTGCCATGCCGGCAGAATCAGGGGTAATAAATAAACAATAAGTAATGTGTCCACAATTGGTGTGTGTGTGTTTGGAGAGAGTTAGTGAATATGGATGATGGTGGTTTCTTGTTAAACAGGAGGATGAGGTACCTTTGAGAGACAGGATAAAGAGAGAGAGATCACAATCCCCTAAATGGGCTTGAGTTGTAATCAACACATAGCTCTCTGTCAGCATGAAGTAGTTCAAGGGACCAGATGTTGGGAGGCAGCCACAGCACAAGTAAAGGTTAAAAAAAACAAAGATCAGTCTAAGAATCACCAGCAAGGAGGAGTCAAAGTTGTGCTAAGGGCACTCAAAAACTAGGGATAAGCACTTGAACTTGGAATTGTTTACCAGAACCGATCATCGAGACTTCAGTAGATTTGTCCATTGCTAGTATATGGCCCATTGTATCTGAAAAGAAACATCTTTTACAGCAGATCGTTCTTGCAGTGAAGTCCCAGTGTGGCTGATTCCTGGATTTCAGCATATACGTGCCAAAAAGTAGCATCAATCATGCAACCTCAACTGGGGATAGGTTGAATAATTTAACATTCACCCATCTCTGGTACCATTACAGCACATATGTATCTACAATACAGTGCTCCGTATGTTTCTTTTTACCCATCAACACATAACTATCAAAACTATGACAATTAGCATCTCCATATAACCAGCTGCATTATGATTCACTAATCCTTTTTTCCTTACAATACTTTGCAGTAGCGTAATCATTCTCCAACCCTGTGAGTCATCAGAGTATTTTGTAGTAAAGACAAATGTTATAATATGCCCTATTGTAATCATGCAAATTACAAATCTTCATTTCCATACATATTTTTGCTTTCTGTTTTTTTTCTGCTGCTCAAGCAGCTTTCATGTATATACTAGTGGGAGTTTTACAAAGTTGTTTCCCAGTAATTCTGAGAGTGGGCCCTCACCAACTTCTTTTACTAGCTGTCAAAGGAAGGTCCTACCTACTGAAGAGCTTCAAAATCACAGTTTTGAGATTTTTCAGCAGCTTCTTAATCCTGAGCCACTACTCTTCATTAAAAAGTCCCCCTTCCCACCCCACCCCTCCCATCCTCTTCCTCCTCCCTCATGCACATTGTTGGGCTAGATCATGACACAACATCACTGATACAGGACTACATATCCTCAGAGGCTGTGAAGATTGTCTAGACCACGTGCCCTGGTGTGTTCATACATAGCGTTGAATGATTGCTCCTCTAGGGATGGGTCAGTTGATGTGCAAGACCTCTGGGTGCATTTCAGACTTGCTTTTCTATACCAATGCATGATGTACTCCCCGACGAGCAATTGTTCTGCTGCCCTGGCATGTTCATTTTAATACACCCTTACTATGCTCTCACAGGTGGCTTTTTCTGTTTTTAAATAAAAATGTAGTGTTTACTCTACCTCACAATATTTTTTACGTTAGGATCTAAAAAATATCTGTTACCAATTTGTTTTCCAATGCATAGACTGCAATATAATTTTAGATCTTCTGCTCCCATTAACTAAATACAACAGCCAAAAATTCCAATTGAGCCCAATTGCCTTATCCCTGAGAATAAATACTAGCCAGTTCTAAGCAAAACAATCCATAGCCTGGCTTTTTTCAACATGAGAATGAAATACTGCTCCACAGATCATGGGTTAAAGAGCAGATCATGATAAAGCATACTAAAAAACACAGCCACTTCGGGAATTCTAACTAAATCCCCGCTAGAGAAAAGAAAATATTTCTGGATGAGATTCCAAAAGAGCACCTGCTATGTCTTCCAAAAATATAATAGATATAGAGAGATAACAAAGACCCCATTTCTCAGTTATAACCGGTATAGCAGAAATGTTTAAAAAAAAATCTATGTAACAATATGTGTACACTTTTGCATGAACCAGAGTTGCACACACAAAATGCTCATTCAAGTCAGGATTTGTATCAATGCAACCTTGACTTCAGAAGACACAACTTGGGCATGTGCTCTTAGGAGTGTTTCTAATAAAGGGCAAAAGTCTACTAATGGATCTGCTGAAAGGTGATTTAAATAAAGTCTATTGGTGGCTGAAACACTTATCTGATATTCTTTGACATTATTCCATTTTCTACCTCCAGAACTGCATGTCTACCACATTTCAAATGGGGATGCATGGGGGAAAAAACTCATAAGTTGGCCAAAAAGGCTAAACCTAGTTTTGGGCATTGCTTATTCAGTTTCCATAGTCTGAAAACCATTTAGCAAAACTGCATTTCAGGAGGGTACGTTATTTTATACATTCAATGGGAAATGTTGCCCTTTACACCTTCTGTGAGGTGGAGCTGATTAGAAATTATACACATTTAGTAGTATACATATTTTATTTATGCTACTGTAAATGCACCTATTTAGTTTGCATTAATATTACTAATTTGGGTATCTGATTTAGGTACTGTATAATTGTATATCAATTACTTGGGTTAGACAAAAAAAATTCTGACAACTTTCTGACAGGCATAAAATTGGTTCCCATTTGTTCTTGGTATTTAAAGGGAAACTATCAATTCACTCCAGAGCACTATAAAATTTAAAGTGTGTAGAAACACTCCTCAGTAGTAAGACATGATCTGCTGCTGTTCAACCACGTGCTGTGATCCAGTTAGCTTTACGTTGTTGAGTTGGTATATGAATAAATGGATGGGAGACCTCCTAGGAGCATACAGATGGTGCTGAAAGTGGAGCTGATAATTCAACAGGTGGAACTCTGTCCTCTGAGCTAATGCCCATCATGTATTAATTAAGGTGCTTCCGTCTTTGGGATAAGAACTCAAACTGAGGTTTCAACCAGTTATGGCCATTAAAACTACCCAGCACTTTTTGTAAAAGAAAAGGATTATAGAAGTGTTCCAGCCAAATGTCAATCTAGGTAATTACATTCTGCCTTCTAGATCCCCTGAGCAGTTTCAAATGAATATGGTATTATTCTTAACATCCTGTCCTAAACTGCTAAACAGCATTGCTGAATGCTGTGAAAGAACTGCTGTGTTAAAACCTTGTGGCAGGTTTCAGTGGTATTTGGAGTGATCAGTATATATCTATTACCCTACCTGCTCATTTATTACAAATATGGGATTTACTACTTTCTGTGGCATGAGGCTAGGATTTATTAATGTGACACTATAGCTCTGTAAAGTTAAAGGTTACACAGATCCTCATCTAAACTAATCTCTACATGATTTGATGAAGTCTCCAACCCAGGAACTAAATAATGTCTGACATTAGTTACAATATATAAATTGTTGACAAATATTTATCAGGATAATCCATGGTGGGATAACTTTTTTTTGTTACACTTTAAGCCCCTTCTCTTTCAGCAGAAACACAATCTGCTTCAAATAATGCTGCTCCAGCTGCTTGCTCAACAAAACAAAGAAGCCAGAAATCTACCCTAAAAGGAGCAGCTCAGGACTTCCCCTGACATAGGGGAATCCTTTCCTTGGGTGGAACAAAGCCAGTGTAGCCAGTTTCCTTGTGTGGAACAAAACTCAGCGTAGCTACTTGTCCCCACCCTGTGTGTAGGGGGTATGCCATGGATGGGAGAGGATGGGCAGAGTGCATGCCACTCAGATCATCAGCTGCTTCAGTTGTTGTTACACCAGAGACTGAAAGGACCTCAGAGCCACCTTTCCCCTCATTCTCTCCCCACAGCTGCATAGTGTTTACACTGCGTAAATAAAACATGCTTAAGTGTAGCCTGAGATATAAGTTTAGGTTATTGAATGAACACTGGCTGGGAGAATCTGCAAACCACTTCACCACCTGTCCCTGCACTTTGGAAATGTACAGCTGTAACAGGAAAGAAATCATTATGTGCCAGCCTTACTGCACATAAAGATCTGCAAACAGGTAGCTACAGTGTGATGCCCTCCCAGGTGGATGAATTTTACCCACAGAGTTTACAAAAGCTATATTGTCGCATCCATAACAAAAAATAAAATACATAATAAAAATGGAGGAGCTCCTCAGCCGGTGTAAACAGGCAAATCTCCACTGAATGCAGAATCTTTCCAAGCACAGCTTCAGAGGAAAATTACATATTCATCCTACTTGTACTCAAAAATAACTAGACAGCTTTAAAAAAAAATCCTGTTGGGCAGAAGTCAAGCCGAGAATTTAGACTGAACATTGATTGTTTCAGAAACCTGAGTGACTGAAAAGAAGGAGTTAGAATGTAAACAATTATGCATCCCTAGCTCCAGGGATCACTGACACCCTGCTACAAAAAACAAATACACTCAATTCCTGTATGAAAAGTATGATTTAAAACTTACTGAAACCTTGGAAGAGAGACTGCTTTATAAATAAATAAAAGCACACATCACTCTCCTGCCTCACAAATACTGTATCTGTCACTCAAATAGATGTCAGCTAAGACACCAGCCTAAGCAATTCCATTTTCACTCTATAGAATGAAGTTGCTGTAGGTGCACAGGATAACATTGGTTTGACAGGCAGATGTTCATGCTGGTGCAGGAATGTGCTCACCTTCATGTTGTCCTGGGGTGAGATCTTTCCTAAAGATTACATTTTGCTTCACTTTTGCTTTTATAGAAAGAGTTTGGCTCACACAGAAACCTTTAGACTAATGGATCTAGCTAAAAGTCTGATCCATTTCTGACTGATGTCAATAGCAAAACTCAAGTTGCTACAGTGGGAGCAGGATCGAGACCTTAGATAATAAGTGAGTGATGTCAAATAATTTGGTACTTCAGTAGAATATAAAAGAGCTAAGGAAGCATAAAGGCACACAGTATTGCAAAGGCATAGTATGATACTACCACAGACAAAATGCTTGCATTTTACTGAGAGTTATATTGTCACAGCTGGGCCTGGGCAAATAATAGATTTTTTTCAGTTTGCTGTCAGTCCTGAAAAAAAAAAATCAAGAAAATAAAATAATTCTGGTTTGAACCAAAAACCAATTTTTTCCAAATTTTCAGCAAACTGAAAAGTAGAAAAAAAATCCTTTTGGGTTCAACAAACATTGTATTGGACCTGAAATGAGACATTTCATTTTGATGTTGAGCTTTTTTAATGTCTTAATTTTTTTTTAAATAAGAGGACATTTCTAAACAAAAAGTCATTTCAAATAAAAAATTTGAAACAGTTTTCAACATTTTGGAAATGTTGAAACAAAGCATTTCATTATTTTCTGAATTTTTTTCTGAACAAAACAATTCAATGAAATTGACGTGAATTAATGAAATATTTCAGTGTGACTGAATCTGCATTTTTCACCAAATCATGCTTCAGTTGAAAAATTTTGCCCAGCTGCAGTGACAGCCTTTACCCAGCTTCACAATGGAACAACAGGGAATAAGGTCCCCACAACATGCTCCCATGCTCAGATTGTGACTCCAGAGATGGAGAAAACAGGGACTGTCTTCTACACTTCGTGAGTAAATGGACAGGGAGAAGGTGGGAAATGGAAGGTGCCCTGGCTCCGCCCCCACTACTCACCAGCCAGAGTTGATGGCCAGGTACACAGAGGGGAGTAAACTGGCCCATTAAGTGAGGTGAAATAATTTACTCCACTCTACACAGTGGAAGGGGAAATAGGGAAGGAATTGTGGATGAGTTTCAATCCATTCTCTGATCTGCTCCTGGTGGTGGTGTGCCACATGCCACACCTTATTAAGGGCCAGTTGTAAAGGTAAAGCCTATCCTGAATTGGGAAGCTGATCTGTGTTTGTCACAAACTTTTCTTGCTACTATTTGCATTGCTACAGGATTTAATGCAACATACCTTATGCATCCCATAGAGGAGCTGGTCTTGACTGCCAAAAATAAAAAGTGGAATTTCACAGTTTCCTTTTCGTAAGTCTTTCTATTCAATGACATTCATTTCCGAAAGCCTCTGAGAATTTATGTTAATAAAATAAATTTCACATTTAAATACTGCATGTGCCACAAATGCTGACCCAGGATATTTTTTTAAAAGAGTAAGCACTATACATGTACAGTAGTTTCCTGGTGCATTCAACTTGCAAATTCAACCAGAAATCAATAACAATAGATTACAAGTTTGCAATTAATGTTTTTTTTTCAAGGGTGCCCTTGCATATTCAGTTTAGTATGGGTGCTGATCAGAGGTTTCTGTTTGTTGATGGCCTGGGAATTATTTTAGCCCATTTCTTATTTAAAAATTAATGTACTAAGTCTTTTTTTCAATATACCTGCATGGAATAAAACGGTGGACAAAATTGGATGTGGTAAAGTTTCTAGGATTACAGTTCCTTGTGTTATTAATGTCTTAGGGCTCTATCCCATTTAAATTAACAGAACTACTTATGGAAGTAAGTACTACACCTGGCAGAAAGTGTATGCAGCATCAAGCCCTTTTTATTGTTGTTTTATAATCACTCAGTATTAATCAGTAAAAAAAACACAAGGACGTGTGTGTGTGTATGTATTTTTAGTTCAATATTACGTATGCCATGCTTATGAAAGTTTATTAACCACAGTCATAAAATTTTTGGTTTTTAAAGCCTTTTGGGAAAAAAAACATTTTTTGAAGACCAATGAATAAACAAATATACCACCACAGGTCTATTAGTGCCTTAGTACATGGGAAGATTAGGATTTAAAATCTACAATGCTACCAACTTTCAGAAATCAATCTGGTACCTTACAGAGATACCTGGCTTATATGTAGGGCCCTACCAAATTCATGGTGCATTTTGATCAATTTCACGGTCATGGGATTTTAAAAATTTTAAATTTCATGATTTCAGCTATTTAAATCTGAAATTTCATGGTGTTGTAATTGTGGGGGTCATGACTCAAAAACGAGGTGGGGGGGTCGCAAGGTTATTGTAGGAGGGGTTGAGGTGCTTCTACCCTTACTTCTGTACTGCTGCTGACAGCGCTGCCTTCAGAGCTGGGCAGCTGGAGAGCAGAGGCTGCTGGCCAGGAGCCCAGGTCTGAAGGCAGAGCCACTGCCAGCACAGCACAGAAGTAAGGATGGCATGGGATAGTATTTCCAGCCTTACTTCTGCGCTGCTGCTTGCAGAGCTGGGCCCTCAGTAAGCAGCCACTGCTCTCCAGCCACCCAGCTCTGAAGGCAGTGCAGAAGTAAGGGTGGCAATACCGTGACCCCCTTAAAATAACCTTGTGACTCCCCTACAACTCCCTTTTGGGTCAGGAGCCCCAGTTTGAGAAACTCTGGTCTCCTCTGTGAAATCTGTGTAGTATAGGGTAAAAGTACACAAAAGACCAGATTTTATGGGGGGAGACCAGATTTCACAGTATGTGACACATTTTTCATGGCCATAAATTTGGTAGGGCTCTACTTATATGTTTATCTGATACACATGTGGCCTCCCAGTGGTTAGTGATGAACTAACAAAAGGTTATTTTTTGTTTAAATATGGGCCTAAGAGGTAAGAGGAACTGAACAAAGTTCGAGAAAGGGGTAAATCTGGGGTTTTGGTTCAGGCCCAGCTCTATTGTTGACAGCCCACTGGATTTCTCTGCTGTAACTGTAACTGATTTTCTCACCCATGAAATATAATTTGCTGTATTATTTATTTATCATTATCAAAGCAATAACATCTGACGGAGAGGGCATTTTCTGGGAGTTAGTAACTGCCAGCTGGAGATGAGGGCCTCAGGCAAAGCCTCAGGCCTTTAACCCAGGCAAGTCATTAATTGATACGAAATGCCTGACCCTGAGGTCATTATTGCTACTATATAAAAATATTAACATTTTTAAAATCTAAAGGAATTCCTGTTTTATGCATTGGAAAGTTAAACATTGAATTTTACGAGGCCATAGATATGGGGTTCTGTTTAGAGTACTGTTTTTTTTTCCTAACTGCTAATGACTAACACAGTAACCCATGGGAAAGCAAGACGCCTTATTAAGGTGGCATTATTTGTGGTTTATGAATAATACAGTATTATTGAAATAATGTCTGTGACTAACCGATAGTTTATTGTATAGACAGTGGCAGTAATACAGTGAGGTAGCACAACCCAAGAGCAGTGCAGCATTTTTTTAAGCATGCCTCATCTCAAATTTTCTTACCTAGATAGCCGTTTTCTGTCAGGTGAAATTGCTCTTTGCTGATGCTCCATAGCTGGCGTCACTAAGAGGACAGTGAAATACTTTACACTGAAGCCAAATAGCAATCCAGCAGAGTTTACTTCAGAGTGCAGAAGTTCAACCTGTCTGCCCAAACCCATGCTCATGCCCATAGACAACTGGTGCCTCCCCATACTGGGAGGGACACTTGACCCTGCATGCCCCCACGATGCATCACCTCTACTCACACCTCATCTTGTCCCCTCAGCCAACCTGTTGGTCAGCATCCACAACAGAATAGTTGTGGAAAGGGAGTGGGGGCAACAACAACGAAAGCCATACTCCTTTCTCCTGGCTGAACTCCCTCCCACAGCTGTTCTCTCTACCCTCACTGACTAGTCAGATCCCCACCTACTTCCTACTGGTCTTCTCTCTCCCTATCTGCCCCAGTGCTGCTCCTACTTATCTAGTGCCTCCTCCCCTATTCCAGTTGCATTCTTTCCTCACTCTGCTCCTCTCCATACCCAGTCCCCCTGTGAGCAGCAGTCACTCAAGCACTTGTAAGCCACTAGGCTGTACCCCACCCAGGGGTGACGGATACTCCTTAAAAAGGGAAGGCCCACCAGCCCCCGAACCATGGTCCCACCCCCTTGCACTGCCCCTTCCTCCTGAGGTCCCACCTCTGTGCTGCTCTTTCTCTCCGAGGCCCTGCCCCTGCTTCCCTCTGAGGCTCTGCTCCCATGCCACTTCTTCCCCAAAGGCTCCGCCTTCTGCTCGCTCCTCTCCACCCCCTCCCCCTGTCGCTCTCCCTTATAGCCAGTAAATGATCTGGTGGTCACTTTTAAAAATGCTGAGGCCATGGTCCTCTGGCCCACCCTGTTCCAGTGCCCCTGACTCCACCCACCCTCCATGAGCAAACAGTGTGGAAGAAAAACTTCCCAGTACCGTCCCTTCCCGGCTGTAAAGGAACCCATATCCCCAGCTGATACCTCCTGGTCTGTAAACAATTACCCATCCCCGCCACTTGGAGTGAAGGGCAGGAAGCTGGCAGAGAGAAGTGAGAAAGAGAATCAGTGGAGTGTGGCTGGGGAGTGGCATGCAGGAGGGAGTGTGTTTCTATGTCTATATGACTGAGGAGGAAGAACAAAGAGAAAGAGAGGTCTGGGGAGAAGAGGGCACAGGAGAGAGTGAAGGGGAGTGGGAAGGTGGCCAGAAGAAAGAAAGAATATGACAGGGATGAGAGAGAAGAAAAAGATGCAAGGAACTGAGGGGATGGGGCAAGACAACAATGAAGAAGGAAGGGACTAATGGGAAAGTCAGGGATGGTGCAATATGGCCCTGAATAGACCTCAGGATTTTCCCCTTAAAACTGGTAAGTGGTATATATTTGATATTGTGAGAATTACAGGTATAGAGTCAGAGTTTACGGTCAGAAGGGACCACTAGGTCATCTAGCCCTGTGTATCACAAGCCACCAACATCATCTAGCACCCACAAACTAAACCCAACACTGAAATTAGACCAAGGTATTAAAGCCCTCAGGAGACTAAATTATTGTGTTACAGGCAGAGAATTGGAGGGACTGAGGTGCACCAGTGTCCAAGGCCCCTGAGGTGGCAAGGAACTCATCAAGTGAGATGATCCTGGCAAGTGACCCCCATCCCATGCTGCACAGGAAGTCAAAAATGGTCACTGAAAATCTGACTTGAGGGAAAATTCCTTCCCAACTCCACATCTGGGCCATCAGTTAGACCCTGAGAATGTGAGCAAGATCCAGCCAGCCGAATACCTAAGAAAAAGAATGGTCAGTGCCATCTTAGAGCAGTAGTCATTTCCAATCCCTTCCTGACCAGCTAAAACCCTGAAGCATGACATTTTTAGGAACATTAGACATAAACCAGAAGGGACCCTCAGGGCTGCTCAACCCTACCCTCACCTTCACAGGCAATCCCATCACACATTCCTACTCACAAATTTGTCCAGCACTCTCTTAAAATAATGAAGTTGTTTGCTCCCACAATGCCAATTGGAAGGCTATTCCAGAACCTTATGGCTCTGATGGCTAGAAAATTCCTTCTAATTTCCAGCCGGAAGTGTGTAATTATCTAACAAAATTCAGACAGTAACAAGGTATGTGGAGAATGTAATGTTTAAAGGTTGTTCTAGTCATCTAGTGGATTTTTCTGGATTATACACTTAGGCAGAAGAAGAGGAGAAAGGGCTTCAGAGTGGTTTAAAAGCAACTCCACAATTCCTGTATTTTTTCTTGCAACCCACAGCATGCAATCACTATATCATACAGCCTTACAACACCCAAAGAGATGACTTAGTTTCTGAAGAATGTGCTCTGGAAGGGACTCTGGTCAGGCCTCATGTGGATTGAACTTTTATGCTAATTGCTCACATGGACTGAACTGTGCTCCTGAAAGCCTGGCTTCCCTTGATTCCTTGTTTTCAAATGCATATTAGTCTTTGTAATGTACAACAATGGTACTAATGTGTGAGTGTGTCCATGTAATAAGTGACATTTCATAATTAGTAACCATTTTCATTTTATTGTTTAGGAATGGGCTACTTTAGCTACTCAAAGTTAATTTCTATTTAAGATTAAATTAAAATCTGTGATAGAATCCATTATCAGGCCATGTGCATTGACCTGGCTTGAAAGGCATTTGGATACTGGAATATCATTCCTTCAGAGGGAGGTTCAACTACTAATGCTTAATCCCTTTTTTAGTATGAAGCCAGCTGTTAATGTAACTTTTATTCCTTAGGAAGTTTTAATTACTCTTGATCCTAACCAGAAAGTGTTCAGTACAGCAAGACTGATCCATAAGAACAGAAGAGGCATCTTATTTATTTGAATGCTGGCAAGTCACAAAAGACACAATATTTTTTCAGATGTTTTGTGAATTGAAATTGAGTTCAATAAAGTGTCGGACTGACAGTACTTGAGAAATGAAGTTCTTTATTTATCCACAGAAAAAACACCACATAAGTTGCGCCAGTTGAAGCAAGATTCCTCAAATTGGGAAAGTGCTTCAACACCAGCGCTAGATGAATTTCCTTGACTATCCATTCATGTCTGTAAGTGAATTTGCTTTGGTCATGCTTTTATGCACAGTTTCTATTAACATTTCAGTGACTCTATTTTACTGGCAAAATTGTTGTGAAGAGAAACTTTTAAATTTGCATGTGCCAGTGTTTGGGAAAAACAAATGTTAAACGCACCCTGGAAGTGCCTGTGCATTTTTTAATTTGGGGGTATAGAAACAATAACACAGCTTATTTTAGCAATCACATAGAAATAATTCAGCTCAAATCTGAAATATCTGCAATCATTCCACACCGTAAAAATGCAGAAAGATTCGTGCAATAAGTGTGAATAAAATTAAACTGAAGGTGCTCAAGCTCTCATATATTACTTGAGCTAAAAAAGAATCTAAATTTATTTAATGAATTATTCAGTGTAAATCAGTCCCTCAGGTCTGCTCACTTCTCAAGCACTAAGATACCACAGAGAGGGGTGCAGTATAAATAACAAGCACAAGAGAAAAAACATTGAACAGGTGGAACCACCCTCCGGGCTGAGAGAGTATCTCAGCATACCTGGCTGTTCAGTTCTTGTCCTCTCTGCTGAGACTGCCAACAAGGGTGAGGTAGCGAGGAGGCATGGCCTCCCTCAGATGCAGATGTGGAGGGAGCACCGCAAGTCACCTGGTGGGTGGAGCCAGGAGGGCCACACCCCTCACACTGGAAGCAGAGGGGTGGAACAGGAAGGGTAAGTATAAAAGGCTGGCCGAGCAGCTCATTGAGGGAGCTGCCAAAGGAGACAGATGCTTCTTCCCTGCTGCTCAAGTGGGACACCAAGGAGAACTGTTGCTGCCCCAGAGACCAGCCTGAGCTTCCAGAGAGCCCTGCCACTCCCGACACTGAGGAACTGCTGCTGCTACCCTTGGCAGAATGAGGATGACCCCTGGACACAGGTACAACCAAGGGGGAGAACAGGAAGCAGCCCAGGGAAACCAGGCAACAGTCTGGTCAAGAGCTGGCCTGATACAGGGTCAGGCATGTTGCGGGCGGATCCCCACTAACCCAGTGGCGGATCACTCCACCACTGTTAGGGCCCTGGGCTGGGATGCAGTGGAGTTGGGCGGGCCCGTGTCCCCCTGCAACTCCATCGTTGGGGTGGGAGTACTCCCCCTCCTTAGGCCAGGAGGCCTGTGCTCCTCAGGCCTCCCAACCTGGGCCCCATAGACTGTGAGTGGCGCTCACCCCTACCTGGGTCCCAATCTAGCCTACTGCTTTTAAACGCTGAATCTATTTTTGTTATGCAGATTAGTTTGGCAAGAGTGAGCAATTTTTCTGCAAATCCAACAGAAAATCTAAATTGACAGTATTTTGAAATCTATTTAGCTGACAGAATTTCTTGTGTATATTTTGGCTTGTGATACAGTTCTGCTGTACTTGATATCTGAAAACAAAAACAAAACTGACACAAAGGATTTTTTTTAAAAGGCAGCAGCTCAAGCAACCGTGTCATAATCAGAAATCACAACTCTCAAAACTGTTTTCTTCAACCTGAGACTCCAAGTGAGGAGTGCGGGAAAGATCTCTTGCTTAGAAGCGTGACTTAAACAGGAAAGTGCACTTCCACAACTTTGTTTCTGCAGACAGCATACCAAACTATGTATCAGTACTGAAGGATGGTCATTGGAACTACATCGGTATTACTGCACACTTTCTGTACATTGCTCTATGAGCAATGTTAAATTGAAAAGGCCAGAGAAAAGTTCAAAAAGAAAACTTCAGAAAAAAAATCAAGCCTAAATACAGTAATGTACTTACAGGCTTTAAGTCTTCTCAGGAAACTTGTCCTGGTGAAGTAGCATATTCTGAAATGTATCGGACATGCCAAAACATCAGGAAAAGCTAAAGACAGAGCAAAGGCTCATTATTCTGAAATAAACAAGAAACCTTATAAGTGTTAAACAAGCAAGTACTCTAAGCACTGCTGGCATCATGTTTCCTTACATAAAGCAAGAATTTTCTAAAAACAATGTAGAACCCAAATATAGTATATTTAGTAGCATAGTATATAAAGTAGCATTAAATATACTTACTACAACCCCATTCTTAGTGGTAGTCTCCCGGTATGTAAAGTTGCATACTGCCCAGGCCAGGTAATACGTGGACATGAGAGGGGTCTGCGAAAAGTGATCAGTAACCCATCCATCTTCTTCAAAAACAGAAGTTTCCACTGGCATATTGGACAAAGATAAATAGGTTGCTTGATGCTTGATGCTGATTTTGAAAGTGGCCTTGTAGATGGGCTCATCAAAGCAAGGAAAGGCTTTTCTGGCATGAGTAGGAGAAAACTGTGTAACACCAAGGAATCTGGAACACAAACAGAAAGGAAAAAAAAGACATTACTGATTGACTATGTGCAGTGCTTGAGTCATGGACAGACTACATGATATTGCTAAAATATGGTAGTTTACCAAAATAAACAGAACTAAACTCTTAGCAGCAGCAGCAAAGCACAATCCATGTACTACATACTTCTCGTCCTAATAGTTCTGCTTTGATGTAGTTGTTCTTGGCATAAATTCTCTCCACATGTACTATAATGCAATCCATGTAATATAATGAGCCACAAATTTGCTAGAAACAACTTTACAGACATCGCACTGGTATTCAATAAAATACTCTCCCTTCTATTCATACTTCGTATTCTGCCACCATAGTTTTGTTCAGCAATATATGAAAAAGGCAATATTGGTCTGCAATGTAAAACAAATAAGCACAGTCTTCAGTTAAATTTAAGATTTAATGACCTTCAGGGATCTCACTGTGGTTTCAAATACTGATAAGAAAACTCTGCCTTTCTTTGGACATAATAATATATGTTCACTTAGCGTACCCCAGAGGACCATTATTTTCCACTGCTGATTATTTGTGTATTAATTGCATGTAGCTCTTTGAATCGCACAACAATCTATTGGTGTTGTAACTACAGAAGTCCAATCAGATGCATTCTGTTTATGTGGCCTTTGCAAGGTTACATACCTAAGCCACCAATTCAACCTCTACAAGTAAGGATGCTTTTTAGTCTTTTCCCAATAAATTTCATGAAAGAAAAACAATCAACTTCAGAGGCGACAGATGATCTCTTGGAAATATCTTAAAGAAAAAAGGAATTTGAAATATGTTGTACAGAAAAAGAGACCTATACATTTTAATAATGCCACACATACAAGTGTCTTTTCTTTGAAACTGTATAGACTCTTGATCCTGCAAAGGGACACTTGTGCACAGACCCTTACACCCACATTCAGGGGAAAATTCATCAGTATTGGTCTCTTTGAAGGAACAGAACCTACGTTTACATTTTCAGGGTATGCTTTATATTTTACATGTATGGATTATGAGTGGGATGGCAGTATGGTGTCATAGCATGTCAAATAGTAATATGAATATTGACTGGTTATGTGACTGTAAAGACAGGACATATGTGGCTGGTTTGAATGCTAACGTTTCCTTAACTAGTCATTTTCCAAATTTTTAATGAATGTGTTGATGGGAAATGCCCTTGAGAAACTTTAACTGTAAGATAAGAGTTTTTTGTGGGTGGATATCTATTTGATCCAACAAAGACAGTGGAAAGCCCTTGTAATCTTTTCAATTTAAAATAGAGTACTATTCTGCAACATGATTTTCTGTAATTCTGATGGAGCAAAAGTAAGATGAGTACCTTACTAAAAATTGAAGTGTGTATTTACTGACTGAGCTTTTTGACTTTTTGGTTTAGAGCATTTATAAGAGCAACACAGAATTAAGTTACTGGCAGTTTTATGACTCTTTTTTCTTACCATAATAGTATTAAGCCTAATATGTTACTTTTCAAATAAACAAATATGCAGTCATATAAAATATGATGTTTCACATGAGATTATGACTGATTTTCATAACAGCTAATCTTGTAAAATGTTGGAGCCTCTTATGTCAGTCAGACTTTTGTTATCAGTCTTTTGTCCAAAAATCGATATCTTATTTAGTTAAAAATTACTGAATATTTTGGAAGGCATTCACTGTACTGTGGCTTTCTTGTCTCATTATTAATGAATGAGGAGTTAGTAAATTCAGATTTATGCAGAAGGTAGCGAAATATAGGGTCAAGTGTTGCTCTCAGTTACACCAATAATAACCCAGATAAACTCTATTGACTTCAGTTGCATTACTCTGGATTTACCTCACCTTAACAGAGCAGAATTTGTCCAATAAAGAAATTTACTTTGCCTCATTTAGTCCACTTGCTTAAAATGGGCCAGATTCTGAATTCTTTGAACACCTACAATACCCAAGATATTCAACAGGAACTTTGAGTTAACATGGAAGGCAGGACTTGAGCTCGCTGTTAATAAAGCTAGGACTAATGAACTTTCTTCTCTAATTAACAATTTTAATGAGCTCAGATCCACAGGTAAATGCATGCTCAGGGAATTCTACATTCATTCTGACAATGTCTAAATGAGGAAACACTGTTTCAACAGACTAGCATCTAAAGAATATTAAGAGAGTATCAATGAGATCTTTAAAGGAATGGAAAATAATCTCTTAGTCTAACTACTGATAAATTCTGTATCATGTGTTTTTTTAAATAGCAAGATGTGCGTTACTGTATATTTCATTACATTCAATACAATATTGTAAATATGCCAAACTTTACCAATAATAATAAACAATGATATTTATACACGCACTTAAAAGGTGCCCATCATCACGGTATCTGGACTTCTATGTTATACTAGAAAAAAACAGCTGAAATTTCTCTGATCCCTGAAGATTAAACTGACTATGTGTATAAGACAATGTATACATTTTCTCCTAAAGAACAAAGAAATGAGATAAACGTGCAGAATTTCTCTAGCGTACAGAGATCATAGAATAGTTCAGGTGTTTTGCCACCTCTCTCTCTACATACCTTCCTTGGGCACTGCCATTTTTATCTTATAATTCCCAGAAATATCACCATCAAAAGTTATACTTCCAGGAATGAGAGCCTCACAGCTTGTCTATTCACCATCCCATGACAGTAATTTGCAAGTATTTTAATTCCATCTCATCTATTAAAGAAAGACATACGTTTCCTCAACAACTTGTCTATTTTGACATCTTGGTTGCTATAAGAACGAGGAATCAATGTGTTTGTTTTGTCTGAAAGTGGTAAGGAATTGATTTCATTTCATTCATGCAGAAGGTAAATAATCACCTCAGTTACTATAACATTCTGCAGAAACTATGCATTAATGTTTGTTGGATACTGCCAATAAATTACAGTGAATGATACAAAAAATATTTTGTATCATTTCACTTTCATTTTAGCATTTTATTAAAGGTACAGTACCTTCAGTGAGAAAATTAACATTTTCATAGTACTGCCAACATTTCTGACTGATTTACGGCTTTCATCTGTGGAGTCAAAAAGTAAGTGTATTGACTTCCTTCTCTATCTAAGGGGAGGGGGGGAACAGTAAAACCATCTACGAAAGCCTTGTTGCGCTTGTGAAGTCGCACAGTTAACCAGAACTATTCCCCTCTCATGTACAACATGAGTGAAAAATTATGTCAACAGTCCTTTTACAGCAACCACTACTCCAATGATGTTCCTATACTTTTCAAACAAATATAAGGATGTCAAAAAGTTAAGGCAAAGGTCTACCGGAACATCAAGATCCCACATAACTTGAGAGAAGCAATGTTATCAGATGCTATAGTAGAAATTGGTCTAACTTTCACACTTATGAAACAGCTATACATATTTCATTTGAAAAGCAGGTTATTAATCAAAATGCAAATTACTACTTTGCAGGAACACATTTTGAACAGACACCCCATTGTTTAGTGTGTCTTTATATATATATATAATATTACAGTGAGTCGTTAAGTTTGTGAAAGAAAAAGGAGTACTTGTGGCACCTTAGAGACTAACCAATTTATCTGAGCACAAGCTCACGAAAGCTTATGCTCAAATAAATTGGTTAGTCTCTAAGGTGCCACAAGTACTCCTTTTCTTTTTGCGAATACAGACTAACACGGCTTTACTCTGAAACCTGTCATTAAGTTTGTGATATTTCAAAACGAAAAGCAGTACTTCTATTAAGCACCTGAAACTATAACAAGTTTTGGTTACAGTTTTAAAATACATATTCTATTAAACATAAATGAGCAGGGTCCTAAACTTCTATAAATAAGCATAATTTCATTGACCCAATTATATTGGGCTAGATTCTCAGCTTGTGTAAAGTAGTATGATGCCACTGAAGTCAATGAAGTATATTTACAGTAGAGAGTGATTCGTGATCTAAATAATCACACTATGAGAGTGGAGTACTATATATTATATAATTGTGTGTCAAACTATCTTGCTTCTAACAAACATTTGACTGTAAATACTTGATCATACTTGGTGAAAAAGTATTATAACTGTGCTACAATTACTTTTTTGAAATATTAGATTGTATATTTAAGTTTCCTTTAATTATTTGCAACAAAGCTGAAATGTTCAGAAGTGAGCTAATTATGTGAACTGTGTCTTTTTCATTTCTTTATGTTGTAAAGTGAATTCCTTTACAATATTTCATTTGTTACAGAATCAAAGATTCTGAACAAACTAGAAGAATGCTGATTACTTCAGCCATAGTCCTTAATCGGGTAAGAGGCAGCATCCTTTTCTACAACTGAGCTCTGCAAAAATGTCATTTTACTTTGGTCTGACGACAAATCAAACAGTTGTAATGCTACCCCTCTCTGGGATTCTAACATCAATCGGTTTAAAATCATCAGGAACAAAAGCATGTTTTAAAAAGGGAGATGTTGACATAATTGAATTGGGGAGGTTCTTTTTCTGTCTTCCTTACTTTTTTGGCCTACTAGCCCCCATGTAAACTCTTTGCTTAGCAGGCAGTATCAAAGAAATGATTATGTTTAGACAGAGAGAATCTGTAACTAGGATTTTCTATGACAGACATCTTAAAAATAAATTAATTCTGGGAGCCCTAGTAACATAACTATCAGGAAGTCAGGCCCGCTTTCTTTATTACTTAGATTATAAGACCTCTGGGGTAGGGACCTTCATTTTGTTCTGTTTTTGCAGCTCCGAGCACAATAAGGTCCTAATTGATGACCAGGGCTACTAGGCACTACAGTAATTAAAATAAATAATAATAATAAAACATCTATTGTCATGTGAAAATAGCGAATAAAGGACTGATTCCACTCTCAATAACATTAGTGACCATGTCTATAGAACCGTATCTGCATCTGATACACGATCCACAAACATGATCCACAGATATAAATTGAATATCTGCAGATTTGCAGGGCTCTACATGTCTACATTACAGGGACTATACTGGCATAGCTACAGTGCCATAGCTATGCCAGCCTAACCCCTCAGTGTAGACACAGCCTATGCTGACAGATGTGTTTTTTCCATTGGTGTAGGAACAACACCTCCCTGAGTGACGGTAGCTAGGCTGATGGAAGCATTCTTCTGTGGACCTAGCTGCATACACTGGGGGTTAGGTCAACATAGCTACATCGCTCAGGAGTGTAGATTCTTCACACCCCTTACAGACTTAGCTATGTAAACCAAACTTTTAAGCAGAGACTAGAACCTAATATGCAGTAACTCAGCTGAAGTGAATGGAGTAAAGTGACAGCCGAATGAGGTCCTAAAAGATTGCTTCAAGCTTTCTGAATAAAATGCAATCACGTAGGTAACAACAGTACAAACTTATAAGTCCTATTGTAATGCACAAAATGCTCTTTTTAAAAAAATAGGTAAGGAGGCTCTGTTATATAAACATATTTTAGTTTGGTACAGAAAGAATTTATTAAACAGACCTATTTTCTACAGGTGAGCTTTCTATTATGTTTTACTTTATGATGCAATTGAAAGCTGATTCTTTCAACTTGTCCAGTCCCTAGCTGTGCAAAGACACTTCTTATATGTTGGAAGTGATGCACAGTTGTTGTTTTCATAATAAAGGAATAAATATATAAAGATGCATTTTAATCATCTCTTGTATACCTACTGGACTGTTTAGCTGTAAGCATACAGACTGACTGTTTCATTCACCTTAAAAGATGATTAAACTAACATGAAAATATATCCAGGAAGTAGTTCACCCTTGTCAAGTAAGCACTATTGAGTAAGTAGCCTGCATTTTATTAGGATAAAACTGCTTTGGAAACCTGGCTGAATGATAAAACTTACATGCTCTCCCAGAATATACTATGATAGAGTAGGCTGGCTGAATCAGTGAAACTTCCCTTGGAAGTCTCTCAGTGATACCTTGATTTAGAAAAATCTCAAAAAAAAAAAAGTCTCCCTTTTTTTTGTTTTTGCATTTTCTCTGTCATCCCTTTGCTGATTTTCCTAATTATTCTTTTAATTAATTTTAAGATTAGAGCACCGAAAATATGAAAATATATCCAGGAAGTAGTTCACCCTTGTCAAGTAAGCACTATTGAGTAAGTAGCCTGCATTTTATTAGGATAAAACTGCTTTGGAAACCTGGCTGAATGATAAAACTTACATGCTCTCCCAGAATATACTATGATAGAGTAGGCTGGCTGAATCAGTGAAACTTCCCTTGGAAGTCTCTCAGTGATACCTTGATTTAGAAAAATCTCAAAAAAAAAAAGTCTCCCTTTTTTTTGTTTTTGCATTTTCTCTGTCATCCCTTTGCTGATTTTCCTAATTATTCTTTTAATTAATTTTAAGATTAGAGCACCGATTATGAGTACCTTCAGTTCCCCTGGACATCACTGGGGGAGGTAAGGTGAAATAATGGTAACTCCTACTTCCACAGGAGCTGCAAACACTCAGCATCTCTCATCACCAGACCCTAGGAGTTGCTGAACAAATTATATGTAGAGGGACCAACCCTCAAAAGAGGGGGGAAGACCAGAACAGCTGTAACACAAAAATGCCTGTGCTCGCAGTCCTTACTCAGCCACAACTGCCAGTGGTTCAATGGGAATTTAGCCTGAGTACGGTGCAGGACTGGCTCTCTGGAAAATAACTAGCCTTACTTCCTAACAGAAGCATGCAAAGGTCTCTGGTATGCTAATTATTCACTCTCATTTCTCCTTATTGGCAATCAGCAAGCTACAGGACGCGGGGACCCTAGCATGAAAGTTCGGTATAGGATTAAAATGAATCCCTGCTCAGTGCTCTAGATAATGGTCACGTCAGAGCAGACCTTCTCTCTCAACTGCATCTCATAATCAAAGCGTCTAAAGGGTAGAAATGTCAGTGGCAAGATCTACAGCATGAAAAGAACTCCATACACTTGAGAACGCGACTCAGAACTGAACCGTACCAGGTCCTAGCGCCCAGCCGAGCTCCCTCTTCTTTAAGTGGAAAGTTAGTAACGATTTTTCTGTCACGTTTGGGTTACGTCTAACCTCAGGGATCCTGCCCCGGCCACTGACAGGCTTCTCGAGGACAACTGGCGATGGGGAGCTGACGGATGCATTTCAAGCCCAGCGCTTGCAAAAGTTAACTGTAATTTGGCCCCACCTTGAACATTTAACTTAATACTCCCGCCGCGTTCGGAGTCCCTGGCAAACTCCTTGCCCCTCTAGAGGTGCTTTATTAAGGGTGTGGTCCCTAGAGATTGTTTTTATAGTCATGTTAATTCCATGTTTAGAAAAAGGAGACTGAGGCTAAGGGGGGGGGGACAACACCGGTAGCTGCCCATCCTGGGTCAGGGGGTGTCCCCTGTGGCTGCAGACAATGAGACTGAGGATGACGGGGCATCTATCACCTGGGGCGTTCATAGTTAGGGCAGCCCTTTGCCCTCCACCCTCTATGGAAGCACATGCCGGTGATGGGGTGGGTCAGGTTTAGGGGGAGTAGCCGTACCTTCTCTCCCCGTGGAGCACATAGGAGCTGCGGAAGAAGCCCAGCAGCTCGTTCTCGATCAGGGCGCTGTAGATGATCTTGAGGTTGTAACTTCTCTGCGCCTCCAGGGTGCGGTTGAGGACCACCACGAAGACTTGGTTCTGCGGGTAGAGGAAGAAGCTGGAGACGTGCACGGCGCCGGAGAGCTTGTCCTCGGCTACCTGGACGGCCTGGATGTGCACGCGGTGGGCGTGGAGCACGATGTAGCGGCTGGCGTTCAGGCACTCGATCTGCACGTTCACCTCCCCGCAGAAGGTGAAGTTCTCCATGAAGGCGCTGAGCATCAGGTTATAGTGCAGGGGTCTCAGGTGCCGGGGCAGGCGCAACTGGGTCCAGGGCGGCGGCTGCCGTCGCCGCTGCCACTCCTCCTCCTCCTCGCCCGGCGCCTCCTCTTGGCGGCCGGGAGGCTCCCCAGCGTCGTGGTTGAGCCGGGCAGCCCCCGGGAGGCTCCCGTTGCCGCTCGCCCGGGCCGGGCTGTCTGCGGCGGCCGCCGCCGCCGTGCTGCACTCCTCGAAGCGCACGCTGAGCAGCACCGCGATCATGGTCACCACCAGCAGCGCCAGGATGGAGATGGCGAAGCCCAGCACCAGACGCTTGTGCACCGTGATGTGCCGCTCCGTGGTGCGGGGTCTCACCCCCACCGCGTCCGCCCACTGGCCCGAGAGCCCCCTGCTGCCGTTCCGCAGGGCGGCGTCCTCCTCGATCATCATGGGGGTGACGGACGCGCTCTTCTCCCGCTTCTGGTCCAGGGCCATCACAGCAGCGCCTCCCCCGGCTCCTCCCGCGGGGCCGCCGCCCCGCTGTGGGGCCACGCAGGCATGGGAGGCAGCGGGGAGCCGGGGCTGGGGGGAGGAACTGCCCGCCGGCGCTGCTGCTCCTCCTGCGGCTGTCACTTTCCGAAGAGCCACATCACACTTCTGGGAGTAGCCCCGGCCGGGGAAAGGCTCCTCTCAGTCCCCAGGAGGCTGGGGGGGGGGGGGGCTGGGGGGAGATCCCTGCCGCGGGGCCGCCCAGGGAGCGGGGCGGGCAGGCTCCGTGTGGCTGGGCGCAGCAGAGCGCAACTTGGGCTCCTCTTCGGGGCGCTGCTGGGCACTTCACCACATGCTGCCGAGTGCGACTCTGCGCGCGGGGAGGGGAGAGGCGGGGGAGGCTCCCGCTCGCTCGCTCCCTCCCTCCGCCGCCGCTGCTCGCGAGAAACTCCCCTCCCGCTCAGTGCCCGCCGCTGCTGGGCGGGCTGCCCGGCGCCATGCGTGCGCCCCGCACCCGAGCTGCCACACGGGGTGGGGGGAGTGCCTGCCTGCCTCGCTCGGCCCTAGCCGAGGCTCCCCTGCCGGTTCAGCTCCGCCTTGCCCTCTTCGGCAGCCGCTGGAAGCGCCTGGGGGCTTTGGGACCGGACAGCGGCTCTGCCTCCCGCCCGCGCGTGGCGCGGCCGTGAGTGTCAAGTGCGGGGCTCGCTCTGCAAAGTCTCCTTTCCTGCAGGTACAGCGCTTTCCCGCTTGGGTTGCATGAAGGCGGAGCGGGGGGGGGGGGGGGATCAACGCACCCTCACCCCACTGACAGCTGTTACTACTGCTGCTGTCAGTGACTGAGGGGGAGAAAAGTAAGAGAGGAGGCGTGCAGCAGCTGGGGAGAGCCCGGTTTAGCGGGCTTCCTCCGGGCTGGCGCGTAAGACAGCCCCCTCCCCATGGGAGGTCGCTGAGCTGCCTGCTAGAAGCGCCGTCAGTTGCTTCAGTGGCAGGAACCTCTCTACCATCCCCGGCCCAGCTCCCCGGCCGTGACTCAGCCTGTGTTTAACTAGTTTCTATATATATACACATATATGCAGGTGGAAGGAGAGGGAAGCCTCCCGGCTGATAAACACCCCCTGGCACAGGCAGATCCTGTGATGATAGGATGTGGTGTGTGTCAGATTACAGATCCTCCCCGCCACAGGATTTCTGGGATTATATGTGCGCGAATATATCCCCTGCATAAATATGGAACACGCACCATGTATTTCATTTAGATCTACTTCATAAAGAGTTGCTGAGTGCAGCTTTGAAGGGCAATAGTTGTATCATGCTAACCTAGGGGCTGATCCTAAGAAACACTTAAGAAGGTGAGTAATTTTACTCAGGTAAGTATTTTTATTTAAACCAATAGGATTTTGCTACTGAGTAAAATTGCTCACATATATAAACGTTGGATGGAACCCCTAAGGAACAAAAGACTGGAGTAGGAAGGCCCTGATCCTCAAAGGGGGTATTCAAGCTCCTAACTTAATATAAATACCTTAGAGGGCCTAAATCCTCAATTTAAGGAACGTACTTAAGTAGCTGCTTACATCCATCCTTATTCAGGACAGCACCTAAGCACGTGCTGAAATTTAGACATGTTCTTAAATCCCATTTTTACGACAGTTGGATTTAAGCATGTGCTTAAATGCTATCGTGAATAGGGATGCTTTCCAAACTCAGGGGCTAACATATTTCTAGGGATGGGCCCCTACCTGCAAAATTCAGGTGCAGATTTTGAACACACTGCCTCTGCTCCTCCCAACCCCCAAGAGTGTGTGTTATTTGGATCAGGCAGGTTGGTTCAGAACTTTGTCAACATAGGACCCATCTCCAAAAGTCAGCTCCAGTTCTGGATTTGTATTCCAGACACCCCTTTTCTCTTCTTCACTCTGCATTGTTCGGGCAACTGTCTCTGTATTTCGTAATCAAAGCTATTTAGGCCCAAATCCTGCAAAGAATTCCATATGTGTTAAACTTAATTGAGTGGCAGCTACTCACAGTACATAAAGTTAAGGATGTTTATAAGTCTTTATGGGATCAGGGCCGTATTTTCTATCCTGCAATAACGGATGCAAAAAGTAACTTTTTAAAAATTACTTACACTTTTAAAAATATACAAGTAGGGCAAATCTTTTATACAGAGGTCTGTGGAATGGGATATAATGGCCATTTTGCCTTCTGAAAGCATGGCTGGTCTGAATTTGTGCTAATCTACTACCTGCTTTTAGAACTGCTGTTATAGGGAGTATAAATAGTTACCTGCTATCATTCAAGCCAATCAGAATTTAGAAAAAGAAAAAAATAAAGGCTCTGTCTGGAATGATCAAAGCCCTAGTTTTTATTTTACAATGCAGTGTTACATACTGCAGTAGTACAAAATAGAATATAGAGTGAAATATGTACAAAAGTCACCTATGAATTGTGATTATATGTTCTAGTTGATCTGTCCTGAGTAAAATCTCAGTCCTAACTACAGTTCCTCCATATTAATTGCGCTATTATCCAGCCACCTGTTCGGCAGAAAAACAAAAATCCTTTTAGTGGCTGTAAATAGGTTTCATTATATGTTGACGGTATAAGTTTGAGGCATATAGTAGAAAACTGTTGCCCTGTGATTTGAAAAAAAGAACTGACACTGGGATAAAAAACCCAAAGCTGTAGGTTGAAAAATGTCAGTGCGTATATGTTTCATTAAACCCTTTAAAAATGGACACAAAAGAAGTGTCTGGGTGCTTTTAAGTGTTTTGTATGTGG
Organism: Natator depressus; assembly: GCF_965152275.1. Classification (NCBI taxonomy): domain Eukaryota; kingdom Metazoa; phylum Chordata; order Testudines; family Cheloniidae; genus Natator; species Natator depressus. Next base: position 281,247,332 of record NC_134234.1, read on the forward strand.
GCTGTCAATAACAGGCATCAGAGAGAAACACCATCTTCTGTACTATTTTTTTCCTGACATGTTTTCTAAGTTTACATGTTTGTTCCTGTCAGCAGCTCAGGGAGACATTCAAGCAAAGTCCTGTTTTAAGGGTATAGTTAGTCTGAAATAGAACTGAATTTTTTTTGCTGTATTTTATAAGTTGCAAAGTTTTTTTTAAAATAAAATACTATTTATGCAACTTAGAGCAGGGAAGGAGCTAAAATTTTATTGGTGAACATTTTTGTGCAGGCTTCTCACAGAAGTAGCATGTTTGGTGTCTGAGACAGTTGGACTGTGTTTAGCAATCAATTCAACTATGCCAAATTTAGAGGGGAGTCTAAGGCAGTATAAGATGCCATAAGATATTCTAGTATTTTAGCATGTAGTTAGTGTCTTTATGTCTGAGATTTTCAAAATCAACTATGGAATTCTGTCACATAACTCAGGTTTGAAAATCTCAGGCCCCCTAAAACAGCCTGGGTCAATAGAAAAGGTGATGTGTAAAGGGTTAAGGACATGCCAGTAAGCAACTGTGGATCTAATTCCTTCTAAGAAAGGCTATATTAGTGTAAATGACAGGCAGAGTACAGGAAGAAGGTTTAAGTAGAAAGAGCTTAGCCTCCTTTAGATTCAGTTCTGACGTTGGTCCAGTAACTCATGCAGCACTCTAACGGTCTTCAGTCTCCCCTGAGATCCTCACAGATCTAATATGTTGAATGACATATGTTAAAGAGGTTCTGCTAGCAGCTTCTCTGATAAGCAGTTGAGGTGCCTGAATTATTCCATCATTCTAAAACCATACATTACCAGGTTAGCCATTTTCCATGTTCATAATTGTGGATCAGACACAGGTATTTTTAGCCAAACTCATAAATTGTTAATACCATCTGAAATTGGCAGATCTCTGGCCATGTGTATATTACAGCACCTTGATGTAGAATAACATGAGTCTACATAGATGCATACCCTACAGAAAGCTCTTTATTTTGCAAAGTCTTTGTTCTCTTATTCACAGTGGTAAGTGTATGAATGCATTTTGTACATAATGTCTTTGAAATTCACAGTCAGCTTGTCAGATGTCTCCGTGACTTTGCTGGAAAAGATATCAGATCATGTCTCGCTTCTGCAGCAAAATCCTAATAATGACTCTCAGTTGTTCAAAACTTCCCTTAGGCCATCAACATCTTGTATGCAATCACATTTTATGAGCTATAGGATGAGATTTCAGTTACTTATACAAACAAGAGAACACGTTGCACACCTTAACCAAATAAGTGTAGAGATGGTTCTCCCTAGACAACAAGTATGAGAAGAAACATGGATAAGCTTCAGATAATGCAGTTACCAATTCACTAGGTTATATTGTGTCCAGTGACTAGGGATCCCAATAAAGCTGGGGTATTTTTATGTTAAGGTTCCAGTGACACAAAATCAACACTCTGTATTCAAACTGGTGCTTTATAGTCTTAGCAGTAAGGCTCTGTAAATAAGCAACCTTACTGTATATCTTGCAGTTGGGTACAGTTTATTCATGGAACTGAACTTATCCAAACAGGGGATAAGAACATTATAACTTTCAGAAGACAAGTAGAACTTTTTCTACTTTGAGGCCTGAGTGATCAATGCTTCATTCACTTGTGTAGATAAAAGATTTACAAACAAATTTTGTCTGACCGCTGAACAAATCTGCAGGAGTGGCAGGGCTCAAGGACCCTCCCCCATTTGCCTCCTGTGCAGTGACTGGGGACAACTGCAGTCCCTGAACTCATATAAGTAAGGACTACAGGGCTAGCCAGCCCAAAGCGACCAGGGAGGAGGCATAGGTCCACCAATCCCTCCACTAGCTGAACCAGCCAGTCACAGAGGCAAGCACATACTGTACATTCGTAAGAGATAGGTATGCGAGGGGAAGTGCGAACAAGAGACTACGCTACTGGCAACTCCTGGTCCCTTGTGTTTAAGAGGTACAATAAAGCTCTTAACTGATAGAGAGTCTGCTAACATTTCTGTCATGAATAGTATGTACATTTGATTTATAATGTATTCTAATTGCAAATTTATTTTTGGCAAATGTATTTGTTATACCTATAGTTCATGAACTGAGAATCCCCCAACACCAACCTGCAGGTCTGGGTACCCTAGGAACTATACAGCTGCTGGGGATTCCCCCACAGGAGGGCTATCCCCAAAAGGGGAGATTTCTGTTTCGTTGGAGCTGCCAGAGTGGTGCAAAGGGAGTAGATTGGGGCAGAGGTACTGCCCCTATGCAGTCGTATTTTTTCACAAGACATTTTCAGTGACATTCCAGATCTAATATGTGATGCTGATAAATATACCTTCTGCTTTATTTTCAGGAGTTATTGCGAAGAAAAATATTGGAGGAAATCATTCCCACTAAAAATCCAAGCAGCCACAATGCTAGATTGTAACAGAAAATGTCTCTCGGCATCCACTTTAAATGTTAACCCCACGCACCCAAAGTCACAGTAATGACCAAATCCTGCCCGTGTGATTTATAGAAGTAATCCCATTTACTTCAGGGAAACCACATACTTGACTAAGGTGAGTGAGATTTGGCCCTAGGCAATATTTTGTTTTGTTGTTTTGAAATAGGGATGACTAGATGACTATGTACAACCACATCTTGGCTTAGCTTTTCTCTGCCACGTACAAAGTAACAAACAAAAGCGGAAAGAGCACTGTGTTGTGTTATGTTTTAGATAAATAGAGACCTATATGGTGACTAGTTCATAGTCATCATGGGACAGACAGGATTAGTAGGTACTGCTCTGTTCCCTCTCTCCTTTTCCCTTATTTTCTTTTTCTTGTGTCTTCCCTTTCTTTGAGTTTCTTCTGGAGTTGCAAGAAACTCTATTTAAAATGCTGTCTGAGTAGCCCTCACATTGGAGCATGTCTGAGAAGCCACGTATTGCCTATGTTACTGTATGGGCACACAGATCTGGTCACTGACCCTCTGCTGATGTCTTATGATCAGGTAGGACATTGAAATTGAAGCATCAGAAGTATCATCACATTGTACAGTTGACCTTAGTTCCTTTGCTTATTTCAGTCCTATTAAGCTAAAATGCCTTGCATTTTGCTCTTCTTAAAAGCCAAATCTCCTGGTCTGAAGTTTTTGGATGAAACACGCATCTACAGTATCATGTGAATCAAATAATACTTCAATTATCCAGTCTCTGACTGTCTGGTCATGGACTGGTGGCAGTCACATGGTTGTCCATGATTAACCTGGCTGCCCCAGATCAGTAATAACCCTGAAGAACTCTTAGATGCATGAAATAAAGCCAAGCAGTGTGGACATGGATACTCGGCTCTCTTAGCATATTGTTGTTGTTGTTATCCAAATCAGATTGTGAAAATAAGTTATTTCCTCCATATGTTGTGTTTCACATCTATACATGTTTATTCAGCCTCCCAAAATTGATTAGTCTCTCTTTCTATCATTCATTTATTTTTATTTATTTTTTCCCATTTAATTAGCTACCTAAGAAGATTAAACAAATATGTTTGTCGTCTAGTGGTGAGTTTTATTTAAAGCATATTTGGCTTGCTTACCATAAAGCTTATTTTAAACAAAGCATCTTAGATTTTTTTTCAACTGTGAGCCATTTGTTTTTACTTTTTGTTTACACAAGTTCAATAATAATGTTAGTTGCAGTGTGCCAAGCATAGATATAACATAATGCTGTTTGTTTCTCTCAGTGAATAATTACACTTAAACCTAGTTAATCATAATCAATTAGAAATAAGCAAGTTAGTCTTGGAGGACAGAGAGAGAAAAATTGTGGATATTTCATTCTGTTTTAGGAACACAGGAATTGTTATACCAGATTAGACTGGTGGTCCAGGTAGTGCAGCATTCTGTCTCAGACAGAACCCAGTATGAGATATTTCACAAGAAGGTGCAAGGAACCCCTACAGGTTTATATCCCTTATAAAATATTTTTTTTGTAATCCTTTTTTTTGTAACTGGATAATCTCATTATCTATATACATTTCTAATCCTTTTTCAAATGTATTCAACTCTTAGGCTGCCTGCTATCTTGTAACAATGTATTCCATAGATAAATGGTGTGTTATATTTTTTTTAAAAATAAGTATTTCTTTTTATCTGTTTTTAATTTACTGATTTTCAGTTTTATTGACTATCATATTTCTTTTGCTATTAAAGAGGGAAAATAAGAGCTTCTGATTTACCTTCTCTGTGCCATTCACTGTTTTGTACGCTTCCATCATCTTCCCTCTTATTCATCTCCCTACATTCAAAGAGTCCCAATCTTTTAAATCTCTTCCTGTATGGAAGCCTCTCCTACTCCTTAATCATCTTCATGGCCCATCTGAGCATCCCTTCTGTGTCTGTTACATCTGTTTTCACACCACATCTGGTCGTAAAAATTTATAGACTCCTACAATTATTGTAATAATGCCTTTTTATACAATTTGGTCTTCAGCTTCCATGCTTACCTAAATTTGTTTTACTTTAGTAATATTCATGTACAAGAGTTGTGGATTTGTAATTTATCAAAATGTCCCATTCATACAAAATAGCTTTAATCCTCTTTTGTTTTTAAAAGAAATAGTTACCAGAAATTTTAGAATAAAGGGAGATACTTCATTACAGCCTTAGAATGGATTTAGAGACAGATGATCTTTAAAATAATCAATAAACAACAGTTAAGTACCCAATTCTCTTGCAGCTCTTACTCAGGCAAATCTATTGACTTCAAGCGTTCCCTGTGTAAGGATTGTGGCTCAGTTCAGCAAAGTACTTAAGCACATGCTTAAGTTTATCCCTGTTCAGGACAATATGTAAGCATATGCTGAAATTTAGATATATGCTGAATAGGGGTGGACCTGAGCCTGTGCCTCTAGTGCTTTGGCTGAATTGGAACCTGCATGATCAGACCCTTATTTAAGACCCTAACAAAGAGGGGATTGTATACGTGTTTGCTTTCATATAAAGTGAATAATTCAAACCAGAAGAGGAAAGTCATTTAACATAGAATACTGGGGTCTTTCATGGCAGTCACATTGATCGTCTTAGGTGGTTTGAGGCATCTTCTGGAACACTTTTGTGAGAAGTATAGCAACCTGATGCTTCTCACAAGCTGATGAGCTAACCAGCATTTGCCATCTCTCAAAGAACAGGTGATGTGCACATTTTTAATGTCTTTAGATTGCACAATTACATAGTCCAGGATGTGCCACTGTTCTGACCTGGGTTGCATCCATGTTGTCTTATATTTGTTGGCCTTTTGGATGACTGTCTGGGTAATAGTGAGATTGAACTCGGCACACTTGGAGAGACGTAGTTGGCCATTGGAGTGTGACCTTCCAATGCCATGATAGCCTAGCAACCTGCTCCACCTGTCACCATTGGCTCCCACACAAGCATTAAAGTCTCCAAGGACAAAGAGTTTGTCCTGGTGTGGCACTTCATAAAATACCTCCTTGACTTCATCTGTATGAGTCTTTGTCACCCCATAGGCACTGATGATGGTTGCAATCTGGACTCTGGACAAGTGTATGCGGAGCACCGTAACTTGATCATTGACTCTGTTGGTGAGCAAGTCAAGCTTGCAGGCAGTGTCAGACTATATGATGAACCCTACTCCAGACTGTCTTGGCTCATCCTTGGCTCATCCTTGGTCTTGTCAAGCCAGTAGTAGGAGTGGCCTGCTCCCACCTCCTTAAGGTGGGACTCATCAGCAAGTCTGGTTTTACTGAGGGCAGCAACGTCTATGTTATACCTCATCAGTGTTTTGCCAATAAGGGCTGTTCTTCATTCCGGACTTCGGTCATGGTCAAGAAGAGTTCTGACATTCCATGACCCAAACGTCAGTCTGTGAATCTTTGTTTTATTTCGACCACTTAGTTGGATGACCAGCCAGGAGCAATAGCCTGACAGGTACAGAAAGGACAGGCTGTGATCAGGGTTCCTTTTCAGTCCCTTTCCCCCTCCCCGCCCGCGCCCCCCCCCCCCAATTGGGGAGAGCAACACTGCACCTAAAAAGGCCTGCTCTGTCACCTCAGGAGGATGTGGGCTCTATATCTGCTCTGGCCTGTGGAGAACAACCAACACCATAAGGCCCCCTGTGTGCAGAGTTGTGATGAAGGACTGCCAGCATCATCCTCTGCCTGTCCCTGACACCACCTCCCCATCTCCACAGGACTCTGGTAAATTGATTGGGTTAAATGAGTAGAATGAATTGGCTGAACGACCAGCATGATGAATGGATTTAAGCCTTTCCCACTCTTTTCCAAGTAGCTGTTGCTGCTGCTGCACTGGTGCAATGGATGCCACAAACATAGCAGCTAACATGGGCGCAGGATTTGTATTTGAAGTTGAAAATATTAGTAATCGGTTAAAAAAAAGTGTTATGTTTCCAGTGATAAATTTTATTAGCACATCATCAGCATTAAACAATAATATAGTATCAATTTATAAAATGTATAACTATGTAACTGACCATCACTAACAGATGTAGGGCCCTATCTTGACAGCTTTCTACACATGGGATCCTATTGACTTCACTGTGATTTTGCAAACAGAGGGTCCTAAGTCTGCTAGTGATGCTTGATTAAACATCAAATGATAAAATGTACAGCTAATACATTATATAGGTCCCACACCACATCATCAGGTATTCTATATATACCACTAATCTTATAGAATCACTATTTCAGAATCATTTTAAAGGGTTGGGTTTTTTTAAATGTACTGGTATCATTTTAGCATCCCTGTGCCTGTAATGACTGGCATCCTTGGTAGTACTATGTGTCCATCAATGTAAGTCTCACAGGGAGCAAAAAATTATAACTAGACAACTTTAGAAGCCTCTAGAAGTTACCTAAAATAGATTTTCTTTATTTAATAATGTTACAACTTTAAGGTCTGAGATCTCAGGACCAGTCAAGACTGGAAGCAAATGCTATATTTCCTGCTGGGAAACTGTTAATCTGCCCTCCTATTTCTAGCTCTGAGCTCAATAGGAGGGTCATTTTCAGAGACCCTCGATGAAATCCTGTTCCGGTGAAGTTAATGTCAAAACTCTCTTTGACTCCAATGGCAAAATTCTCATTGACTTCTAAGGGTCCAGAATTGAATTCCCTAAGTCTACAACATTCCTGATTAAATATCTGTACAATTTATAAATGGATTATATTATTTTAAAAGAGTAAAATGATGAAGATGATCTTACATACTAGAAGTGAAATAAATGACCGATCCAAATAGTCATATATAAATAATATTTAGATATCAGGAGATAAATAAATGCACAAATTTAGTGTATCAAAAATGACTATTTTTAAAGAAAGTTTAAGCCTTTTTGTTTTTTCACTCATTTGAATTCCTTTATTTCTTAGAGCAGAAAATAAATTAATTAACTACAGTTTGATCACAATTATCATATCTGAGATTCTGGAATTATGATTAGTAAATTACCTAGGTCTTTCTCATTTTCTTTAAAACTTAACTTTTGAGTGAGGGTTGGGGCAAATGAACCATTTTTGCAATTATGTAGGATTTTCACAAAATAAAATTTAATTGACAATGAAGGAAGCATGTTTCTAATTAACATAATATTGATTCAGCATATGGCATGCTGGCTTTGGTTTTCACATTTTATTAGGAAAATTGTCACTTTTCTCTTTAGTGCCACCTTGTGGGTCAACCAGTAATAAAAAAGCATGCAAGTCTCTCATGCTATCTTAGATCTGTGACATTTTCACAAAACATATAGCAGGCTCTCTGGAGTTCAGAAATTTCTGTATTTTACAAGGGGAAAAAAAAACAAGGTACACAAAAATATTTGCTATGTATTTATAATAGCTATGAAATAAAATGGAATGATTTCTCTGAGATTGGAAGTAATAGGATCTACATAAAAATCAGTGCTGATTTACAGGCTAATCATCAGACTTATCTTGGAAAATGTAAGTGGCAAGCTCCTACTTGTGTGAATCTTACCATAAGAAAAATGCTGCCGAATCTTCTTAATGCCATCACTTCTGCACCAGTCTACCCTGAGAAGTGCAGTTGGGTGTTTATAAATTTGGTCTAATCCTAGTTTCAGAAAATATATCAGATTAAGCACTGGAAGAAATTTACTTGTAAAAATCATGTTGAGATCATCTTTGAACTCAACTGATGGTAATTTAGCAAACATTTCTAAAAAAATCAAAAATTTAAAGTGCTAAAGGACATATGTATCATATATAAACTTCAAATCTAGACTTACCTTGGAGAATCACTGGAATGCTTTGCTCTGAAATACATACCTAATATTTTGGTTAGCATCAAACCTTAAAGAACTGAATATACTTGTCTCTGATATATTACTGTGGGGAGCTGAAGACAAGTAAAACTTTGTTCCGATCCCTTTGTTGTGAAAATCAGAGAGAATTTTTCAGATGTTTATAAATTTTAAGTAACCATTTATATTACTCTTGTTAATGCCAGCAGTTTAGTTTTGGAGTTCTGTTGCCAGGATCTAAATTTTGTATCTTGTAAACCACCAAACGAAATCATTTTTCTTAATATTTATTAAGCACACAAAGTAAAAGCAAGAGGGAAAATAATTAAAACTTAAAATGAAGCGTTACTTGTTTTTTTTAAAAGAGTGGTAGCCATGTTAGTCTGTATCAGCAAAATGAACAATGAGTACTTGTGGCACCTTAGAGACTAACAAATTTATTTGGGCATAAGCTTTCATGGACTAAAACCCACTTCATCGGATGCATGCAGTGGAAAATATAGTAGGAAGATATATATACACAGAGAACATGGAACAATGGGTGTTGCCATACCAACTATAACTAGACTAATCAATTAAGGTGGGCTATCATCAGCAGGAGGAAAAAACCTTTTGTAGTGATAATCAGGATGGCCCATTTCCAACATTTGACAAGAAGGTGAGAGTAACAGTAGGGGAAAAATTAGCATGGGGAAATAGTTTTTACTTTGTGTAATGACCCATCCACTCCCAGTCTTTATTCAAGCCTAATTTAATGGTGTCCAGTTTGAAAATTAATTCCACTTTTGCAGTTTCTCGTTGGAATCTGTTTTTGAAGTTTTTTTGTTGGAGTATTGCGACTTTTAGGTCTGTAATTGAGTGACCAGGGAGGCTGAAGTGTTCTCTGACTGGTTTTTGAATGTTATAATTCTTGACATCTGATTTGTGTCCATTTATTCTTTTGCGTATTCTTTTGGTCTTGTTATAGTTGGTGTGACAACACCCATTTTTTCATGTTCTCTGTGTATATATCTCTTCCTACTGTATTTTCCACTGCATGCATCTGCTGAAGTGGTTTTAGCCCACGAAAGCTTATGCTCAAATAAATTTGTTAGTTTGTAAGGCGCCACAAGTACTCCTCGTTCTTTTTGTTTTTTTAACTAACTCCTTTGTGTTCTCTCTCTTTGTATACAATCTTTTAAAGAGTGACATATATCTTCTTTGAAAATGTCTTAAACTGCATTAGCAGTTATTGCTGGAAAAGAGAGAGAGCCCATTTTAAAAGGTAACTCTTAGGTTTTGTTAAAGTTTGCATTTGTCCTGAGTACAGGATCACACAGAGGGGGAGAGGGGGAACCCAAGATAGGGGAAAGTGCAGCTTTTATGATTCTTACAGTTTAGTAGGCGCTGAATTTTCATTTTGCAGGTGGGTGCCCCACACCAGCTCTGCCCCCTCCCCCGAAACCTCTTCCCGCTCTCCACCTCTTCCTGCCCCCACTCCACCGAAACCTCCTCCTGTCAGCACCTCCCCCCCACCACTGGCTCCTTTCTGCCCCCTCCTGCCTTAAGGGCAGTGAGGGGAGGAGGGAGCAGAGAGGAGTGAGTGCGGGGGCAAGCCCCGATCAACAGCTGATCTGCAGGGTAGCTACTGAAGAGCTGCTGGAAGCTTAGGGCCAGCTGCTGAACAGCTGATTGGCAGCCAGCCCCAGGGCCACCGGAGCAGCAACCAAGGCCAGCCCTTTGGGTGCTGAGCAACCCCTATTTTTTCTCCGTGGGTGCTTTAGCCCCTGAGCACCCATGGAGTCGGCACCTATGGTTGGAACTGGAAGACTTGGGTAACAGCACACAAACCAAGGTAGAGAGGATGGTCTAGTGGAGAGGACACCTCTCTGGGCTACAAATCCCAGTTGAGCCACAGACTTACCTGTCTGATACAGGGAAAATCACTCTATCTACCCTGTACCTCTGTTCCTCACCTGTTAAAAGGGGACTGCACTTCCTTTCTAACAGGAATCTTGGGGGAATAAAATCCATTAATAATTGTGAGATATTCAGATACTATAATGATTAGGACCAGCACTTGAGTCATGCCAGAAGGAAGTTCTGGAAGTTTTTAGGGAGCCAGAACAGCATTCTGGTACCTCTGCTAATTCTACCCACTTCCCAGCCTCCGTGTGTGGGGCCCTCACGCTAGTGTCCAGTGAGGGGAGCCAGTCCTGGGCCAGGCGGCCCCTTTCCCTTCCCAGCTGTAGGGTGTCCTCCAAGCCAACAGGTGCCAGTGCTGGTCCTGAGCATGGGGCATTTGATAGTGGTTCAATGTGGAGGTAGCCCAGGATAATGCAGCTGGGACCAGGCCCAGGATAATGCATGAGGGCTGGAGTTGCAGAGCATCTGGAGTGGAGCCAGAGGCTAGCGATGTCAGGAGCTGGGAAGCAGAGCTGGGCAGACAGTAGAGCCCACCCCAATCACCAGGTAAAAGTAGGGGGGATGTGTGGACAGGATGGGCTTTGTGGGAGCTTTCCTGCTCCCCTGGACTTCTGCCAACTCCCCCACTGCCCCATCTTCCTCCCAACTCCCCTCTGCTCCCTCTCAGGGCTTCCCACTGCCCTCCCCGAGTATGCACTTCAATCCCCCCATTCAGAGCAATTTTACACCACCTTTGGTGTTTTGGCACTTCTTATTTTAGGACACAAGGACTGATTAGGACCATGTAAATACTGTACTGAGGGGATATAACTAGCCACTCCAAGCATTAGTAAGAATTGTTTTGAGCTTGCCAAACTGATCATAGCAAAGTGTTGCAAGGTTAAGCTTGTGCTGACTAGACAGAAGGCAAAAGGAGAAATAAGGGAGAAGTAGGTGGAATAAGATCGGGATGAAAAGTGAAACACAAGGAGGAATATAGCAGGAACCATAGATTCACATCTCATTCATTGCTCCGGACACAGGCATAAAGATACAGATATCTTGTCTTCCCCTCCTTCTCTGGTCAGAACATCTATGAAGTTCAGGTTGTGAAACGTTTCAACTTTATTGTAATTTAATCATATTATGTTATATATAAAAATGACAAAATGAAAATGAACCATTTTGTCTTATTGAAAGAAATATTTCAATAATTACATGCTGATGTTGATGAAATCAAAACTTTCCAATTAAATATTTCAATTTCGTAGAATTAGCATTTTCTGATGGAAAACTGTTCCATCAGAAATGTTTTGACAGTTCTAATTATGATTCAATCTTTAATTACATAAATACATACTGTTTTTTCACAGGGCTCATTCCTCATTCAGTGTACAAGATGGACAGCGCTCACTCAATGAGCAGCAATTTGAGATTTTGTTTATCCCCATTGTTCAATGGGTGGCCCCATGGGCTATTTAATGCGTACCGTTCAAACTCTGCTCTGAAGACAGAATTAGAGATTTCCCAGTGGACTGTTATATGGTGTTCACTGTTATAGTATCTGAGTGCTTCACAAGCATTAGTTAAATTATCTTCATTACACATCTATGAGGAGAAGGGATGGTATTGTCCTGCATATGGAGAACTGAGGCACAGAGAAATTACGGTCAAAATGTACACAATTTTGGGTGCCAAATTTGAGATACTTTAGGCTCTGATTTTTGAGAGTACTTAAAATTATAAAGCAGTTTATGTTCAAAGCACAGCTGCCATTGACTTCAATTGCAATTGGGAGTGCTAAGCCCTTCTACAAATCAAGCCCCAGGTCTCAAGCTGGCCCCTGGATGTTAGTGGCCATCTGATTTTCCCAGCATTACATAGGTACTTTGTGTCAAACGCAGAAATAGAATCCAATTCCCCAAGGTGGCATTCAACTTCCTTAGCCATGAGACCGTCCTCTCTCTTTCTGCAGTCCCCTGCCTCATTCACAACACACCTTCCAAAGTCTGCAACAAATGAGCCAAGGGTCCTTCAGAAAACAACCCCCTTTACTACACAACCCTGATTCATCCTTAGAGCAGTTCCATCCTATGCGCTGAATGAAGCAAGGGTCCTGGGGAAAAAATAATATGTGATCATGTAATTAAAGACTGTATCATAATTAGAGCTGGTGGAAAATTTTCCAACAGAACAGTTTTCTGTGGGAAAATGCTGATTCAACAGAATCAGAACATCCCACCACAAGAAAATGTTGATTCCATCAAAACATCTGATAGCAGGCAGGCTGGCAGGCCTGGTTTCCTGCCAGCCTGTCTACTTCCCAGCTGCCCACCTAGTATGCTCCTCAAGCTCCCTCTCTTCTTGGGTAGTTGGCTCCCCAAATAGCTGGCCTCCCCGGCTGCCCATCTAACAGGCAGGCAGGTGAATGGGTTGGCCATCCAGTAGCATAGCTAGGGGGAAAGCGGGGCAGCAGCCGCTCCCCCACCCAGCAGAAGTGGCACCTTTTTAATTTTTACTCACCTGGCGGCGTTCCGGGTCTTCAGCGGCAGGTCAGGGGGAACGGAGATAAAAGAAGGCACCGCTCCCTGGTACTCACCCGGCAGCGCTCCGGGTCTTCAGCAGCACTTCGGCGTCGGGTCCTTCACTCGCTCCGGTCTTCGGCAGCATTGCGGTGGTGGTGTCAGGGGAGGGTCCTTCAGTGCCTATCTCCACTCCCCCTGTTTTTTCCACCTGGCTACGCCACTGTGGCCATCTCCCTGCGTGGCTGGGTCTCCAGGGTGCCAGCCATCCAGGTTGCATGTCTGTACAGATGGCCCGCAACCTGGACTGCCCAGCTGACTTTTCATTCTGATTTGGAATTAAGTTTGTTTTGGAAATGCTAAATTTTCCACAGCACAGAAATTCCCGTTCCCGCTTAGTGCTAGTCAAAAGGCATGTGCACAAGGGAGCCAATTTCAGTTTGCACAGGCAACCATAATTCTGGCATTTCCCAACCTGAATGCTGGACTTTGCAACTTTAATGTTCTTTATTCATAGGGTATTGTGGGTGCATAATGACAGGTTTCAGAGTGGTAGCCGTGTTAGTCTGTATCAGCAAAAACAAGGGAGTCCTTGTGGCACCTTAGAGACTAACAAATTTATTTGGGCATAAGCTTTCGTGGGCTAAAACCCACTTCATCAGATGTATGGAGTGGAAAATACAGTAGCAGGTATATATACACAGTACATGAAAAGATGGGAGTTGCCTTACCAAGTGGGGGGTCAGTGCCAGGGCCAGCTCTAGGATTTTTGCCGCCCCAAGCAAAAAAATTTTGGCCACCCCCGCTTTTTTTTTTTTTTTTTTGCCCCCCCACTCCGCCCCCAGCTCTGCCCCAACTCCGCCCCTTCCCAACCCCTTCCCCAAATCCCCGGCCCCGCCTCCTCCCCCTATTGCTTCCTGAGGCTACCCCCCGCAACCCCCTGCCCTAGCTCACCTCTGCTCCGCCTGCTCCCCTGAACACGCTGCCGCTCCGCTTCTCCCCCCTTCCTCTCAGGAAAGGGAGAGGCAGCGTGTTCAGGGGAGAAGGCGGAGCAGAGGTGAGCAAGGGGGGAGGGAGGGCAGGAAGTAACGGGGGGGGTAGAGGAACCACTCCCCGCCCCAGCTCACCTCCACTCCACCACTGCCGCCTCCCCCAATTGCACCGCAAGCCTGGAAGGGAGGGAGGAGAAGCGGAGCGGAGGCGGCGTGCTCAGGGGAGCAGGCGGAGGCAAGCTGGGGCGGCAGGGGCACATTTCTAGGGGCAGCATGGCCGGCGCCAGAATGCCGCCCCTAGAAATGTGCTGCTCTAACACCTGCTTGTTTTGCTGGTGCCTAGAGCTGGCCCTGGTCAGTGCTAACGAGACAATTCAATTAACAGTAGAATATCAAGGAAGAAAAAAATCACTTTTATAGTGGTAATGAGGGTGGCCCATTTCAAACAGACAAACAGTGCATAATGTCCTAGGTTCTAAAAAAAGCAAACTGAAAATAACAGAAATCCCATCATATAGCATCATATTGCCACCCACATGGGTTGTCAGCAACACTGGAACCTTTAGATCCACAGTACAGACCTATGATACTTGATCTAACTGCATAACCGATAACAGTAGAAGGGTGCCATCCCATTGACCAGCACCAAACAGACATGAGATACATCCTCCAACAGAGGAATGGTGAGATTCAGGAATATTGGGATTCTTTCCTGGTTCTGGAAGGGAGTGTGCGCTGTTTGGGAAATACCCTTCTGCCCCTGCTCTCCTGAAGCCTGACCCTTTCTACCCCATCCACTCCAGCTTGTCCTTGTTCCAATCCTCTCCCCACCAGTTTCTCATCTGAATCCTTCTCCACTCCTCAGACTTCTCATCCCAGTCACAGTCTCCTTGCCCAGACAGTCCTAGTCTCCCCTGTTGGCTCTATCTCCAAGTCCCAGTCTCCACCCCCCAGGTCCTCATCCAATTTCAGTCTCTCCCATCCCCCATTGTCAGCCTGTCCCCCACCCCTGTTTAGGCTCCCACAGCTCCTAATCTCCTTGCCCTGCCAGTCCTAGTCTCTCTCCCAGGTCCCAGTGCAAGCTCTTTCTCCAGCCAGTTCCAGTCTCCTCCTGCAGCTCTAAGTCCAAATCCATCCCCAACTCTATCAGACACCATGCCCCAATCTACTCTTTCCTCTGCCCCACCTCTACCCACCCCAGGTGCAGCTGTTGTCCCCTCTGCATATGAATCAGGCTGTTTTCTCCTCCATAGTGCCTTGGAGTCAGCAGGGTAGGCACTGTAAGTACAGGAAAGACAGGCTTCCTGATCTCAGTTCATGTGTCTGGTACCACAGTGGCCCTCAGCAGTGTGGGCAACAATTGTAGGGAAATTCCTGCTCGGGCCCTGCAGCCCTGGCATGGAGCAGGCTCACGGCAGACAGAAATTTCAAAAAATGTAGCTGCCATACTCTAACAAGTCTCTGCTTAGTATGTGTGAACTGACATTTATCAAAGGCATGTAACTTGGCCAAATTTGGAAGTTTCACCAAGTTCCCCACACACAGCAAAAGGTACGTCCTTGACTCTAGGAGGTGCAGCAGATTCTTCGTAAAATAGAGGTAAGATTTTTTTTAAACAAAGTCAAATTAATGTATTTTTCACTAATCTTCTTCTGAGAAATGGCTGAACCATTTTTGCTGAAACTTAAAAATAAACATAAAAAATAAAATCAGCCTCAGGTAGATACCTGGCGTGGAAAATTTCAGGGTGAATGGTGAAAATTTGGCAAAGTTATAAGCAACTGTGTATAATAACAATAAATAGCAATATATAATAATGCCATCCTGAATGAGCAGTCAGACTTGAACTCCCCTTAAAACTGAAGTTGAAGGTCATGACAAGACATTTATAGGGTAGTTCTTCCAAGATTTGCAGTAAGATCTCAGGTTTGACCTATGACCCATCAAAAGGTTCTAATGATCTGCATACAGGTAAAATGCAACCACTCAACCGTACTTTTTTTTTTTAGGTTTGCTGGAATGCATTGCAGTAATAGACAGATTATACATAGGCAGAACATGCCTCTCAGTTTTAAGCCACTCTCACAATTAACCTTCTCAAAAATTACATTTAAGGCTGAAAGATCAAGTGCAAAGTCTCATCCCAATGGACAATTTTTGTTGGATTCATCTAGGAATTGAAGGTTGTGTCATGTGCCACTGCAAAGATAATTTTTCCTAGATTATAAATAATGTCTGGAATTTGACTCTGCTGCCACAAGGAAATAATGATTTTTCGACAGGTAATAAACTGACACTAGAGATTGTTGTTTTTTTGGTAACCTTGCAAAAACTTCATTGTTTTATAAAGAGTGACATCAAATAGCAGAACTTAATTAATAGCAAACATGTATTTACACTGAGTATACCTATTACCCTTCAGAGGGATAGCATCTTTAGTATTCTTTGTAATATCTTAAGTTAAGGTGTAACAAACAAAGGATCATTGTAGATGAACTAATGTAAAAATCTGTAAACTCAATAAGCAATGGCTATTCATGTTCTCTTTTGTCTTCCAGGCAGAAAATCAAAGCTATTTAAACTAAAGGATGTGTTTAAAATCAATGTATGTTGATAAGGTGCACACATTAACAGTAATGTTTGCAAACACTCTCTAACTTACGTACACAATCTTTTCTTTTGGGATATATAGTCACATTAGCTGGAACCATAGAAGACTAAGGTTTTTTTCTTTTTCTTTAATTTGCTATTAATTTTTTAATGCTTAAAAGTTGAAAGTCTAGTGCAGGCTCTAGGCAGTCAGATACTACAATGGTAAGGGCATTAAAACTACTCAGATAGGTAGTGTAGGAAGTGATTGACTAAATCTGTGTATTTAATATGCAAACTAAACAAGAAGTTCAGTATTATGTAAGGAAGTCAAAAAAAAAACTGGGATTTTTTTAACTTCCATTCAGATCTGTAATTGTGCCCTTTTTTATACAGAATATGGGCTGTCAGGCTGGGGTTTTCAAGGCCAACAGAGTTTTAGCTACAAAACTTCCACTCATTTCAGTTGGGTTTTTGTGGCTAAATCTCCTATTTGACTTTGAAAATCTCAGCCTCAGTATTTATCTCATTTACTTGTTGTTTATGCCTTATCAAGTTACAAAAATCCCCAGACCATGACTCGTAACCAGTTCCACTCTGCAGAGACCACACATTCTTTCACAGAAGAGCAGTTCTCCCCAGACCATTCTATCCAAGGTATCCTGGAAGAGATTAATGTAAAATGGGATGGCTTTCCACACACCAATAAGACATTGGTTTAGAAAGTAGTATCTTAAATATTTTGAGTCTCTGGCCTGAAGAGTCACTTTGATAGAATCATAACAAAGAAGATGTATACAGAGCAAGATTCCTGACTCAACGAATACTGAAAACTCCGTTGGCTACTAACAATACAGTATGCAATAATAGAACAGAAACAAAGGACATTAGACTGCTGCAACTCCCCACAACAGTAGGACTCCATCAGTGTTTTTGGAAGGCTGAGATCTAGATGTTGAAAAGCTGAATGTGTCAGACAACCCTATTTACATAAAGGGCTGATTGTGCATTTTTTACATGGGCAAAAGTACTATCAACTTCAACGAAAATTTTGCCAGAATAGGAACCATTAGATTGGGTTTAGAAAAAGCCTATACTATATAACCAGAAGATTTCACTCCAAGAAAAAGATTTATTTATCCACAGTCTTCTGCAGGCACACATTACTATAATATCTGAGATAAAGTATTTTCTAAGTGGAATTTAAGAGAAATGAAGTGGATTCTGATGTCATCAAGAAAACTTTAAGGATTTTGCTTCTGAGAAAACCAAGAATGTTCTGTCTTTTTCCCACCTGAGCTCAGGTAGGCAAGCCAAGCACTTTTAAAAATGGGGTTTGACAGAAAAGTTGAATCAGCCATACTCTTCTTGGCTAAACTCCTAATGAGGTATAGAAAAAAAAAGGGACATTCCTGTTTTGAATCCAGGTGAGCCAAAAGACTCCTTTAGAGAAAATAAGAGGGGATGTTCAATAAGCATGAAAACATGAATCGTTAGTGTCAGACATTTATATGCCAAAGAGAGACACAGTGGGAATGTGACAGCCTCAAACAATGCCATGTCTAATGCAAGCCACAAAGGTTGTGGTTTATTGTATTATCTTCTTTTAGTGCACACCAAGTCTTCAGACAAACTTAATAGTTCTAATCTAACAAGTGTTTTATCCCATGAAGATTATGGAAAATAGATTCTTATTCAATAGAAATTCAATAAGGAACTAATAAGAAAAAAGAAAAGGAGTACTTGTGGCACCTTAGAGACTAACCAGTTTATTTGAGCATGAGCTTTCGTGAGCTACAGCTCACTTCATCGGATGCATAGCATGTTTCCACGATATGCTATGCATCCGATGAAGTGAGCTGTAGCTCACGAAAGCTCATGCTCAAATAAACTGGTTAGTCTCTAAGGTGCCACAAGTACTCCTTTTCTTTTTTCTTTTTACGAATACAGACTAACACGGCTGTTACTCTGAAACCTGTCATTAAATAAGGAACTAATGTAAAAGCTATTTTCAGAGCCAGAATATCACCAATAAAATGAAAACCAAATATTCCCTTTTAATAAGATTTGGACAACAGAAAATATGCATCTACAGTATTTGGATAGAATAAGATTTGCAGGTTATACAAAGGTTTCAGAGTAGCAGCCTTGTTATACAAAAATATTCTTCTCTTGTTTACAACATTGGTTGGAAATTTGCTTGCTATGTATTGGTGTGTATCCATCGAAGGCCAAATAACATTCAAAGTCAATTGGAGTTCAGCCATTGACTTCAACTGCAGCAAAATCAGTCAGAGAGGAAAAAAAAGTTTTTTCTCTCTCCTTCTTGCTTTCAAATGTTTTGTAAATACCTACTACATAGAACTGCATTGACTGTTTCAATTCATTTCAGAAGATGATAGCAGAAAAACTGTATGGAAAGTAGGCAAGGTGGGTGAGGTAATCTCTTTTATTGGACCAACTTCTGTAGGTGAAAGACACATGCTTTCAAGCTCCACAGAGCTCTTTTAATACAGTCTAAAGTGAAAATAAAATACCAATTAAGTCTTACTTCACAAACTAGAAATGATTACTGTTATGTGACATTCTATCAATTCTCCATGGGCAAAGCAAATGTTATTAAGTGGTAATAATAGAAATGCACAAGAAACTGCAATTGCAAATAAACTATGTCATGCTTTTGTAGTGCTTTATTGAAATGAAATTCCTATAGTAACAAAATTCCCTGCATATTATGTTAGTGAGCATAACAATAATTTTATTTAATATTCAAATCCAATTAATGTATTTCTGACTATGTGTACATAAAAATGAATTTTCTTTGGGTAGGAACTCTGTCTTCATTTGTGTTTGTAAAGCATGTAACACAAAGGGGCCCCAATCCTGACAGAGGCCTCTGGAAGTTATTATAATTTAATAATAGGGAGAAAAAAATTCCAAAACATATTATTAGTAAACATGCTAAACCCACAAAAAAAAAAAACCACACAGAAATTGGGCTTGTTTTTGACTTAATTGGCTTGGGCTTGTGAATTGCTTGTTGGCTAGTTTTTGGCTTGTAGCTTGTTTGACTTGTAGCTTGCTACAGCTTGTTCGGTTGTTTGTTTTTTTTCCATTGGCTCCCAGCAAGCAGGGGCAAGGGAGGGCAAGCAGGGGCAAGAGGGGGAGAGAGTCAAGGGTACACAGTGGGCCCACCATAGTCCCAGACTGCATACCAGGGGGATCTAGTCACAGAGTGTTGGGGTTCTTAGGGATTCGCTTGTTTTGAAATAGGATTAGCTTGATTTTTGTCTTATTGTGAAAGTCAGGGTGCTTATTTACCATGTGAAAGTTGGCAACTGTGATCATTAGTACCATTCATTTCCCCCTTCAATAATGTAAGTGCCTCTTTTCTCATTCCTTTGCATGTGGTTCTTAATGTGTTTTGCTGTATCTCTGAATGGATTATCCTGTTCCATTAATTTTGTAATTTTATCTGTCAAAGATACACTCTGCTTTTGTTAACTTTTTAATAAGACATTCTGTAAGAAAACACTGGAAATTTGCTTCCGGGGAATGCTGAAATAGATGCTTGTCAAGTATATTGTATGAAAACGTTTGTTTGTTTCTTACTCTAAATTGGCAAGATTAAAATATTACAAATTAGAACACACTTTATATCTTGCATTTCCAAAGCTGCCAGTGAGGAGATCTTATTGGCTGAAATGTATGTAACTGTTATAGTTATTCAGAATAAATTCTCTGTCAGTTATCTCTTAAGTCAAATGCTATGTGTTGACCACTGAAAAGAATTTGACAGGACAAGGGCTTTTCTCCAACAGAATTAAGCCTCTTACTTTCTGTTAATAGTACTAGCTAAAGAATAATTCAGTGCACTGCTGGAAGCTGATGCTACCAATGACCAATCCAAAGGCAGATTGGACAGGAGTACTTGATATTTAGCCTAATTCCAAAAGACAGCATGTACCCTAATGTACAGGTTTCTCATCAATGATGTTCAATTAGCTGTTGGCATCTTAGAATTTCTGCCAAACGTTGGTTATTCTTTGGCAAAGACCAGTTTTGTTGAAAGTAATGATTAACTAGGATCCTTCTCTGTATTTGGAAGTTAGAAAAAGGCACATTGTACCATACAGATGAAACTGACAAGTAAAAAAGCATATAATGTCAGAAGTATGGGCTGAGTAAGAGTGAATATGTCAGGGGATAGGTAACATGATAAAAAGCCTTCTCTCTCTAGTTGGTTGGTTCAAAACTTGCCCAGATTGTTACTGTTTAATGGCTGGTAGTGTCCCATTTGAAAGGAGTTTGGTGAGCTCAGTCTAATTCCAGGAGGACAATAAACTGATAATACAATTGGCTAGATGGCAGTCACAGCAGAGAGGCTGCAGTCATCAAGGCTGAACTAGCTTTGTACCTCTACAGATGGTCCTTGCAGGTCAAGGATGAGGCATGTTAGCAGGGCAGTGTGAAACTTGATTGTTTACTGCTTATACAGTTGCTGACTACGTTGTACCCATTCTATGCGTAGTTCAGTCTCCAAGGTTGTTAATCTCCTACTTTTTGCAAGCACTAACTTCAAACTAAAATTCAAATTAAATCAATGGAATTAGACCAGGGATTAATCTGGATGACTATTTGATCTGAGTATAGTGAGTGAAGCAGAAAACTGTCTACAGCATGACTAACTCCCAGTGCAGGTCTTCTGAAAAGGAACACCACCATGCTGAGCATTATACTGCTCTCATGCAAATTAGACATCCATAGAAGTTTTGCATTTGTGGGAGAAAAACTGACAAATCATGACAAATTTGCTTTACTTTCAGGGACTCAGCTACAAGCCAGAAGAAAGATATGGTAAACATTTTCTCCTGTTTTACAGGGGTATTTTCCGGGACAAAAAAACCCATGCAACTATATTGGCACCCTTTACAAAATATGGTACACTGATATAAATCTCAACATTCAAGTCAATTCCAATATTATCAAGAATTTTGTAACACCCACCATCACCTACTATTTTTGGTAACTAAAATAGTGAGAGCAGAGTAGTGGAGGAAGATAGGAACAATTGCCATTTATTTTGTTCATTCTTAATTGAATACTTTCTATTGTTTTTTCTTTCAAATGAGTCTTTTATGATCCAGAGATATGATAAGCTACGCTTGAAACTTCAAGCCATCGAGCTAGATAGATCATTTTTTCCCTTGATAATATATATTACATAAGTAATATCTCTCAGAGTAATAGGCAGCTCTCTGTTTCTTTACCATGTTAAAGAATGATACACATTTTCAATTTATCTATCGGGAATGTTAGAAAATGACAGCTATATTTGTTTTTCACCATGTAAAGTGAATGCTAATGGCTCACCAGCTGATTTATTTCTTTCTTCTCTATCCACACAGATCTTGCTGTGCTATTTTAGTTAAAAAATATTGGTATGGAAGAACCAGCTGTTTTAGCGCCAGAAAACAGTACCTTACCATAAATGAGCACTTTGTCTCAAAAAATTTAAAAAATAAATAAAACATCTGAGCTAAAGTACGAAGTCTGAGAAGACAAAATGTCCATACTAAAGGGCTCAGTCACACCTGGGGAAATGATGAGCTATATCATACATATCTCTTGGAGCAGTGCCACACGCTGTGGCAATGGCTATTTTACATAGTTTTCTAGATTATGAAGAGTATGCTATGGAAAAAAATTGTGTGTGGCTTGAAATTTTCCGTGATTAGTTATTGTTTTTTGTAATGAAAAATTTCAACCAAAATGCTCTCAGAGGCATTTTCTAATACAGGGGCAGAAGCACGGGGAGTTTTGATGGAAATTTTTCAACTAGTTCTACTAACAAACAATCTGTGACACAGGAAAAGGGATATGATAAAGGTGTGGAGGTGGGTGGCAATTGCTTCCCAATACTTTGTTCTTGTATAACAGTCACCTTCTGTATCAGGAGTTACTTCGCCACAAGACCAGAAGCAACTTCCCTTATAAGCTGTTATTTCATATGAAGATCTGATGCCAGGAAATGTAAAGTAACTGCCTCTTTAGGTTCATTACACCTGCAGACTTGACAATGTGTCCCTTCTGGCCTAGTGGCAAAGAGAATTTTGTAAATTTACATTTGAGAGACTGGGTTGGCAGTTATATGTTACAGTTTAGGTTGATAGTATTTGCTAACCAAATGCTAGGGAAAAGCCTCCATGTTTACCAGTTAGCACTAAACAAAAGAGAGAAACTCTAATTTAAACAAAGCACTTAACAGATATACAAAATGGGAGGCTGGTGAGTGGTGCAGACTACCCTATGCCAGCAGAGCTTTTTTTACTCTTCCCCCCACCCAGCACAAGACATTTTAGCTCCAAGATGGGGAAAAGGCTCAAATCTTACTACTATGAATATGATATTTTATGCACAAAGTAGTAAGGTCTGAGATTTCTCAAATGTACAGTCTCAAGCTCAAAGCTGATTCTCAACTAAATTATAATAATTTCTATCCTTATAGTTGAGGTACAAGAGATTGGGCTGAAAGTGTGAACTCAGTGCAATATTCTACTCTGTTTGAATGGTGCTATGTCATCTGACAACATAAAGGAACCTGCACTATAATTTACATTATTACAAGTAAAATATCTTCTACAAAATATACCAGTCACCATACGCATCTTACGTCATTCTTTAAAGTATGGTTCTGCTCAAAAAAGTGACTTTCTAGAACTGGTATCATGAGGTTTCATGTTTCTTTTGCTGATTTCCAGATAAAATCTGATCAGATTGCAAAGAAAACCCATCTTTTTCTGACAGTCACTCCTGCAAACTCAACCTGAGATCTGAAAGCCAAGCTGGGTTCTTCCTGGCATATGCATCACCAACAACAAGGACGCTGCAATCTTAACTTAGACAACAATTCTGTTGATTATGTAAAAAATAGAATGGAATCTAGATTGCTCTCGCCTAGAACTGATAGAAGTAAACAGTAGCAAACATTTGTGTTAGTCATTGGTCATCAGATATTACTGAATACACATGGGAAGAGAGGACTATCTAGCAGAGTTAGTCAAAAGTAAGAATTTCTATTCCATGGGAAATTCTGAAAGAAAATTTCATTCCTTTTCCGAACGAAAAACAAGTTTTAAATTTTCTCACTAAAAGGAAAAGAGAAAGAATTTGTGTAGATATATTTTAAACATTTTGTTTTGAAAATTTAATAATGAGATTGACTGTGGGAGCCCAAGTTCGGAAGCTCCCAGCTCAGCCATGGCTCCTAGGGCTTCTAAGCACCCCATGGAACTGGAAGCCTGGAATCCCTGGAAGCCATGGAAGCTGGAAAAAGACTCCGTGTTTGGGATCCAGGGCTCAAAGGTTCTCAATTCTGTGGTAGGGAGCAGATCCCTGCATAGAGCCAGGGTCCCACAGCTTCCAGCTCTTCAGCAGGGAGCTTTGAAGCCCTCAGGTCCCCGATTTTGAGGTAGTCAGTATGGCAAGGTGCCCTGAAGTCACAGACGCTTGAAGCCCAGAGTCCCTGTGTGACGTTGTCTAATTAAAATATAATCATGCAAATCATTATTGCTACCACTGTTATATAATTGCAACGAATCTTATACGAAGTGTAACACATGGCCGGAAAGGGTTAAGCAGCTTGCAGGCTAAATAACCCAGAGCCCACCTTTAAAGTCATGTTAGAAAGGTATGCAAATGGTAATTAGGGCCATTCAGTGCTAGATAGGCTAGAACTGCAAATGCAAATTTATATTGTTAGAAGTGATACTAATTGGGTGTGTTTACTTATAGATGCTAGCCATGTAAACAGACAGTTCCTGTCTGTCACTGTTGCTGTTGATTCAGAGATCAAAAGGGAATATTAACATTTAGATGAATCTTGGGTGCAATAATGTCATTGTCTATGTGTCTCTATAAAGTTTGTGATTAACTGCTTAATGGATAAATTATCATAAGGTAATTCATGTAGTTAATTAGCGGTGATGATTGGAAACAGAAGGTTACATCAAAAGCCTATTGTTTACCCAGGACTGTATGGTCAAGTGGATGCTAGAAAACTATATGAAAGACCCTTGGGTCTCAATGCTTTTTTCTCAGATCTGCTTGATTCTTCAATGCAGGGGAAGCTTAAGCCTCAAGATTGAGATTCCAGTGCTGACTGGACTGCCCTGAATATAAACATTGGACTATAACCTATGGACCAATTCTGAAATAACTTTTTGCAACTACAAAGCTCACCATCTCTGCTATGAATCTGAACCTCAAGAATTATACTCTTGTCTATTTGTATACTGATCTGTTAACCAATTCTCTCTTCTTTTTTAATAAATTTTAGTTTCGTTAATAAGAATTGGCTGTAAGCGGGTATTTGGGTAAGATCTGGAATATTCATTAACCTGGGGAGGTAATGTGTCCGATCCTTTGGGGTTGGTAGAACTTTTTTATACGATGAATAAGAATTCAGTAATCTTCATCATATTTGACTTGGGTACCTAGGTGGAGGCCTGAGGCTGGGTTACTTTAAGGGAACGGTGCTGTTGACTTCTGAGTAACCAGAGAGGTATTACAGAAGCTGTTTTGTGCTGGCTTGGTAAATCTAAGTATTGGAATATCCACCAGCTTTGGGGATTGCCTTCCCCATTCTTTGCAGTTCACCCTAATTGAGTGAACTCAGATGGCTCCCCTGGGATTCCAGTCATACCCTGGCCCTAGAGCCCCAAACCTTGAAGACCTGGACTCCCAGCAGTCCACTAGACAAACTGACCAGAAACAATGAATAGTAGGATTTAAAGCTGCTTCAGGGTAATAAGAATCAGACCCTGAAGGATGGACTTTCAAAATGCTGAAAAATCCTACAGCAAGAAAACAGAAGCATTTAATTCTGTAGCTATGCAATTATATTAGTTCTTACTATAACAAATGTTACCATCAGTAATGTTGTATCAGTAATTAGTGAGTCAAAGCAGGAGTAAAATAAGTTCAAATGAAGAGTCATTAGTTTGGTGGAGTTTGGTGCAGCATAAGAATAGGTTTCATCTTCAATCACTATAAAGATTATGGGCTTTTTGCAGGCTTTACTTTTTAAGTGAAAAACACTGAATAATGATGAACGCCATAAAGTTAACTGATTTTATTTAATAAAGGCACTGTCCATACTGGGATCAGAACATTCCTAGCTATAACCTTGAACATTCCTAGCTCCAACCAATGGTTTAACACAAGTTGTCTAACCATTAGGGATATTTTTGTTTGAGATTCATGCTAGAAACTAATCACTAATATCCAACACTACTGGGAGCAAAGTGTACAGTATGGGCTGTGTAGCATGGTTTTCAAAAAAATATTCTTATACACACTGGTCAAGGAACACATGGCCGAACTCTATTAACAAGCACTGTTTTGTCACAATGGGCTTGATTCACCCGTTCTAGCACAAAGTGTGAGTGTACAAATTTCACCCTGGGGACCTGAGCCTCCATTGTCCTGCACCTACTGTCATTGTTTGCACCAGGGCACCCTGCCTGTAAAATACTCCTATGAACTTTAAGACATTTGGAAAGGTATAACACACACTATGTGGAACAATAACGAGGTTTCCAGTCCTGCCATGACAGCCAGATGGGCAGTCCCCTCCATCTATAAGGATCCCACTGAAATGAGATGAACCTCCCTTAGAGCACATAGTGGGGACTTCTGGCTAAGATTTTCAAAAACAGGTGACTAAACATAACTTTCTAAATTCAAAAGTGCTGACTGCTGCCCAAGAAGCAGCTCCCACTGATGTCAGTGAGAGCGGCTGCATCCTCCACATTTTAAGAATCAGGTCACTCTTGTAGCTGCCTAAATATGATTGAAAAGCCTAATTTCTGATACTTATTTTTTTAAGCAATCCTTGGCCTTTATGCTGTTTGTTTGCATGAACACATGCTTCTCCCCCTATTCCTCTCTGAAGAGAGATAAAAAAAACCTGACTGCTGTAAATCAAGGAAAATCCATAACTTGCTTGAGGTGAAACAGCTGTTGATTTAAGGCTCAACATATTTGGTAGCACATTGCTACTAGGAAGATAAAATCTTTTTGACAAAGTTGTGACCATAAAAATCACAAGGCTTTAGTCAACATCTAAACAGTACTGTCATCTCACTTATAATAAATTAGAAGAAGAAAGAGTTGACATTCATATGGCATTTCAGTGTTTCAAAGTGCTTTACAAACATTAGCTAATTAATCTTATGGAAATGTGTACTGGAGATACAGTGAAATATAGCCCCAAATATGCCTCATAAAGGGAGATGAGAACTAATAAAACGTAGCATTTTCCTCAGTGTGTGACTGTAATTGGCTTGTTATATCACAAATATAAAAATCACGTCTTTACATTTTGCAGTCTAGTCTCCAGTTATTACATGGAGTAATTCATACTAAGGTTAATTTGGGCTATAAGCATGTTTTGACTGCCAATTATGGCATGAATCTCCCCTTCCATACACCTAGGGCTTGATTTTTTTTATTTTTACTAACTCCACATCACACTGTTCTGGAAGTGTGAAGTGGGCATAAATTAAATTGCCCCTCACTTTAAGTTTCCTTTATATTACTAGAATGGTGTAAAATGGCCTTGTTGACACAAGGGGCCAGATTCTCAATTACACCATTTACACTTGTGTGAGGTGGAGGGAAAACGCAACTGTTTCAGAACAATAGCTTGACCTTCACTTTGTGCCCAATTTGCCCCAGAGCAAATTATGGCAAAAGGCCTAAAGCAGCAGAAAATCAGGTCACATGCACTAAATGGCAAATGAGTGACTAAAGAGCAAAATTGGGACCTATCCCCCTTATATTTATTTCTTATTATTATTCAACATGTTATTACCAGCAAACTGCTAACGGAAAATAGAGTATTAGTGAATCCATTGATGTGCACGGAAGTTTTTCTCCCACGTGGCATATTGAAAAAACAGTGAAATAAAGAGTGATATCTGTGATTTTCGTTCATTTGGGCTTACCTAGAGTTGTAGGGTAAAATCCTGAAGGGTGAAATCCTGACTCTCGTATTCAGTGGGAGTTTTGCCATTGATTTCAATAGCTCCAGGATTTCACTCAAAGTCTTTGCTCACTTTGGGTCTGATCCAATGCCCACTGAAGCCCATAGGAATGTTTCTCTTTAGTTACGGGACTGTCTCCAGTCCTTATCTGCGAAACAGTATGTGATCATGTAATGAAAGCCCAATCATATTCCATAATTTGGAACACTTTCACACTACTGAGACACCCCGAAACACTTCTGCAAACTGTATAACTACTGAGGCAAGGGCCTTCTGCATAGCCCAGCCACGTTCTCTGTACACCTGCACGACATTTCTCACTGCACTGCCAAGTGAACCGCATGTGTCTGTGCAGTGCAGCCTTCCATAGCTACACCACTTCATGCACATAGTGAGAAAATTGCAAAAATGAACATGTAGAGACTGCAATTTTCAGTGACTCATAACTAGTTTTGCTTTAATTGAGCTTTCATCAGAGCTCCCAAAATGGGCTATTGCCCTGCCAAATTTCAACTTTCTTCCACCAGCTGTTTCACTGTTACCGCTGTTTCAAAAAAAAAAAAAAAAAGTGGAGATTTTCTTTATAATGGGGAAAGTACTTGTGCTGAAACAGCTGGAATATTTCCACTCAACCTTTCCAGGAACAGTCACCTTTGGGAAGAGACCGAACCTTCTAAATGTCAGCCCCAAACTGGAAAGGTTGGGAAAGTTAAGTGACCGAAAATACGGAGGTAGAGTTGAAATGCTTTATGCAACTTTCACTATAGCAGTCGTTACGACACGTGTTCTAGTATCAGCTAAATTGATTCTAAAAGAATTTATAATATATCGTTATTCAAAGATACGTTAGTGTGTTTTACAATGGGTCACACCTAGTTTCATCTTTTTTTTATAATTCACAAAGAAAATTGACTGACTTTTCAGTTTGGGCTACATATGTATTTTTAAAGTAAATCCACTTTAATATGATTTTATGTATATTTCCAAAAGATATAGGCAGGAAAATATATTAAATAAGATCAGTGAATTCAAACATAATGCATCTTGCAGAAATTTTATGCAAAGAATCATGACAAAAGCCAGTTGGAAACCAGTATATATTTTTTGTTTCAGTGAAAAAATGAAAATTGATTTTTTTTTTTATTTTCTTATTCTTGGTTGTCCTCAAAAGTTGAAAACTTTCTAAAATATGAAGAATTTTCTATGAAAATTTTCATTTTAAAAAAGGCTACTTGTGCTGAAAATGCATAAATCAGGGTAGCGTGCACGTACATGCATAAATCCGCCAGGGAATTGGCACGCAGATTGGGAAAGTTTAAACACATGACAGCATTCAGTGTGGCAGCATTTTCAAGGGGATTACAAGGGTATCACACCTGTTATTTTCTATCCCTACATTTGAGGTCTTTTTTTTTTTCCCTAAATAGCAAATATTGCCTGTCAGAAACTCACTTTTAGAAGTACATAAGGGCATAACTTATCAATAGCATCACTAGAAAATGTTTGCTTAATGGGAATTACTCTCAGGAGTTCTGGCATCCAGACACCTCCCCCCACCATATTAGAAAGTGCAACATGCACTTCCATCTGCTGCTAGACAGCTATCCTGGCAACCCAGCTGTGACTGGTTCGGTCACAGGGACCCCCTTGGGACTGTCACCTGATATGCTGAGATTACCTCTGAGCCTGTTTTCCTGCCAGCTTTGGACTCCTGAACCCTGCCTTGTTGAGCCAGACACACTAGCCTGCTGAAGCACAGGCTCAGGTCTGGTCCATGCTTCCAAAGCTGCAGACTTTAACCAAAAACTGCTCAGCAGGTCACCTGTCTCCAGCATGCAGACACCCAGTTCCCAATGGGATCCAAACCCCAAATAAATCTGTTTTACTCTGTATAAAGCTTATACAGGGTAAACTCATAAATTGTCTGCCCTCTATAACTGATAGAGAGATATGCACAGCTGTTTGCTCCCCCAGGTATTAATCACTTACTCTGGGTTCAATAATAAACAAAAGTGAATTTATTAAGAAAAAAAAGTAGGATTTAAGTGGTTTCAAGTAATAACAGACAGAACAAAGTAAGTCACCAAGCAAAATAAAGCAAAAACACGCAAGTCTAAGCTTAATACATTAAGAAATTGTTTACAGGTAAAATCTCAACTTCAGAGATGTTCCAGTAAGCTTCTTTCACAGACTAAATCCTTCCTAGTCTGGGCCCAATCCTTTCCCCTGGTATAGTCCTTGTTAGCTTCAGCGCAGGTAGTAACTAGGGGTTCTCTCATAATTGGCAGCCCCTTTGTTCTGTTCCACCCACTTTTATAGCTTTGGCACAAGGCGGGAATCTTGTGTCTCTCTGGGTCCCCACCTCTCCTAAATGGAAAAGTACCAGATTTAAGATGGATTTCATTACCAGGTGACATGGTCACATATCCTGAGAGACCCCAGCTTCCATTCTTCCAGGGCTGGCCCTCATGCACCCAGGAAGGTTTGCAAGTAAACAGAGCCATTTACAGGCAATTGTCCTAGTCAATGGGAGCCATCCAGATTCCAAACCACCATTAATGGCCCCCACATTGCATAATTGCAATAGGACCCAGAGTTATACTTCATATTCCTAGTTTCAGATACAAGAATGATACATTCATACAAATAGGATGAACACACTCAGGAGATTATACGCTTTGTAATGATACCTTACAAGAGACCTTTTGCATAAAGCATATTCCAGTTACATTATATTCACACATTAGCATATTTCCATAAAACATATGGAGTGCAATGTCTCACCAGCATTGGAGAGCATATATGGCCTCACATTCACACAGACCATTTAAGGAAGCTAGCACTCATGGGTGCACTAGCAGGGAGGTGTGGCTCTTCTACCCATAGGAATTTTTCCCAGTTCCTATTCAGAGGGTCCTGTGCAGCTCCTTGATCCTGATCCTATTCCAAAGCACACGGAAGTCAATGGAAGTCTATCTATTGATTTAATGGAGGTTTTAAGAAGAGGTTAGAAAAACTTGCCAGGAATAGTCTAGTTATTACTTAGTCCTGCCTCGAGTGCAGGGGACTGGCCTAGATCAGTGGTTCTCAAAGCCGGTCCACCACTTGTTCAGGCCAGTGGGGGTGCGGGAAGGGTGGCCAGCACTCCCTGGAGCGGCGAATCGCAGCCAGTGGGAGCTGCAATTGGCTGAACCTGCAGACGCGGGAGGTAAACAAACTGGTCCAATGCGCCAGGGGCTTTCCCTGAACAAGCGGCAGACTGGCTTTGAGAACCACTGGCCTAGATGGCCTATTGAGGTCCTCTCCAGTCCTACACTTCTACGATTCTATGGAAGACCCAGACCCAGTAGACAGTGCAGTGCTGTTGTAGAAAAGGGGAGGTAGGTTTGGGGACCCAGAAGAAGAGATATTCCTGCACTTCAGTATATAGGATGGCACATAGCAAGAAAAGGGCTAGTGAGGATCTAAAACTAGGTGGAGCCATCAGCCACTCTTTCCTGTGGGGAGAGAAAGAGAGAGAGAATACTGGCTGTAAGGGCTACCATAGCCACAAAAAAGGGAGCAGTAACTACCAGAAAACGGCGCTGCTGCCTTTCTATATCCTGTTAAAAGAATTCCTTATCCCCCATGTTCTGCCAACTCATCCCCAAAGAGATCTCTAACACACTGAGGGCCAGTTCAGGATTTGTCCCGAAATCATATTCTAAAACACATACAGAACACAATAAATATATGCTTTGAAAAGGAGTTTCTGCACATATTTTTGCCTGTATATTCCAGCATATTTTAGCCTGTCTTCTTACCCTATTTTTCATGATAAAAGTAAAAATAACATGATCTTTTTATTTTTCTAACCATGTACATTGTTTAATTAAATCCCAGAGAAATTCATCATAAATTATTTGTGCTCTATGATGGTCAGATCTTAAAACATATGCTTCCTTTTAAACCCTAAAATAAAAGGCATGTCATAGTTTCTTTCCCCCACCTTAAATTTGACCCTACAGCCACGCAGGAATAAATGAGTATTTCTTTTTGACACATTTTTGGTTAGCAGGGAAACATTTTGCTCTAAGTGTTTCCCACTAAATATTGTGACAAAGTTGTGTTAAAGTGGCACTGCAATTTGATGTTTAAACTGAACTTGTAAAAAAAAAAAAAAAAGTATATATGCATATCTTTATGATTCACTAGACTGTGCAATGAAATCCTCTATTTCTTGGTCAATATTTTGTTGAATCCAGACTTATTTTGCCCCTTAAATTTGTTGACACTGCTATCCTAGCAGAAGAATCAACCATTAAACTGGAATGATTGAGGAACTATTTCTGGGTTTTACAGAGATTAGCAAGGCTTACTTCCTGCTATTGAAAATATCTCTGCCACATGCCGTGCATTGACAACTGAAGAACAGATTGACAGATGCAACAAACTGCCACAGCCTGTCAGCTGTTCATTGGATTTCTACAAGTAAATGATGTCTTAAATTTCAAGAAGCTCCTGAGTAATGCTTCCTTGAAGTAGTTATTCTGAGTACTGCAGAAGAGTGTTAACCAAGCAATCTGCAGATACACACAATATTGGCTCTGGGAGCTGCCAAAGAGCACAGCCACTACAACACCCTTAAGAGAATATTTGTGCATTTCCCGCCATGATAACCTGACTGTGCTGGCATTGCAGGAAGCAGAGGGGAGCTGGGCCATTGTCTCACTTCTTCTCTGGCCTTCCTGTCCCTTCAAGCATAAGCAGCAGCATGAACCCTGTGGATGCTTGCACTTCTTCAGTCTAAACCTTTACACCACTATCATCCTGTTTTCTGTATTTTAACAACAATCATCCAACAGTTGGAAGGAAGGTTGGCTGCACTGGAGAGGCATGCCTGGTTAATTTCTCTATGACAAAGCCCTGCCTCATTGAATACAGTCTGGTAAGACATGCACTGAATGAATCATTGCACCATGGGAATCCTGCTTCTCTCACTGCACAGGTCATATCAGGAGCATCTGAGTCCATCTCCCTACTTCCCATGTTCCAGTCTCCTGAGTAGCTTCAAACAGCCACATATACAAAACAAAAACGTCAACCTGCTACATAAGTGCTTTCATCTTTCATCCAAATGTACAAGTCTTTCCTCACCCTCATGAAAAATAAAAAAAAAATTAGACTGAACTAAATTGCAGGCCAGGTAATATTCTGTCCTAATTTTTCTGTGACAAATGTAAGGTCATCCATGACTAGATATGGGGAATTTATACCCTTGGGAAGGGGAGATCCCCAGCTTTCCAATGGGACACAGAGCTCTTACTTCTAGTCCTGGAAGGTCCCAAGATGGTCACACGTGGGTTGAAGAAAGAAGAGTGGAACACTCCAGGAGTAAAACAAACACCCATGAGCAGCAGGGACTTCTCTAGCAATAGGTGGAACGGGTAGAAACCTAGCTGTAGTTCCCTACCTGCATGTTCTGATCTTCACAGCCCTAGAAAGCAATATCAGCACTGCAGCTTGCTTTTTACAACTGTGAAATGATTGTGTCTCTACTACTGATCAGTTGTTTGCCCCAATCTTCTTTTCATCACTTTCCTTTTGCTACCAGCCTCGCTTTCCCTGACCCTCTCCATCCTAACCTCCCTCTCTTCCACTTTCTGCCCTCTTCTCTCCTTCAGTGCCCCGATTCCTGCCCCCCTTCATGCCACCTACCCTCCCTATTAGTAAATGAATAACTGAATACAGTTGTAAGTACTACTGGAACTAACAAGATGCAGGCTCCACTAGTGTCCTGACCACTTTGCTTATATGCTGTAACTCTACCCTTTTAGATTGTACACTTTTTAGGACAGGAGCAGTATCTTGTAGTGCTTGTCACAACATGCCTCCGATCCTAACTGGGGCCTTTGGACACCACTACAAAATAACAGAGGAAGATACTAGATGTTGGAATTATTAATATTAATTTGGAAAACCACCAGACACTAATTTAACCATAAATTCCTTTAGTAAGACTGTAGCGGGGTGGTTACCTGCTCCTGCCCTGTAGGGCTTAAAAGCCAGCCCTGGGAGAGAGCCAGGGCAGAGGGCAAGAAAAGCTAGGCTGATTGGGGCGTGGCCCAGCTGCAGCCATTTCCCCAATCAGCCCGCAGCTGGGCCTATAAAGGGGCTGCTAGGCTGAAGCTTAGCCACTCTCTCTCTGCAGGGACCCGAGGGAGTACTTAGATTGGAGCAGGCTGTGAGGCCCAGATTAGGGCCTGTTGGGTACTGGGATTGCAAGGGGGCAGCCCATGGGTAGACAGGGGCAGCAGGTCCCACCCCCATTGCCTGTAATGAGTGGCTGATACACTGCAGTCTGCCCTGAGGAGTAGGGCTAAGTGATGACTGGCTGTAGCCAAGAGTGAGGTGAAGTGAGGTGAGGGTAGTGGGTGGGGGTTCCCTGGGGAGAGGAGACCCTCAGGGATCGTTGGGGTTTACTGCCAGGGGGCAGCACCCCAGTGGGAGGAGGCACTGCGTCCTGGGAGGAACCAGGGCCAGTGGTAAGGCGGATCGGCAGAGGGCGCTCCAGAGGCTGATGCGCTAATTCCTGCAGACAATCAGCAGGAGGCGCCACCGGGTGAGTCCACTCGATTACAAAGACCAAAAGTCAAATGGTATTTTGTACAATTGCTTTTAACCATGGGCATAGTTTGGGGGTACAGGGGACATTGTCCCCCCCTCCAAACTGCAAGCCTCTGGCAAGTGCAGAATTTGCACCCCCAATTGCAGCCCTGTTGGCTTGACTGGAGCTGCCCTCCTCCCCCCCAAATATAAAAGTCGAACTATGCCTATGCGCTAAACATGCCTGACAGCCTAAAAATAAGCAGTCATGACACCTAATACAGTGACAAGTATTCATGAGCATGTGATCAGCAATCTTACAAATAGCCCAGACCTAGGGGAAACCAGCTCATCCTGGCATGCTCCAGCATGATGAGGTAGAGTCTCCACAAAGACCCTCAAATTCACAATGCTTCTTGTACCCTTCAACAAACGATGCCATAGCCAATTACCACTTTAGCTAACAACTGATTTGAGATCGTTCACCCTAATTTTCAATTTTAATCTAGATAAGATTTACATCCTCCTTTCTCCCCAAAGGTCTTTCCTCCTTCTCTCTTCCCCTCCTTTCTGCTGCCTTTGTTGCAGCTGGGCTCAGATACACCTTACTTTTAAGCATCAGGGGTAAGTTATATAGGTCCATGGTACCCATGCTCCACCAATATTCAGGAACGTGGGCCTGGGTCCATCAATGTTTGGGCTTATATTTTCATAGCCATTGTGATGGGTTGGATCACAGAAACCTCCTTTGGGACTGCCACCTGATGTTCCTAGACTACCTCTGAGCCGGTTTTTCCTGCCAGCTTGGGACTTCAGTCCCTTGCTTGGTTTTAGCTAGATATGCTTGCCAGCTGAAAACACAGATCCAAGTCTGAACCACATCCCCCACAAGCTTCAGGCTTAACTGAAAACAGTTTAAGAAGTGCTCCTGTCTCCAGCACTCAGATACCCAACTCCCAGTGGAGTCCAAACCCCAAATAAATCTGTTTTACCCTGTATAAAGCTTATACAGGGTAAACTCAAATTGTTTGCCCTCTAACACCGAGGGAGAGATATGCACAGCTGTTTGCCCCCCCCCCCAGGTATTAATACTTACTCTGGGTTAAATAATACAAAAAAGTAGGATTTAAGTGGTTCCAAGTAATAGCAGACAGAACAAAGTGAATTACCAAGTAAAATAAAATAAAACATGCAAATCTAAGCCTAATACAGTAGGAAAACTGAATACAGATAAAATCTCACCCTCAGAGATGTTTCAATAAGCTTCTTTCACAGACTGGATGCCTTCCTAGTCTGGGCACCATCCTTTCCCCTGATACAGCCCTTGTTCCAACTCAGGTGGTAGCTAGGGGATTTCTCATGACTGCAACCCCCTTTGTTTTGTTCCACCCCCTTATATATCTTTTGCACAAGGCGGGAATCCTTTGTCCCTCTCTGGGTTCCCACCCCTCCTTCTAAATGGAAAAGCACCAGGTTAAAGATGGATTCCAGTTCAGGTGACATGATCACGTGTCGCTGTAAGACTTCATTACCCACTTGCCAGCACACAGATCTACAGGAAGACTTACAAGTAAACAGAGCCATCTGCAACCAATTGTCCTGGTTAATGGGAGCCATCAAGATTCTAAGCCACTATCAATGGCCCACACTTTGCATAATTACAATAGGACCTCAGAGTTATGTTTCATATTTCTAGTTTCCAATACAAGAATGATACATTTATACAATTAGAATGACCACACTCAGTAGATAAGCTTTGTAATGATACCTTACAAGAGACCTTTTGCATGAAGCATATTCCAGTTACATTATATTCACTCATTAGCATATTTTCATAAAATCATATAGAGTGAAAGTCACAGTCGTCCCATCCATAGGACAGACTGGGGCAACCAGTGGGTCCCGCACTTCAGGGGGCCCTGCACTTCAGGGGGATGCAGGGTCCAGGGCGGCCTGGTGGATTAGCAGGGGGCCTGGTGCCAGCAGCAACGGGTGACCGGGGCCCAGCCTGCCCTGCTTCTTCCCACCCCTGCTCCACCCCTGCCCCGCCTTCATTCTGCCCCTTCCCCCACGCCACTGCCTCGCCTCTTCCCGGACAGAGCATGGCGGAGCAGGCTAGGGCCAGGTCTCTTGCTGCTGCCGGCACCAGGCCCACCAGTAGGCCCCCAGGCCACCGTGGACCCCACATCCCCCTGAAGCTCTGCTTGGACCCGCTCTGGGCACCACAAAAAATTATATAAACCTGGCACTCATTCTTTTAAGATAACTGGTATGTGGGGTGGGAAGATCCATGTTGGCTTCTTGGATTTAGAGAGATTCTTTTTGTCTTACTTAAAACCATCTGCAGTCACCACTATCAGTCAGAGGCCTTCTTTTTAGAAGCTTTCCCCTTATTTTTTGATTGAGACATCCTCCCTACTTCATTCCTTCTGGCCTTATAACATTACTTTCAAGGCCTTGTTTCTACGTGCTAGTCAGAGCCTTTCTTTACAATAATATACGTTCTTAACGAAACTTAAGCTAACTCTAATGCTTTAATTTCATATTTCTTCTGCATTAGAGTATAAAGCTCTATTATTATTCCATTAGTATATAGAGAGAAGTTATTCAGGTCATAGTTAGATTCTTGGGCCCCAATCCTGCAAACGTTTTTGTGCTTAACTTTACTACAGTGAGTAGTTCCATTGGTTTGAATGGGATTATTTACAGTAATGAAGTGTACGAATAAATGTTTGCAGGATTAAGTCCTTACTTTTAATTTTTTCTCTCTCCATGAAGGTTGTGCCTTTGGGCTCATGGTTGCTAAGGCATCCAGCTTTACAGGTGAAGGAATACAAGAAATAGTCCCAAGAACATTTGTCAAAATGTCTTTAAACATTTTTAAAACACATTTTCTGTGACATATACATGTATAGAATGCATGGTGACGTATTGTTCTGTTAAGAATTTTAGTCAGATATGTAGTCAGTATGAAGCAGCTTAGCTACACTGAAGTCATGAGCTAACTTATTTTATACCAACTGAGAATCTGGCCCAAATCAGCATGAGATTGGAGCGTCCTCATCACTTGTGTGTGAAGCAGCTGTTCCCAACCCATGATGATAAAAGTGTGTGTCTTTTTTTCCTAGTTTAGACTGTCAGTTCCTTGGGGAAGGGACCATCTTTTTGTTCTGTGTTTGTACAGTACCTAGTACAGTGAGATTCTGGTTTGTGATTGGGGCTCATAGGCGCTACAGTGACACAAATAATAATATAGCTGTCTAGCTAAAGAGTTGTGAGACATGAGATTTTTAAAGGTATTTAGGTGCCTAACTCCTTCATTGGGAGTTAGGTAGCTAAATATCTTTAAAAATCTGACCCATAATAATTTGCTGCTTTATAGTAAGTTGTGTCTACTAAATGAAACAGTTCAAAAAAAAAAAACAAACATTGAGAACTGTGATATGCAGTTGCAGGGAAGAGTTAATGTGTTTGATGTATAATTTTCCTCTCTACTGATTCTCTGGGGCTCTTTTTGCCATTGCTCTCAACACAGCAAACATTTTCCTCTTCCTGCTATTTATTCTAGAAGATTGTGTTGCACTGATACAGCACTTGGCTATAATATGATCAACACAGTTCAGATGAACAAGACTTGTGCTAGGGCGGCCTCCTTCTGCTTAGAAAAACTGACCTTACTTCATATCCTTATGATCTTGAACACCTCAAAGCATGCAGCGAGGTTGAGTTGTCTCCTTTCAATGGCACACCACTGAAGCAAAAGACCACAGTCAATTCACATTTTTTTCTTTCATTATTCATAATGGGAAATGCACCTATCCGTGGTGAAACAAATAGCAATTTACTCAATAGATTACATAGATGAATGGGAAACTTCAGAGCAATGTAAGTGGCCCTGTTGGGTGGGGAGAATTTAAAAAAAAAAACAACCATTCCTTTTGGCTACTCAAAATTGATCAGCAGCAATTTTAAAAGATATGCAAATATCACCTAAATAAATTCATGTTTCTCCACTAAAATTATGTCAGTCACAGTAACAATGAATGTCTCAGCTTGAATAAATTTTTTATTCCAATGCATTTTGTACTAATTATAGTATTTTATTATGTCATCAAGTGAGAGCAAACTATCAGTGTTCTTAAGTGTGTACATAATACATGCTTTAGAGAGATTGTTACCACAGATAATATTTGACAACCAAATATCAGGGCACCAATTATTGTTTTCTTTTAGCAAATATAGAATCATCCCTGTAAGGCAGTCGTGGCTCTCTTCCCCTCCATCAGGGAAGGAAACCACGCCCCCTCGCTACGACACTTCCGGCATGCTTCAGTTAAGGGGAAAATCAGCTCACAGGGCCCCAGCACTGCAGTCAGGCCAAGCCGCGATAAGTCTATAGGCCCGGAGCCCTCAATCAGAGCGGGGTGACTCACAGTTAATAGCTCTGGCTAGGGATTTGGGAGAACCTCAAAGAGTCTATCTGCTTGGGCCCTCAATCAGGGCAGGGCAGTAATCCAGCAGGGATTCTGACCTACAGTCAGGCAGGCAGAGCAGTAGGGAGTCTATTTGTCTGGGCCTTCAATCAGGGCAGGGCAGCAATCAGTTCAGGCAAAGGGTTCTGTCCTGCAGCCAGGCAGAGCAACAGTGCAGTCTAGGGGAGATTAG
Source organism: Natator depressus (assembly GCF_965152275.1). Classification (NCBI taxonomy): domain Eukaryota; kingdom Metazoa; phylum Chordata; order Testudines; family Cheloniidae; genus Natator; species Natator depressus. Next base: position 281,285,917 of record NC_134234.1, read on the forward strand.
CACTCTGTTGGGAGAGTCAGCAAACTATCCAGTGCCCTAGTTCAGCTGGGTGCCAGACCAATCCAGGCCTCCTGACCACAAAGCGAGGAGTCTGCCACCCCTGACGGTGGGGTGGCAGGGGACGCAGGCCTTCCTACTGCACTGCGTCCCAGCCCAGGGCCCTAACAGTGGGGGAGTGGTCCGCCACTGGGTCAGCAGTGAAATACGACCACAACAATGATGGCCAGCTTGCAATCAGTCACACAGCCGAAACCTGTGTGGCTTCCCTGAGCTCCTTCCTACACTCCCAGTCCGGGGTTACCTGGGTTCCGCAGTTGTCGTTGGTCTCGCTTGGGTAAATGGCAAGTGGCAGCCCCAACAGCTCCTCGGTGTGCCTGGTTTCTGGCAGCTCCAGCAGTCCTTCCAGCTCTCTGGCATGGAAGCAGCCTCCATCAGGTCTGGGCTCCAGCAGCGGGGGAGAGAGATCCTGCTCCTCTGGCAGCTCTGCCCCAACTGAGCTAGAGGGCTGGCCTTTTATAGTTCCTGCTCTGCCCCTTTGCTTCAGGCGGGGTGGCTGCGGGTATCCCGGTTCTGCCCACCAGGGGGCGATCGTGGCTGTTTCCCTGTCCGTCAGGGCGGGAGACCACACCCCCTCACTACAATTTCACAAAGATGATAGTGTGACAACACTGACACCCTTTTGGCATTGAAATATAATCAAAGATTTATATCATCAAAATCGTCAGCTGGCATAAAGCAGCGTAGCTCTATTGATTGTCCTTCGGCCCGCACCGCTTCCAGCAGCCCCCATTGGCCTGAAGCAGCGAACCGCGGCCACTGGGAGCCGCGATCGGCCATACCTGCGGACGCAGCAGGTAAACAAACTGGAGCAGCCCACCAGGGGCTTTCCCAGCACAAGCGGCGGAACAAATTTGGGAACCACTGGCCTAAAATTTCCCTTTCTGAATTTCATTCCAATAAATAACTGGAACTGAGCTAATACATTTTAGTTCAGGGAAAGCAATTTCAGGCATTGAGTATTACACTTTGATTGAGATTATCTCACAGGTGCTGCTTGTAGTGCATTTATTGAAAGAAATGGAACAATATAGCAGTTAATTCAAGAAAACAAAATGCTTGGCCTGCTTAGAAATAGCAGCCTCCTGCATTCTGCAGATCAACAAAATCCCCTGTCCATATTTCATATAATTTTAATCTTTACTTATGAATGCAGTTGGCAAGCATAGCTAGTCGCACAAATGTGGCTTTGAATTCAGTCCATTTTAGGATCTTTTTTGCCCTAAAATGTGTAAAATATCTTCACTTGGACATTATTAATTTCCCATCAATTTATATTTGTGAGGAGAGCTTTAGCTATTAGCATCAAAGGCTGCACTTTTTGGAGTAACTTATTTTATTTTTATTATTTGTAACATATAATTTGACCTTTGAACAGCCTTTCTGAAACACATTTGTCTAGAGAGAGCATTGGCCCCATTTCTTCTGGTGCATGCATCAACAGGATTTTGTAAACTCTTGATGTATCTGTTGCCAGTGAATTGGACAAATTTGCAAGATGACTTTGAAATGTTCTGTCTGAATAATTATTTATACTGTCTGGTAAAGGAACTGCGTGTCATGGCTTAAGCCTACAATTGTTTATTTGGCTTGCATAGCTTTCTGTCGTGTTACAATTAATAATTCTTGTGTTGATTAATCTCACTTTTCTCATTAAAAATGATACAATCAAGTAATTTGGGCCAAATACTTAATAAAGTTTTTTGATGGGAAACATAATCCTTAATCAATCTTCCTGCTGCTGAATGATTACAGAAAAAATTCAAGTACAATACCTAAGGCCTTGACTACAAAGGGAAATTAACCAGAATAGCTCTTCTGCAATAGCTGTTGCACTTTCAATTCACACCCTGCCTTATTTTGAAGTAACTTTCAAGTGTAGACAAACTCCAGTATAGACTTCTTAGCTGGCCTGTCTATCTGGGAAATATTCACCCTGATATTTTGACTGAAAGTTCCTTGGGTCAGGAACTATCTTTTTGTTAGGTGTCTATACAGTGCTTAGCACAATGGGTCCCTGGTCCATGACTGGGGCTCCAAGGGGCTACTATAAGAGAGAGAATAATAATAAGTAGTAATTTAATTTTTGTTGTTTTCTGGATTTTAATCTGAATTTTGTAGCTAACTCCTTTCTGAACTCTAACCAGAATACTGCATCTAACATCCTCAAATGCTGAGAAAATATGGATATAGAGCTATATTTTGTATGTGACTTGGGCTCATCTCTAATTTTTATCCCATTATTTTTCAACAATACTTTGTAGATTAAGCTAAGGAAAAATGAGCTCCCTTTGTGTCAACTAGTATTAGCAGTCAGGTCAGACTCATCAGCCCAAAAAGATTAAAACAAATATAAATATATATTTGTGAAGTTATCTGTAACAAAAAAACAGTCTTCTTAGGTTCTTGGTGTGATTAAAAAAAAAAATAGTGAAGTCTTCAATATTCTTATCCATAACTGATAATGGGATACACCTAAAATCTCATTGTCAATTAACTAACTTATCCATGCCATTCAAAATTAAGGAATTAAAGAGAAATTTATAATTTTCTTTCACCCCATGCTTCAGTTCTCAGAGCTGCCACAAGCAGGTATTCTATGAACTGTAGCGTCACACAGTACAAAAGGAACAGTGGACAAATTTAACCAGAAACAAAGCTTATTAATATTGTTTTTCAACTGTTAAAAAAAAACACACCAAAATGTTCAAATCTAAATGTATAAAAAAGGATGCAAAAGCGTCTATCCCTGATGACTATGAACATATAATCCCACTGAAAGAAAGACAATTCTTGTATGTATAGGTACTGAAGTCAAAGTCCTTGGGAGAAAATACCGTATTATGAGCGAGGTGAAACCTTGTTATGAGGTGAGTTAAAACCCCATTGAGATTGATAGGTGTGAACTCATCCTTCAGTTAACATAACTGTAAGCATAAGCCCCCACCTAAAACAAAAGGTGGCTGTGAACACACCCAAGAGCTTTTGGCTGAGGATTGTGTAAGGATGTTTGTCTGGGGAGAGCAACACAGAAACTGAGAACAGACAAAGACAGAGAGAGGGAGAGGCAGAAAGCAAGAAAGCCAAGCAGCAGCCTATGAACACAGTGTGACCCTAGATAAAGCTAGTGAGCAAGCTTTTGGGCCTGTTGGCTAAAGAGGCTTGGGGATGCAAGCTAAGAAACTGCTCTTTTTGTTCTTGGATCCTCCTGCATGTGGAGAAGGGAGACTTTGTACATTCCTTGTAAATAAACAACACTGCATCCAAGTAAATACCAGACTCCATCACTTTCTACTTCCAGCTGGAACAGCCCGAGGGCCCCAGACTTTGACCAGCCACTCAGGTTGAAAAGGGTTAATAACCGTTTACATAAATTATTAGAGTTAATGTAATCAGCCTTAAAGGCGATCTGCAAAGGCAGGAAAAGTTGAGTTTGTGCCTTTTTGTTGCTTCTTTACAATGTACAAAGAACTGAAAAGTCTTGGGGGGTTTTAACTTTATTTTTTCAAAGGGATTTATTGCTGATTCAGGTTTTGTCTTTTCTGGAAAATTCTATGAGCTACTGAAGTCGTGGTATTATTTCTAATATTACTGTAGTAAGCAAGTGAGACAAAGTGATTTTTATGCATTGTTTAAAATCTGTTGCTTTTTGTTGATGTTGGCATTGAAAACACCTACCCAACTCAAACACCTTCCAAACTCTTGGGAGAAAAGAAGTCTTTTTAAAGATCCAACACCTTCATTTAACAGCTGAGAGAGTTCCCAATGAACTTTCCTGAGAAGTTCACCAGCAAAACCGGGGAAGACCAGACCAGACATTCCTGATATTGCCAACATAAAATGCAGAGATAATTTATTCTGCGAATAAAACCTTTAGGCCTTGCTCATACAGTAATAGAGGCACAGGCCTGACTTTGTATTAAATTTACAGGTCCCCTTTGAAAAATGTTACTCCCCCTTGAAAAGTGCAATTGGAGTAAATCCAGCCATGCCTTGGCAGTCACAGTAGCAGAATCAGTGTGGTTTCCCTGTCTGGGGAAGGGGGCAGGAAGAGGGAGGGGAATGCAGAGGGGCTGCACACTTCCTACAGAACAGATCTGGTCCTGCACCACTAAAGTCAATTGTCCATTGGCTATTGACTTCAGAGGACGCAGGTGCAGGCACAGCAATTGCCCAGCTCAGAAGGTGACCCCTGTATGGCTTTGCAGAGGGTGCACAGAGGGAGGTTCAGGCACTATGGATCTTCCAGGGCAGCATGGCGGCAGAGAGTTACTTCACCCATGGGTTTAAAGTCTCCATGGAGCAGCACCACAACTGCTACTCAGGCTGGGTAGTTGGTTCTTGGATTTGACTCTTAATGAATTAATTAGAGGGTCTAAAATTATTTTCCAGAGACAAACAAGCATGTAATAAGTGTATACTTTACATTAGTTATTAACCCTGTAGGTGTATGTCACCGTCATAAATGTAGCACTGGGGTAAGTGCATGGTGATGTCTGAGTTGCATTTTCAACAAGTCATGTGAACACTAAATCATGGGACAATTATGAGCCCAATCCTGTAATATACCGAGCACCTTCAACCCCCAGTTGATGTCAGTGAAAGGAGGGGACGAGCAGCATTGTATAGGATGGGTCCTGATTTGGCAAGGTACCTATGCACGTGCTTTTACATAAATCACATGAAATTATTGGAACAATTCACTTGCTTAAATGTAGGCATGTGTGTAACTAACTTGCTGAGCCAGGGCCTAGGTCTGGCAGCAAGAGACTCCTCTGGTGTAAGGGGATTCTCCAAAGGCAGAGCTGGCGCACACAGCCACCTACTCCCCACCTTTCAGGTGTGGGGAGAGAAAGACTGTGCAGCAGAGGAGGGGAGGAAGTGGGGAGCGTAAAGATGCTTACTCACTGCCAGTATGAGGGTGACATTGCAGGGATTTTCACGTCTGGTGTGCCTGTAGGTCGTCTGTCTTTGCACACCATACAGCCCTCCAGCTGAGAGGCAGCTAGTCCAAACACCTTCCAAGGTAACAAAATGTTCAGGTACAGCTGAAAGTCCCAAAGAATCAACCTATCACGTGGGCCCTGTGCGTAACACTTTCCTGGGGTTCCACTGCCTTTCCCTAGCTCTGGTCTCCAGCATGGGCCTACCAACCGAGGCCTCCAACAGTTTCTGGTACTTCAGGTCTTCACAGGAGCAAGCCAGCAAACATGCTCCCTCACTCCGGCATCTCACCCGTCCCAGACAGAACTTTCTCAACCTATTTCTAAGACCCAGGTATCTGCTGAGTTATCACCTGATCCTTCTTTAGTCTGGTCCTCTCTGGCTGACAGGTAACTATATAATTACCACCTAGGAGCAGTGAATGTGCCTAACTGGCCTTTGACCCTTGATCATGTGTGAAAGACAGTCCTGCGTTAGCTCTGATTGAGCTAATGTGCTTAAAGCAGAGGATAGCCAAGGGGGTGGGAACAATGGGAGGGGCTAGCTTCCCCAAGTATGTAACTGGTCATACCCATAGGCTTGCATCACTGCAGCTACACACTATTTTTAGCACACTGCCTCAGTCAGAGGTAGCACAGGTATTTCTTCTCAAGCTGGGGATTTATACCTTTCCACTCTAGTGTAGACATGCCCTTAGACTCACCTGTCCCCCATCTCCCTCAAATGCTGCACCAAATGCAGCTCCGCTGGGCCTGGCATTTAGAAATCTCGGGCTGAACTGCCAAATACTCACTCTAGTACCAAACCATAGTGTGGCCAGCCCATTTAAAGATAAATACATCTTATTCCCAACACCAGCCCAGTCTATAAGGAGATCACTCCTTTTGTTTTTTATTCTTGTTCTATTAATTTTTGTAACATAAAGGGAGAATGCATAAGTGAAGAAAGGTACCTGAAAGCTCCTGTTCATTGAAATGGGAAGGGACTGATATACTCAAAAGTATACCTTACTCACACTGGGAAAACTTGCTCACACAAAGCAATTGAAATTACTGGACAACTCCTGTGAATAAGTGCTCAGCAGCCTAAATAAGGGTTGCATAATCAACCACACTCATTTTAAATAGCACTGTAAATTTTCCCTCAGCTAGAATGACAAAGAAAGTCCTTATTAGTTTACCAGGATGGAAGAGACCCTGTTAGGCCATCTAAATAACTACATCTCTTCCCATTCATAGAGAACCCTGAAAAATCTGCAACAGGGGATTGAAACTGCTAGATAAATTGGCATCAGTTCCTACACTAATGTTATTTATATTATATATATATGCCTCTGCTATTTGAGGCAGGGCGAACAGGCCTATCCCTTGGAAGAACCTACTAAACTCCACATTTTTAATATTAGGAAAATTGAAGCTTTATTACACATTTTATGAAGACTTTGCAATTTCACTTCAAACAGTATTTCTAGTGCATGTACAAGTCAAAAGCCATGATCAGATGGATTCAACAGTTTGAAATGACCTAGCCAAAATTCTGCAAACTCAATTTTTTTAAAAAACTTATCCCATGGTCTCCTAATTTTTGTGTGTTGATAACACCACCTTTCATTTGATTATCTCAAAACACCTCACCAACTCTAATTTGAAAGGTTTAATTGCTTTTGACTGGTTGATTTTGCTTAATGGTGGTACATACAAATATTTTATTTGGTTTCAGGCAAGTGGGTTTAGACCCCCACAACTCCTCTGAGTTTCACTGTGGGTTTCAGGTTATCTCAATACAAATTAATGAATTTTACTTAGCTTCATACACTGAAATGATGTGAAAATACAGATTTTGCACAATATTGACAAGAAAAGAAAATTACCAAGGATCACTTGAAATGACCAAAGTTCACTCTAATCTAGCCCAATATTTATTGGAAAGGTCTTGAACCTTAGCAGATCTTTTAGCAAAATGAGTCTGAATTTTAAATGTCAATTAAAACCTGATGAGTTTTTCACCAATTTAATTACCCTAAATTTGCCTCAGACGTATCCTCCAAACTGCATTTAATCTATTTTATCCCACCACAGATTTCTACATAGTTTCCAATTAAATTTGGTCTGACTTCAAAATATAACTTCCAATTCAGTGGGTATTGCCTATTTACCTAACTGTGACTGCAAATTGGCTAAATAGACATGGAAGAGCTATCATTTGAACCTTGAGCTAATTTGTTGGCATGACACTGCAACCACAATTTGAATTACAGCTGGTCATGATTTGTCATTCAAAAAAAAAAAATCTTTAAACAAAAATTATTTTTAAAAAACAAGCTCCAGTTTTTCAACAGTACTGAAAACGGACAAAAATTCCGTTGTTGAAAACCAAAACTAGACATTCAGTTTTTCTGCCAAAAAAACAGTGCATTTCCATTATTTTTTTAATTAAAAAAAAAAGACTTCTTTAATTTCAGTCAAAAATGTTGATGAAAAATACTTACCATTTTCCAACCATTCTCTAATTTCAATATACTTTTAAATTTCAATATACTTTTAAAAACCAAGCCCAAGAGTGAGGAAAATTGAAAGGTGGCCTTATGCCACTTATACATAGGATCAGGGCCATTATTCTTATCTGTCGCATCCTCCCCTCACTCACAGGTCACTAATGATCATTCTATGTTGCAGTGATAAAGCCCCTAAGTTTCTCTTCAGTATAATTTCTGATTTCGTGGCAGATTTCCTCAAAAAGTGTCTTGATTCACCTTTGAGTCACCTTCTATTTATCTTGAGAAATGTGAAATCTAGTCCCAAACCCATATGAGATTAGCAGCAGGCACGAAGATTTCCTGGGGGAGCAGAAGTACTCTCATCATATGCTTTCCTCGGGGACAGCTGTTCCTTGCACCCCTCCACTAACTGTACTTATGGAATTTGTGGCTGTTGGTTTTTTTAAAACCAACATTCAAATATAAAAGCTTCTTTGTCACACAAATTGTGAATTTTGAAGTGCATTGCTGCTTCCCAAATGTTAATTAAACTGGCAATGACACCGACTGTGATTTCACACAAGTACTGTATTTTTAGAAAGTTATACGGAACCTACAGTATTTCTTCTGTCATCTCTTGCAGAAACTAACAGCAGCAAACACCTCCTAGACAAGGAACTGTTTTTCTGATGAATATGAAAACTTCCACCTTCCATATATAACATTTAAAGTAGTGAGTACTTATCCATCTGCCTTTTCTCTCTCATCACACCCAAAACCAAACAAAATAAGAAACATTTTTGGTCAATTGGTGACTGTGTTTTAAAATAGGATAATATTCCCAAAACGTAATCTGTCAAGAGTAATTGTTTTAATGTGCACCAACAAGTATTGTCTGGCTGTTTTCTGGCCACACCTCCATCTGAATACTCTATGTGTGTCCATGAGCTCAATCCTGCAAGGTGCTCAGCACGCTTTTCCGGATCCTGCAAAGCACATGCTTACCTTTATGCACTAGAGATGCCAACAGATTCCCTAATGCTTAAATACTTTGTTGACTTTAGGTCAAACTGCTCAGAGCCTTGTAGGGCTGAGCCCTATATGAATAGAATGCCCAAATCACGCTTTCGCCAACCGCAAACCCCCCACGGGTCACATGTTATCTGTGCCATAAAACAAATGGATACCTCCTTTCTTTTCATCACCAAAGATAAACTACAGGAAACACTTCACATATAGATCACGTACTCTATGCTGTCTTCCTAACAAGTACAAACCATTTAATCAGAAAGTTAAAGGATCAAGTAACTGAAGCAAATTTATCAAAGCAAAGGCACAGAAATTTCAATTAATGGTGGTTGGCATCATACAAATTGCTCCTTTTCTGAAATTCATGTTAAAAACGATCTTCAAAGGGACTATTCAACAGTTTCATTTATACATTTCTATAATTATAGCCCCCAGACTTATCTCTCAAAACCTTCTTTATTTTCCATTCAAAAAGGAAGGTTGTAGAGCTTTTATTTTCTGAAGTGCAACAAAGTTCCTATCCTGAAGCTTATGTTGATAGAATAAGAACCAGGGCAAGGCCAGTAAACAGTACAAAGAACCTAGTTTTGTGTTTAATTTTTTTCTTCACTTGCTAAGAATGACAATTATAGGTTGATATGAATATATGGACTCTGAAGACAGTATATTATATAACATACTTCATTTTTTTCAGCTTCATTTTTAACCTTCTGCTACCCCATGCAAATGTAAATCTTAAAGCATTCACTTTTATTAGAAGAAAATAATCTTGCTTTCAAAGCAGGCAGGCCACAGTAGCCCAGAATAATCTGTGTGTGATGGAAAATGCTTCAGCATTGAGTCTCTAGTTATTCCACGCATGTGTACAGTATGTATTAAATGCATAAATATTTCTTACAGTTTTATACATGCTCTTTTACTACGTTGTACACCAACATGGGGTTTAGGAAAGTTTTTGCATGTCTCCGTTGTTCATTTAATACCGAAGCACAGTGCCAAAAATCAAATAATACTGAATGAACTGAGATGGTTAGACACTCATGTGTCTGGCTTTACATACACAACATAAAATTTCCAAAGTGTATTTATAAGACAAGACAGAGTGGCTGAGGGGGGCTTCTCTTTCATATTTTCTGAGCTAATAATGTTGCAGATTTGTTACAAGTTTAAAACTTTCCATGCCTGAAACCTTTTTGAAGAACTGTAAATAAAAGCCATCCTGTTTAGTAGTGATAAATGTTCCCTTCCAAATTCCAATAATAACTGAGCTTAGTCACAGCAATTTCCACTAAAAAAACAAAGCAAAACAAAACAACCCTTTTGATGATGTTTAGACACACATCATTTTTAAGACTTGGAAATAAAGACTTGGATTAAAGCCAGTCACTTGAATGCGGCGATATCCATTCCAATAAGATCTTTTATAGTTATTACTATGCGCTTGTCACCAAGATCTACGGATCGTCTCTCATTTCTTTACCATTGAAAAATAAAATTATTTTTCAGTATTTAGCCTACTTCTGTGAGATATTATGCTTTTGTACAAGGTATTATTTAACTTGCTCTTCTAAATAAATCTATAGAAGTCTTAGTCTCAAAATCAAAATGCCCATTTTATCTCCTTTATCATCTCTTTGGTTGGAATATACACTGAGCTCCTAACATTTCCTGTTCCTCATTGAATCATAAGTCCTTAAAGAATCTCTTAATTGTTATAGTGGAAAAGGGATTTTTTTACCATAACCCACAATAATATAAAAAGAACAGGAGTACTTGTGGCACCTTAGAGACTAACAAATTTATTTGAGCATAAGCTTTCGTGAGCTACAGCTCACTTTATCGGATGCATGTAGCTCATGAAAGCTTATGCTCAAATAAATTTGTTAGTCTCTAAGGTGCCACAAGTACTCCTTTTCTTTTTGCGGATACAGACTAACACGGCTGCTACTCTGAAACCAACCACTATAATATGTATTCATACTGTGATGTGTGCTCATTCAGCATAAAACTAGTCTGAAGGGAAATTGAAACGTATTAAACAGATTCTAATAATTATATCTGAGTACAAAGATTAATGGCCTGATTTTTCAGGCCCAGTGTAACAAGGTCCTCACTTCTTGCACCTACAGAATGATGTCATTTGGATGTCTAAGTGCCTGTTCTGATTGCAATTTGCTCATGCAAAAGAGAGATGGTCCAGCCTTTAAAATCTAGCTCTAAATCACTAAAAATATTATCCAAAATATAACAAACAAGAGTAAGTTACAGGCATCTTGACAGTGTGGTGATATAGTTTAGGATGCACACGTCACAGATTCCATTTGAGTGTGTGAAACAGGAGACTTAAAAATTATTGTAAGGAAAATTCTCATTATGAATTTGCAATGATACACAAATGAGAGCCCTGTGCCTGAGTGACAGAAGCTCTCTACTGCCTTCTGCTGGTGAAATGAGAGACGAGAGCTGTTTAAGAGCTGCATGCGTCTGTCCATTTTGGAGAGCAAAAAGAGTTTGACTGAGTGGACCAGGCCTCATTTGTATTTCAGTTTTGTGACAGTTTGAGGCATCTTGGTTAAAATTCAGTTATGTTTTGAGTTTGGGGGCCATGAAATGCAATTGACCTTGTTGGGAAATACAAGGACAAAACATCAAAAGCAAATGAGCCTGGGTCAGCTGACAGAGACTGTTGTCAGGCCCCGTTGGGTAAGGAAGTCCAAGACACAGCAGCTCAGGAAAAACTGGGGAGAAGATTCCTGTCTGTGAGTTGGATTATCTCTCTAGTGATGAGGATTCTGCCAATGGTCGTAAATACCACTGATTCCTCCCTAGGAGCCGAGCATGCTGGCCAGTGCAGAGTGATGGCAGTTTTAAGACAGTAATGGCACTTTGGTGGCAATGAGTGGCACAGAGCATCACTAGCAGTAGCTTTCAGGCTGCTCAGCGCGGTGGTGGTGGTGATGTCAAGGAGATGGCCAGCTTGGAGTGGCGGTGGTGTCAAGGGGACGGGTGGCTCAGAACAGTGGCAGAACTAGGCAGCTTGGGCTGAAGCCATAGAGAGAGAGCAGCAGCCTACCCCTGGGACTCTGGTGTGGGCTGCCCTACTCTACCCAGCAATTAAAACTGAAATCACTTCTGCTAGGGTGGGTTTTAGAACCCCCACAGCAACTTAGACAGCACTGAATCCTTGGGCTTCTCCAACCGAGGACAGCTAACGGTGAATGGGGAGCAGGGAAGCGGCCAGAACACATGAGCCACTCTCAGTGGCCAAAGAAGGACTGCTGTTGGGACAGCATGGGGGAAGGGAGAATTTGTTAATTGCTGGGCCTCCCAAATTCATGCTGCTGTCTTCCTTCTTCTCTCCACTACCCACACTTCAAAAAAAAAATCTTTGTTGTAACCTGTCAAGGTTCCTTCCCCACTCTGAACTCTAGGGTACAGATGTGGGGACCTGTATGAAAGACCCCCTATGCTTATTCTTACCAGCTTAGGTTAAACACTGCCACCACCAAACTGTTACACAAAGAACAGGGGAAGTGCCCACTTGGAAACGTCTCCCACCCCAAAATATCCCCTCAAGCACTACACCCCCTTTCCTGGGGAAGGCTTGATAAAAATCCTCACCAATTTGCATAGTGAACACAGACCCAAACCCTTGGATCTTAAGAACAATGAAAAAAGCAATCAGGTTCTTAAAAGAAGAATTTTAATTAAAGAAAAAGTAAAAGAATCACCTCTGTAAAATCAGGATGATAAATACCTTACAGGGTAATCAGATTCAAAACACAGAGAATCCCTCTAGGCAAAACCTTAAATTACAAAAAGACACAAAAACAGGAATATACATTCCATTCAGCATAACTTATTTTATCAGCCATTTAAACAAAACAGAATCTAATGCATATCTAACTAGATTGCTGACTAACTCTTTACAGGAGTTCTGACCTGCATTCCTGCTCTGGTCCCAGCAAAAGCATCACACACACATACACACACACAGAGAACCCTTTATTCCCCCCCCCCCCGAGCTTTGAAAGTATCTTGTCTCCTCATTTGTCATTTTGGTCAGGTGCCAGCGAGGTTACTTAGCTTCTTAACCCTTTACAGGTGAAAGGGTTTTTCCTTTGGCCAGGAGGGATTTAAAGGTGGTTAGCCTTCCCTTTATATTTATGACATAACCCCTGATTCATTGTTTGCAAAGGGAAGAAATTGCCCATTGGGGTGCCCAGGATGGGGTGTACAGTTTTCCAGGTTTCTCAAGCCAGTGCTAGTTAAGTCTTTAACGAAACCCCTAGAAAATTGAACTAGACTGTTTTCACTACCAGCAACAACTGGCCAAAGGGTTACACAAAGAGTAGCCATGTGTTTTCAGCCTCTGCATCGATTTTATTTCAAATTAATGAAAAATAAGGAGAAAAAAAGTAATGTCTCCATGAGAAAACACAGTGTTTGCCTTACAAAAACCTATAGATCATGTTTTCCCCTTACCTCTAAATAGCTCTCTGCTTCCTGAACCCTGTTCTGTATCATCAGACTGGATCTTTGGTTGAGCTATATCATTAAAAGAGAAGCTTCCATCTAGATACCATTACCAGTCATGCCAACAGGGAATTATTCAACAGAATTTCTAAGAGCTATTTTGTATATTCATATATAGTAGATAGTGTAACTGACTCCACTGCAGGGAGTGGCTGTGATACACCAGACTCTAGGTGTCTGGTAGCGTTCTGGGTGACCCACTCTCAACAGGTCCCAATCCAGCCCTTAAGAATATGTCTACACTTTGAGCTGGAGGTGGAACTTTCAGCTCAAGCGGACATAGCATGCTGGAGTGTAGCTGTGGTGGTGTGAACAGCTAACCACCTGAATACCTACTTGTCTGAGATGGTAGGCAAGTACTCAGGCTGGCTAGCCCCTCTTGCTGCTCTCAGTGCCCCAGCTTTGCTACTATTCTTAGCATCCTACTTTGATCAGCACTGGAGCAGGTATGTCTCCTCCAGGCAGAATTTACACCTCCATCTCAAAGTGTAGCTATACTGTCTATTCCTCAAGCTAGAATTTATGTCTCCAGCTCAGTGTAGACATATCTTATAAATAGTCCAGTAGAGATGTCTGACGGGGCTTCTCAGTGCCAAGGATATGGCCAGCCCTCTTAATTAAGTGTAATTCAGCAAATGTTTGGTGTAGCAGAAATTCAAGCTGGTTCTTCAGGTTTAACAGCAGGACAAATGTGCTTGGTCCACTTTTGTAGCTCACCACACCCCCTCAACTCAGCAATATCTAGAGGGATGCCCATTAGCAGAAACATCTTTCTGGCATAGATTGCTGGATCTTCTCCAAAGGACTGGAAAGACACCTCTTTTCTGTTCTGCTACCTTTAAAACTGCTTTGTTCTCCAAATTATGTCCAGCCTGGCTAATATTTGTTGACCAATTCTGTCCAGTATCTAGGAATGCACTGCTTGAACATTTGTCACATGCATTCGCAGGAGCAGAACCACATCATCGTAGACGTGCTCCATGTCTTCCATTCAGTTTGGCAGAAGAGAGAAGGAGCTGACTTCACCAAATGTGTGAAGGTGGTGTACATTACCAGCAACATGCAGCGAGGCAGCTCCCAGCGTGTTTCCTGCAAAGCACAGGAGTCTGGGATACCACCCCTGAAATGCCACCATGTACCAAAAGGGGAAGTGCGGATGCGGATATATGCCTGTGCCCATTATATACCCATGGCCAGCACATGTGGATCCTCGGTGCAGGATACATATGCCAGCAGTACACGGACAAGTAGCTGGGGATGCATGGAAGTGTAGACAGAGCCTGAGGGTACAGCGGCTTCTTCCACCACCACATGCAGAAGAAAAGAAGGTTCTCTCCTTCAGTTTCAAGAGAGCAAGAAGAGGGACATCTGACTTGTACAGTAGCCTGGTCATGACGGCTCCAAGCTCCACAGCTGGCTAGTTTGTATGATGCAATCAGCAGCATACAGCAGCATGCAGTACTGCTTCAGCTTAATATAGAAGCAAAGTGCACCTGGCAGCATAGTGCCTTGTCCTGCCCTGAGCCTTCCTACTCTGTATAGCTGCTATAGGGAAAGTATACTACAAGGAAAATCCTGCTTTCACCTTAGTGTAAGGGAAGTAGCAGCAAAACAATGCCAGGTATGAATCCTGCACAAAAAGCCATCCTACAGTTGCAGGGTGGAGCACAGTAGGCTGGCACAATGTGCTTTTGGGTGCTGTTTGCGCTGTTTATGCATGCCAACCAGCTTTTTGGAAACTGTCATTTGCAATAACACCTGTCTATATGACTGAGTCAGATGAACATAAGGCATCTTGTGAGCAGAGGGCTTGGAGGGTGACAATCAATGACAAAATGCACAGGGATAGCGAGGATAGGAGAAACAGACAGCAAGAAATTATAGCGCTGCTCAGAGAGCAAACAGACATGCTGCGGTCTCTGATTGAACTTCAGGATGAACACATCTATGCTCGCCACCCCCTTCAGCCCATAGAAAACTGGATTCTGGGACCTCCCTACACTCCCCCCCCACCACATTCCACATATCTTCTGGGGCTGCAGCAGTACCCCAGCCACTCCACCCTGTGGGAGAGTGCACAAAATGACAGCTGCACATATACCAACAAGGCTCTCTCAGCTGCATGTATGTTCTTGTGAATTCCCTGCTCCTTCCCCTTTAAAAATACTTTTCTCTGTATGTATGAAGTTTATTTCAGCTTTAAATAGGTAGATTTGCATGAGTGTGGAATACAAGTTTATTTTTGGAAACTTAATTCATCTTTATTGGCCTCTAACATATGGTGGCTGTAGCCAACATTCAAAGATAGTAATAGATGCATTTGTATTGTTATATTAGTGCACACACAGCACTCATTACAAGTTTCATAGCATGGTGCAAAAACAATGCCAAGCACAGCACACTACAGCAACACACATTACTGTGGCTCATTGTTAAAATGCTCCTTCAAAGCCTCCCTGAGCTGAATAACTCCCCACTGAGCTCTTCTTATCACCCCAATATCTTGCTGCTCAAAATCAGTGGACAGCTGATCCACCTCTTTGCTCCACCCCTGTGGAAATGTCTCCCCCTTTGTTTCACAGATATTATAAAGTGCACAGCAAGCAGCTATGACCATGGGGATATTTTCTTCACTGAGGTCTAATCTCGTGAGTAGACAGCACCAGCGACCCTTCAGACAGCCAAAGGCACATTCAACAATCATTCTGCACCTGCTGAACCTATTGTTGTAGTGCTTCTTGATGCAGTCCAGGTGGCTGGTGTATGGCTTCATGAACCATGGGAGTAAGGGGTAGGCAAGGTCTCTATGCATCACTATTGGCATTTCAACATCTGCAGTGGTAATCCTCTGGTCTGGAAAGAAAGTCCCTGCTTGCAGCTTTCTGTACAGGCCAGTGTTCCTAAAGATGTGTGAATCATGCACCTTCCCTGACCAGCCTGCATTGATGTCGGTGAAACGATCCCAGTGATCCACCAGCACTTGCAACACTGTAAAAAAGTAGCACTTTCTGTTGATGTACTCTGTCGCAAGGTGGTCTGGTGCCAAAATAGGGATATGCATGCCATCTATCACCCCACCACAGTTTTGGAACAGCATTGCTGGAAAACCATCCACTATTTCCTGCACATTGTCCAGAGTCACAGTCCTTTGTAGCAGAACGCGATTAATGGCCTTGCACACTTCCATCACAGCAATCCCCACGGTGGATTTATCAACTCCTTGGTACTGATTCCTTGGTACTGATCAGTAGCAATCTGGTGTTGCCAGCTTCCACACAGCGATGACCACTTGCTTCTCCACCATGAGTGCAGCTCTCATTTCTGTATAGCTGCGCTGGAGGGCTGGGGCAAGCTCCTCACACAGGAATGTGGCCTTGCACATCCAAAAGTTCTGCAGCTACCGCTCATAATACCTGCGCAATAATGCAATCCCACCAGTCATTGCTTGTTTCTCAGGACCAGAACCAGCACTCCACAGTGTGCAGTTCCTCTGTGAATGCCAACAGCAATCTTTAATTGTTTCTTTCCATGGTGCACAGTAAGGCAGCCACCAAGGCATCATCATCATCTTCACAGCTCAAGAAATACTGCAGGATCAGGCATGTTGTGTTCGTAACGCTCAGTGCACTATTGAAGAGCAGCGCAGGATTCATGCTTGTCACAGAGATGGTGGACCCACAGGTTAGCAGAGCTCTTGAAAAGCAGCGAAAAACATAATAGGATGCCCCTGGAATGATGGAATGGAAAAAACTGCATGCTGGGATGCCGAACCCATGTTTCGAGCCACATGACTGCATGATTCCTTTGTGCCACAAGGCATGCAAACCCTTCCCAAAACACCCCATGCTAGATGGTGGTGAGTTGCACAGTGGGATAGCTATCCATGGTGCACTGCTCTTGGCGTCGATGCCAGGGCTGTTACTCTGGACATGCACTGGTGACACAAGGAGCACAGTGTGGACATGCAACAGCAATTTAAATTACTGTAGTGGCTGTAGGCTGACGTAACTTAAATCAACTTAATTTTGTAGTGTAGACAAGGCCTAAAACAGGACACATGCCTTAGCCAGCAGCTCACACCCCTTTAAGGCTCAGGTGCACAGGTGAATGTCTTAACTCTGCAGTCTTCTGAGTTGTCTTGCATATTAGGAAGAGAGTCTGTCTTAGTAATACTTCCTCTATTTGCCCCCCATCTACCAAGTGCAGCACAGGGGAGGATGTAGCTCTTATTTAGTAAATATGCATTTAACTATTTTAGCCTAGGTATATGATGAACAACTAGAGCAGCTGGGCCTCCTACTGAATTCCAGGCACAAAGAAGTTACAGAATTTGCCCGCAAGTTATCTGAACTAATCTCTCTGTTCCTAAAGTTTTCTTGAAGATGGAAAATTAAAAGCTGTTTTTGCATTACTTACAACTCTCCACTCAACTAATTAAGGAGAATGCTCTATAAGGCACCTTCTATGTAACACAGGCTTTCATATGCCAATTTCAGCAGCTGTCCAAAAGAGAACTTCAGTTAACGTTTTACTTTTGGGAAAAGGCTTCTTCTCAGCTGCCTGAACTCTCCCAACCCCAGTTACAGGCCAGTATCTGACAGACTTTGATTTCTGCTCCAAGAGTTCCTGTCTGTGTAAGGTTTCAGAGTAGCAGCCGTGTTAGTCTGTATTCGCAAAAAGAAAAGGAGTACTTGTGGCACCTTAGAGACTAACCAATTTATTTGAGCATAAGCTTCCGTGAATGCATCCGATGAAGTGAGCTGTAGCTCACGAAAGCTTATGCTCAAATAAATTGGTTAGTCTCTAAGGTGCCACAAGTACTCCTTTTCTGTCTGTGTAAGAACACCCAGTCCCAGTTAGTGCCAGAATGACCCTGAAGGAGAATGCATAATGGGTATAAAGAAGCATCTGGAGGGTTTAGAGAAATGGGGGAGTGTAAATTTTACACCTACCAAATTACCCCAGGTTGAGAATTTTTCACCTCTTTTTAAAGTAACAATTTGAGCTTTATGAAAAGAAGCTACATGGCATCCGAAGTTTGATACTGACAGGATATTCTTAAACCCTTTCTATTTTTTTAATCATCTCATCTCAGTGTGTCTCAGGAAAGTCACTATAACTCATTCTGACACCATTTATATGCAATTCAAAGATCAACATAGCCGTTTTCATGAAGTTCAAAAGACATTATGGCTGCTTGGCTAGGAAACAAATATTTTGTTCACCAGTCAAAAAGCAAAGACTAAAACTCCCCCGCTAAAGATCCCACAAGGATAAAGTCAAAGAAAATCAACTATAATGAAAGAATGAAAGCGGACACTATTCCTTTGGGTTTCACGAAACGGCAAATGTGTTTTATAACACTTGGCCGTGATCACAATTACCTATACTGTTATTGATGTTTGCTTGGCTGTGTGTGATAGTGTGAGACACACACAGCATGTATAAATTAATTTACTTGTGAAGATCTAATTCCTCCACTTGTTATAGTCTGTCTGCATCTTAAATTCTCATCAAGTGTTGCCAATTAGTTCTCAGAATGTAATTGAAGAATGAAAACAGAAAAGCAAAATGTCTGATTTATAGATTGAATTGGTTATGCCCAGCGATTTTTTTGGTGCTGGCTTAAATATTCAGTTATTAACTTGATTAAATAATTAAATGCTTTTACAAATATGTCAGCTGGTATTTCACATCAATTTCCTACCAGTGACTGGAACTTTCACTTACCCTCCAATTAAAACACAGGAGAGCATCATTCTTTTCACTGCAATTAAGTTAGCGCCTGTCTAACCTTGATTTAAAACACACCCAAGTGATGGAAATTAACAATCATGCATTTAAAAATTTTAATCAAGGACTGGTTAAAACTGTAATTAGCACAGTCAAAGGCTAATAATGTTTGTATATACCTTACTGTTGTTAAATAAAAAGGATTAGTTGTGCTGAATGTGATGTAGATCTTTGTGAGCACAGCTGAAAGGGTTTATTTCAGAGGAAACTCCCATGTATTTAAAAGATTACTTACCTTCTTTAAATACAGTTTTGCGACAAATTGCCAGAGTACACGATGTACTGGCTTTTGCAGCACTAAATCTATATTTACTAAAGGATAAGAATTTAAGAAATCCCAGGATCCGGACAAAGCCACTTGGCTCAAATTGTAACTGGGGGGGAGAAGAGAAGATAAATTAGAGAACATTGTGGGGGAAGGGGAATAAAAGCTATTGGAATCCAGGTGAAGCAACTGAGGCCTGGTCAACAATACGGGGGTGAGTTGGCCTGAGTTACGCAACTCCAGCTATGTGAATAACATAGCTGGAGTCGATGTAGCTTAGGTAGACTTACTGCTGTGTCTGAACTGCACTGGGGTGATGGGAGAAACTCTCCCGTCAACTTACCTTACGCTTCTTGTTCCGGTGGAGTACCAGAATTGAGGGGAGAGCGATCTGCGGTTGATTTAGTGGGTCTTCTAGACCCGCTAAATTGACCCCCGGTCCATCGATCGCTGCAGCGTCGATCCCCAGTAAGTGTAGATATACCCTGAGATAAACATTAGTCTGAGGAAAAGATAACTGCTGTGTGGAACAAGGAACTCTCCTTAGAATCAAGGAACAACTGGCTATCAGAGCTGGACTTGTTTGTTTTCCTTACATCTGTTTGCATATTTACTCTCCATACCTGTCTAATTTACTCTCTATGGGCCCAATCCTGCATTCCTTGCACACCCCAAACTCACATGGATGTCTGTGCAATCTCTGTCTATGACACTGAAATGCACTCCTCACCACGGTCTGGGTTATAACCTTGGACAGTCACAATCTGGTGCCTGCTTATCCCCTGGCTCCTGGGGAGAAATAGTCTATGCCATTCATTTTGTTGGTGCAGATTACTTTCCTCTCTGCTCCATCTCTGATGTAATGACCAGCACATTAGCAGGAGGGGCTAACCCAAGACTCCCCCCATAGCCCACTCACCTACACAGTAGTGGGGTAGCAACCTGGCGGCAGCTGCTTCTTCCCTGTACAGGCTCCAGAGAGTCAGATAGCTCACTAAGGAGAGTCAAGTGGCTGCTCCCTTACTTTCCTGCATGAAGTCCCCTCACGAATCCATTGTGTCTAGGAGTCAGTGGGAGTTTCAGGTGCCCAAGGAACACAGGCTCCTCCACATACAGTATTGCCATTAGCATGTTCTGTTACACAAGCAACTCCAAAGTCCTACTTAATTTTAAAATCATCTTCAGTTTCATTCATCATAGCTATACAAGTACAATAAGGAAGCCTCTAGCTTCAATCAGCTGGTTTTAAAAACAAACACATGGGCTATTTTAAATTTTTTATTTTGGTATAACCTGGAAAGTGTTGATTATTTTTAAATCCATCCATCTAGATATTTATGAAGCCTTCATTATTGCAGTATCTCAGTGCACCCCCAAGTTAAAAATGATGACAATGCTTGTTCTCACACTCTCTCTACATGAATCTGTAAGATTGAGGGTACTATTACCAGAGGGTGAAGAGGTGTGCTTTCTCTTTAGCTCTGAAAGTAGTGTCATTAGTGGTAACTTTCATCTGACAACAAGTTCCCCAGTCTTAAAACCTTTATAGGAGCCAAGGTGTGTCTCATGCTCATAAGGCTCCCCATTTTGGTCAACAGTATCAATGTTCCTTGGGAAAGTCATAGATACAGATGGAGATGCTCCGTTACATAGACAGGCTCAACTGCAGAAAACAACTGCTGGGGGAGCATGCAAGCGTCCTCTGTGGCATTTCCTGAACTTTGGAACTTGCTCTGCCACCCCTCAGCCTGAAACGCTCTTAGTTTATTGACCTTCAGGGCCTGCTGCTGTTTACGATCTGTGAGAGATTGGGAGGACTTTTGGCTGTTTACCCTGTCGAAGCAGGAAATTCCAAGTGGATAGGAGGAAGCAGTGGACATGATACTTCTGCACTTCAGTAAGGCTTTTGAAACAGTTCCACATGACATTTCCATAAACAGAATAGGGAAATATGGTCAAAATGAAATGATTGTTCACAAGGAATAGTTATCAATGGTGTCAAACTGGACAGACATATCAAGTGGGGTCCCATAGGGATCAGTTCTGGGTCTGGTACTAGCCAGTATTTTCAGAAACACCTTGGAAAACAACATCTAAAGTACACTTATAAATTTGCAGAGGACACCAAGCTGGGTGCGTTTGAAAGCACTCTGAAGGACAGGGTTAACAATTCTCCCTCATCCTCAAGCACCCACCCCAGTACATCTGGATGTCCTACTACCAACGTCACTGCCCCAATTTCTCCTTTGGGCCCTAGAAAGGTTCCACAAGAGGCTCTCTGGCCTCATTAATACCCCTCCTTGGGGCTAGTTTATTACAAACACATAATGCAAATAATCCATTACAGAAGTCCCAAATAACCCCCAGTGCATATAGTTACTAAAATCCCAGGCTACCTAATTCATTGACATAGCACATATTATACTCTGGCATCTCTCATCACACTCAGGATCTTCTTTGGTCCCCTTCTGTCCTTCTACCAGGACAGCCACCCCAGCTGGAGTTCAAACCTGCTCTTCCAAGTGGAAACCCCCAGAGTCTCTATGCTGGGAGCTTATCCTCCCCAGGGGAGCATCCATCACTCCTCTGTTCTATTAACCTCTCTCCTCATGCAGACCAGCGGATAAGTCCCTGTTCTTCTCCCCTGTCTTCAGCCCTCTCCAGCCTCTGCCTCCAGCTCAGAAATCAGCTGGCAACTCCCTCTGCTGCTCTCCTATCTTCAGCCATTGCTCTGCAGCTTGAGGAGATCAGCCAGTAAAGACCTCTGCTACACTCGTGCTTTCAGTCTTCCTTCAGGGACCTCTCTCCCTCTGCTTTTCCCTGAGCCTTTATAGCCCCAGCTGGTGCCCCGCTCTTTTACTGGGTCAAATGGGGAGCATCAATACTGGCACAGGGGCTCTGAACCAGCTTCATTTAAAGGGGCCAGCCACCCTGTGACAGACAGGTTTAGAATTTGAAATGATCTTGATACACTGGGGAACTGGTCTGAAATCATTTACGTGAAATTCAACAAAGACAAGTGCAAAGTGCTGCACTTAGGAGAGAAAAATCAACTGCACAAATGTAAAATGGGAATACCTGGTTAGATGATAGTACGACAGAAAAGCATCTGAAAGTTGGTGCAGATTGCAAATGGAATGAAAGTCAACAATGTGATTCTGTTGTGAAAAGGGCAAATGTCTTTCTGGGGTGTATTAACAGAAGTGACCATATGTAAGACTCAGGAGGTAATGGTCCCACTCTACTTGGCACTGGTGAGGCCTCAGCTGGAGTATTGTGTTCAGTTTTGGGGACTATCATTTAAAAGAGATGTGAACAAATTGGAGAGAGAGTCCAGAGAAGAGCAAAAAAATGATAAAAGGTTTCGAAAAAAATCTGTGATGAAAGGTTGAAAGAATTGGACATGTTTAGTCTAAAGAGAGAGGACATGATAAAAAGTCTTCAAATATGTAAAAGACTGTTATAAAGAGGGAAATGATCAATTGTTTTCCATGTCCACCAAGGATAGGACAGGAAATAATTGGCTTAGTTTACTGTAAGGATAATAGGAAAAACTTGCTAACTATAAGGCTAGTTAAGCACTGGAACAATTTACCTAGGGAGGTTGTTGAGTCCTCTGTCATTGGATGGTCCAGGTATATTTAATCCTGCCTCAGCATGGGGTGATGGACTAGTTGACCTCATGAGGTTCCTTCCAGACCTATGATTCTGTGAATATCACAACATTCTTACATATAGTAGTGGCTGAGTTATTATATATGTTGATTAACATGTTGAGGTAAAGGGTTTGGTCAATTTTTATAACTATATTTTTAAATGTGTCGAGGAGCATCTGCTGCAGAGGATAGATTATGATCTGTACTGAATGACTGTAGAAATCCAAATATCACAGTACAATTCACAGATTCCCCAGTAAAGGTCTGTTGTTTCCTATTTCAATTAAGAAATTCAGTGGAGATGCTGCACAACTAACATTTCTTTCTAAATAAACAACTAATGAAGCCTCTCTGACTAATAAGCAGCAAGGCTCTGAGTGAGAAAGTCCCCAAGTCCTAAATGCAGGGTGAAGTCTGAATTGGCATCTTCATGTCACACTGTTTTGCTCTTTGCTGAAGACTTTGAGGGTTAAAGACAACACCAACCTTAATTTTGTATTAGGAAATGTGTCACAACTTTAACATTATTTCAGTTTAGCCTTCCTATTTAATTGTAGATTATATTTCTTATGAAGAGAGCTTTTTTTTATGGTTTTTATTTCTTTGTGTTTACATTTTCACATTAATATTTCCCCACAAATCTGTAATTTAGAGGCTCCTTCTAGGACAATAATGTTAATGGCATACACTATGCTTCTGTTCCACTACAGTGTATATTTTTTAACAAAACAAAGTGACCATTTTGCAGATGCTCTTACAATCTCACATTCCTATTCTTGTCAACATTCTGCAGTGATACTCAACCTTGACTTCTCTCCGAGCCCAAAGGGACTTCAAGAGAGAGTAAAAAATTTAAATTAATTGAGTCTAAGGGCTACCATCACAATCTCATGGCTCAGATGAGAATGGTCACAACCATAGCCCAGTCAATGCAAACTAATAGAGTGCTCACAGCTAAACAAAACAAAAACAGCAAGACATAGAAGAGCAGATGTCTACAAGAGGAATTATTCCCCAATTTGTCATTATTGAACTGTCCAGTGACATGATGTCATTAGAGATCACAGAAGGATTGTAAAAGGGATAACTTGCAGGCAGCAAATCTGTCTGTATGGCTTAACTTCACAGTGAGAGCAGGTGGGGACACTGCAGCCTTTTTCAACAGAGGGAATTCACCCTATTTGAGCTGAGTGTTTTTTCGTGAACATGGCTATGAAAATATATGTTGAGCAATCTCATTATATTGCAGAGCACGAATTCATTGCCATGAGATAGTTGACGAGTCCTCAGGAATCCTTTCTGAGAGTTCATAGAAGTCATCCCAGGAAAGACCTTTATTTCAAGGAATTTTTAAAATAGCTCCTTTGGACAAACACAAAGGGCCTGAATCAACGCACAATGAATTCTACAAAAAGCCTGAAAGTTCATCTGTTTTGCTAATTAGAATGGACTAGAGGGCAATGAATTCTACAAAAAGCCTGAAAGTTCATCTGTTTTGCTAATTAGAATGGACTAGAGGGCAATGCCTTTATTCAGACTGAGTAAAGCTTGGGTGTGAGGTAGGGTTCCCATCATCCTGAGAAAGGTTAGAAGCTGTCCCAATAAAAAGGAGTTTGGATTTCTTCTCCCCCCCACCCCCGCCCTGATGAAATACCCTGTCTTCTCTGTTAGGGCTAGTCAATATTTCCTGTCAAAACTGTTTTCTGACAGAAAGTTGGGTTTCAACAAGGTGGAATTTTTCATGAGAAGTATCTGCTCTTTGTGGAAAATGTTGACCTGTCATTAAAAAACAACACCTGAAAACTGAAATATTTAATCTGATAACCAATTTTTCCCATGGCGTAAATAAATCCAGTTTTTTTTAAATCAAGCTCTATTCGCTATTTTCGTTTCCCTACAAACTATCCTGATTCCCCCCAACACTCATAATCATAATTCTAATTAGATACAGTGGCAGTGAGAGCAGATCTCTATTTAATTCTCCTACTACTGTATTTGGGAGGTTTTGCCTCATGGCTGTAGTGAATGTTACAATTAGCCTGTTGGTGAATTGGATAATATCTGCTATTTAGACTCCTAGGAATATATAAACTTTTTAAATTTTTTTCCTCTGAGGGAAACAAGTGGCAGTATGGTAGCGTTCACACTGTGATGTTTAACACCACCGGGGGAAGGTTATACAGGGTGCAAGGAAATGATCTAGTGTTTTCAGGAAGATTGCTGTTATTTCCCCAACATTTCAATACTTGATTAAACAGTAAAGTAGATTATGAAAACACAAGATCCCAACTGTCTACATATCTTAATGCAAGCTCTGACCATCTCAGCCAGGAGAAATACTGTTGTTACTAGCAGTATTTGCTGTTTAAATTGTGAATCATCTAAAATTTGATAGATGAACAGCTTCCTACATACATGTAAAATAATCCTGTTCTGCTTCTCACTAGCCCTTTCTTTGGTCTCATAATTGCCTGTGATTGAGGAGTACAGAGCAGCTGGTTTAATGCCAAAGATTTTGCATTAGGCTCCTTTTCTGGAGGCCCATGAGGCAAAAATTGATATAGGTACTATTTTAACTTTACCTCAGAAATTGGTCCTCTTGGGTTCCAGGGAGGTGGGCGGGCATAAGCCCACCCACAGCTAAAGGACCCTCCCCCAGCCTATGGGGAGGATCCACTGAGCCCAGGACTCAAATAATTATGGGGCGAAACAGAAAAAATAATAAAGATAGGTGTGACAGTCAGAGAGTCAAAAATAGGGTGATTGGAGGACATTTTTTTTTAAGATTAAAAATTTTCCCATGTAAAAGGCAGCAAAAGTGTTTAGTGTGACCCACTTTTTAAACCCTCTCTTTTTGCTAAACTAGCAAGGAGGAAATATTTTAATCTGGCCCACCCACAGCAGCAAGGTATAAACATTTGATTGTGTCCCACAGCCAGAGCTATTTTAGGTTTTAATTATATGCATTCTCCTTGCTCATTAGCCACATACTACTGAAGTGCAAGACAAGTAGGTGATTCATTGCTGACACATGGCCTTTCATGAGCAGTCATTAATTAGCAGACTAGCACTTGGGCATAACTTGGTGAGGAGGATCAGCAACAGAACTCGAATCAGGGTTTTTCCCCCACTGTTGGAGGAGCCCCAATGGCTTTCAATATCTGCTCTCCCGTCCAAACTCAGTCCTCATCAGAGCAGTTGAATATTAAGAGCCAGAACCTGACCAGGAGTTACACTGATTTGTGCTAGCTGAAGATCTAGCCCTGCAGGATAAGAGAGATCCAAGCTGGAGCAGCAGGGAGCCTTTCCCCTCTGCAATCAAGGGCTGAGGATGAAATTCTCTCTCCAGCCACAGAACTAGCACAAGGACTATACCTTCTTCCAGAAGACCAAAAGAGGGTTTAAGTGGTTCTGGATGGGGCTCAATTGTACCCTTAGGCCCACGTTCAACAAGGTACGTAGATGCCTACATCCCAGTTTTGGCTCCACTGCAGTCCACAAAACTCCTGCCAAACCAACCTAAATTTCCAGAGTAACAGTTCCATGGTGGATACATATTTAAATAGTCATTGGAGGTGAAGGGGGAAACAAGCCAAAATAGGTGTTTCTCTGTAGTCCAGAGGTTAGAGCACTCACCTGGGAGGTGGGGAACCCTGGATCCTGTCCCACTGTTCCCATCACTCTTTCATTATTTATCCACAGTGGATCAGCTTCAACAGGAGAGACTGAGGATGCCCCATTGCAGAATATCCCATTACTCAGTGGTTCACACCCTCTCCTAAAGTGTAGAAGACCGCTGTTCAAATCTTTTCTCCACCTCTGGCAGAGAGAGGAACTGAACCTGGGTGTTCCACACTCAGGCAAGTGCTGTAACCACTGGCCTAAAAGTTATACAGGAGGGGATGACACATACACACACACCCTGGCCCAGCCATTTTGTATGGGTTGTACCTAACTCATTCCCATAAGAAATACCTCAGCTGCCTCACTCTAGTTGGCAGGTTCCCCTGTGTGGATTGCTAAGCAGAGATAGGCACCTCCCTGCCACACAGACTTAGGCACCTATCTCTAAGAGGGGGTGGCACTTAGGACATACCCCTCTCATTGGCAAGTCCCATTGGCTAGTTTAGGCAGCTCCCCATGTGGCTTTTGTGGCTCACACTTTAAGGCACCTATTTCTCCCCATTCACTGTATAGGGAGCTGTGACAGGATGCAACTCACCACTGCAGCACCTCCTACCAGCTGTCATGAGAATTAGCTCTGCTCACTAGGGCACCCTCCTCTGGTGGTGCCTTGCCACCATCACTTTTGTTCCAGTGACACGGTCCTTTAGCTCTGCTACACTCTGTGTCCCCCCGCCCTTCTGGGGGACGTGCAATCTCAGTGCAGCCATTCCCTCAGTGGCAACTGCAGTCCATTGTCCTGGGGCTGCTTCCCATGCAGTTCTAACAACCACTTCTGCCCTTACTTCAGAGCCTCAACCTACAGGCCCTAGCAGCCAGCCAGGAGCTCTCTCTAGATCCCCTGGTCCCTGCTTGCAGCACTGCTCTATCCCAGGTGCTGACACTCCTTCCTTCTGCTCAGAGCCTAGTCTTCTCCCCTCAAGCTATAACCTGCTTCTAAAGCTGCACAGCTCTGCCAGCCTGGCCCTAATTGGCTGCTTCTCACAGCCTTTCTCTAATTGGCTGCCTCCTGTGCAGCCTCCCT
The DNA here is from genome assembly GCF_965152275.1 of Natator depressus. Lineage (NCBI taxonomy): Eukaryota > Metazoa > Chordata > Testudines > Cheloniidae > Natator > Natator depressus. The sequence continues at coordinate 281,313,381 of NC_134234.1, forward strand.
AGGGCCCTCTCTAACTGGCTGCCTCCTGTGCAGCCTCCCTAGGGCTCTATTAACCCCTTATGGGTGAGTGTAGGGCAGACGCCCCAACATAGGAGCCTATGCATTTCACTCAGTTTTGTAGCTCACAGCATCATTCTTGTGATTTTCTAGGCACCTAAAAGTTAGGTGCTGTGGCGCTCAGCATTGTAATGCCTAAGTGCCTTCATGGATCCCAAACCCTGTCCTTTGTTTCTCCCTGAATAGGTAAAAACAACTAGCAAGCATTTTCTACCCACTGTACTTAGCATATCTGCAAGTTTGACATGAACTGCACTTTAGTTCATTATGAGGAAGGCAGAAGAGGGTTTCATACTCCTCTACTCTGAAAATAAGAAAGGTTAAAGAGAAAAGATGATGCTCAGAGGATAAAAACAGAATAACTGAAATTCCTATGGCATCACATACAACATTTTTGCTAATACTAATGGATTTCAGCATGATAAATGTCACTACTATCAAGATCAATGAAATTAATGATTTGCCAATTCTAACACGGTCCAAGATAAATCTGTATTTATGATCTCATCCCAAGCATTGAAAAAAAAATCAAACTTCCACAGCAATGAACCCTTATAATTCTCTCCCTGCTGGTTAATTAGGCATTTAATCACCTGACGGATCACAAAATTGAAGACTGACATTACCTTTAAGTTCCACTCTTAAAAGGAGTGTTTCCAGAGGATGTTATAGATTCATGAAGCAATCTATATGGTGGTGATGTCAGTCAGCACCCCTTTTAGAGGTGGTAGAGTTAGAGGAGTGATATAAAAACACAGTCACCTGTTCTCACCATAGGTTGGTCATGTATTCATGGTACACTTACAGGCAGCTGGGACAGCTGACTATTTAAAACAGTACAGAATACAAGTAAATTTTTTTTACTTTTTTGTGACTGATATTTTTCTCAACTTAAACTTCAGTTTAACAAAATTGGGGTGGGGGGGGAGAATAATGCCTACACTGCAATTAAACCCCCATGGCTGGCCTGTGGCAGCCGACTCACGCTCATGGGACTCGGGCTGAGGGGCTGTTTACTTGCAGTGTAAATGCTTGGGCGTCAGCCTGGGCTTTGGGACCCGCCCCTCTTGTGGGGTCCCAGAGCCCAGGCTCTAGCCCAAGCCTGAATGTCTGCATTGCAATTAAACAGCCCCTTAGCCCAAGCCCTGTGAGCCTGAGTCAGTTAACATGGGCCAGCCTCGGTGTTTAATTGCAGTGTAGGCATTATTCTCCCCTACCCCACCCCACCAATTTTGTTAAACTGAAGTTTAAGTTGAGAAAAATATCAGCCAGAAAAAAGTAAAAAAAATTGGAAGCTCCACTGAAAAACATTGAAAGTGTATTTCAGTAGGAGTTGTGTTTCTAACTCACTCGGGGCTTTTCAAAATCTCATCCTACATTTATTAAGACCAACTGGACTATTACCCCAGTGAAATTAGTGACAGTAGAAAATGATTTTGGGAGTATTTCAAGCTGTCACTAATGTGTATTAAGGTTACAGAAAAAAATTCTGAAATATATTGTGTTTAAGATATATGATCACGTAATTGAAAGCTGTTCTAATGCATGCATACAAAGGGACAGAGTTAAGGTTGCATACGCAATCGTAGCTTTGTCCCTTCCTGTCTTTTGAGTGCCTAACCAAGCAATCTTAATGCTCTATTAACATAGTTTTTATAGAGATATATATGGACTAAATAATGATGTACTGATGACGCTTATATCAGCATGAGTTTCAGGTGCAGTTTAAAGGAGATGCAGCAGAATGGAGAATCTGGCTCAGTGAGAAGGACCGACAGGCTAGGCTGGGGGTGGGAGCCTTAGCTCAGCCAACTCAAACCTAAAAACAAAAGTTCAAACTCTGTTTGAGCCCAAGGCAAAAATTTGGTTGGATTTTCATGTTTATAAATAGTTTGCAAAGGACTGGATGGTCCAGGAGATTGGTAATATCGTAGAGAGCCTGTTATTCTAGGTAACAAGTTAGATTGCCCAGCATGTTACCATCAGAAGCACTGTTTACCTACCCAAGATGGTGGGGTCAGTGAGGCTTTGTATAGGCAGCTATTTAACATTGTCACAGCAGGCATCAATTGGTAGTTTCAAAAACATAGGCCGAAGATTTCATGGACATGAACCAACTACATCCTTACATTGAATGATGGGTCGCTCAAGAACAGAAGGGAAGCTCATTTATGCAGCCAGGCAGAGATTCAAATAGGACTTAATCATGTGCTTAAGTTCCATTTCTGAACTGGGTTGCAATACCATTGTGCATGGTGTACATCGTTTTGTGGATAAACAGAAGAGCTGGGCTTCCAATGCTAATATTCTAGCATCACTCACCAAAGCTAAAAATAAGTTGAAAGCCTTGGTCAGGGACTATAAAAGATGTGTATTTAAAAACCAACCAACCACTGAATGCAGTGTAAAGATTCATCAAATGATTGTTTTTTATTCTGGCACTTCCACTGAAATCTTCATTTTTCACATGCTTAGCAACTTTAAAAACTATGTAACAAGTAGAAAACAGAGGCTTAATTCCCCAACATGAGGATCAGTTCTGTGAAAAGCTGGGAAACGCTATTATTGAACTTTTTGAATTAAATGAAACAAGTGTATTCCCATTTGGCACAGTCTGGGGTGTATTTAAGGCATCAATAAGGGAAGAAATCATTAGTTATACTACTAAAAAGCGTAAGGACTATGATCAGGTCACTAATTACTTAGACAAAGAAATAAACAACATTGAATTTTGCAGGCACGATTGCAATTCCATAATTAAGGATGCATTGAGATTTGCACTAAAAAATGGGATTAAATCTTTGTGATTTGTGTGGATAATACAGTGCTTCCCAAATTTACAGCACATACAAATACTCAGAAAATGCATTCTGCATTTTGTGTATCTGTTAGCTAGTTTATGAGATAGTCATTTAACATGTGCCATTAAAAATATTTTTGTGAGTCTAACCTTTGTTTCCACTCAGGCTAGCAAATAAATTCCAGATTTTTGAGATTTGAAAATTGACTCACTTCTAGATAGTATCAAAATCTAATAAATATTAGAGCTAATATTAAAATATTAAAATATTAGATCTAATAAAATCTACTTTAAGTTTATTAATGTGTGTATTAAAATATTAGATCTAATAAAATCTACTTTTTAAGTTTATTAATGTGTGTGATGGGGCGGCTGCCCCTCACTGGTATAATAGGGGTTAAAGTAACCCTGAGGAGGCTGCACGGAAGGCAGCCAATAAGGAAAAGGCTTGTAGTGCCAGCTAATTAGAGGAAGGTTTACTGGAGGAGCCAATCGGGGCCAGGCTGGCCTATATAAGAAGGGGCTGCTGAGCAAAGCAGAGGTAGTCACTCCCTGGAGTTTGAGGGAGGACTATAGACAGAGCAGTGCTGGGTAGGATCAGCAGGGTATGGGGAAGATCCAGGCTGATGGCTACCAGACTGAGGCCCTGATACAACAGCAGAGGAGAGGTGTTGGGGCTGTGGAGAAGTGGCCCAGGAAAGAAGATGGTAGAGTTGGAGGAGGGGCAGCACATGGCTGCTGGCTATAGGCTTCCTAAGTCGGAACCCAGAGTAGCGGGCAGGCCCAGGTCCCCCCGCCTTTGCCACCACTTGCCACTGAGGGGAGTGACCAGTGTATGGACTGCAGTTTGCCACTGAGATGAGTGTTTGGACTGAGGACTGTCAGTCCCCCAGAAGGGGGGAAGGAACTGAGCGGGGCACAGCCAGAAGGCTGTGTCCAGAAGAGGATGATGTGGTCTGGGGAGTGATATGGGTTCCTGGAGGTGGAGACAGAAGTGATGACAGGTGAGACACTACCTGAGGAGAGTGCACTGGCAATCCTGAGCTAATTCCCAGGATGAGGTGCCACAGTGGTGAGTTGAATGCCCTATTACACATGGTGGAGAATGTTGGCACACTGTCACCCCGATACAAGGGCAAGACAGAAGACTGTGGGGACTATTGCCTATTTGAGAGACTAAGGGATACGTAAGGTGGAGAATGGAATTGGAGTATACTGAGGCCTTCTTTGCGGAGGGTTCTGGGGCCTTCCGAAACTGGACTCCAAAGGCAGTGCCCCGTGGCAAGGGGGCGAGAGGCCACAAGGGCAGCATCGGACTCTGCTACAGCAGGTGCTCGCCACCCAGAAGACACAGTGGGAGGTACGGGAGCACCTGCAGGCCTATATGTCTGGGTTAGCAAGACAGCAGCTGTGCCTATTTAAGTTGTTGCGAAGGGGAGTCCGTGAGAGTCGCTGGGGGCGAGAGGGGAAGCCAGGCACCAGGACCAGGAGGCCAAGAGAATGTTTTACCTATGGGCACCTGGGACACGTTAAGAGGGAGTGCCCCAACCGGGATGGGGAATGGAGGCCCAATGGGATGGGGAACGGAGGCCCAACCTGGAGAATAGGAAAGCAAAAGCGCCCAAGAGAGACACCTTGTGAAGAGAACAGGCAGGCACTGGGCATGTTGAGCCTGTGGGCAACAGGGACATGTGTGGAAGCTGTGCCCTCTGGTTTGTAGAGATAATTCTAGCCCAGGGGAAGGGGCCGAGCTAATGGAGAAGGACCATGAGAGGGCCATGGCCAAGGGGAGACAAAAGACATGCATCCAGTGCCATGAGAAGGGCCATATAAAAAGGCATTGCCCTCAGAGGAGAAGGTGGGGGGTGCCTGAGCGCTGGGCTCAGTTGAAGAATGCTCAGAGCGAGGGGGCAGTGAGGACCAAGGCCCTGACAGCCATCTCCCTGAGCAGCAGGAGGTAGGGAGGTGATGGGTAAGATGAGTTGGGCAGAGAGGACCCAGAGAAACAGGGGAACCCATGTGGGAGTAGGATAAGCTACGGTGGAGACCCAGACAGACAAGGGAACCAACACAGGAGTGGGACAGGCTATGCTGGGGACCCAGACCCTGGAAGAGGGAGACATGCTGCTCCTCTTGGTGGAAAGCCTGAGGCAGGAGAGAGACACCTTGTGGGCCCAGCTGCAAGGGAAGCTGGGAAGATAGAAAAACCTCCTTGACACTCCCCCGCCAGGTATGTGGTCTTAAGGGGGAGGGTGTGTGATGGGGTGGCTGACCCTCACCGGTATATAAAGGATTAAAGCAACCCTGGGGAGGCTGCGCGGGAGGCAGCCAATAAGGAAAAGACTTGTAGTGCCAGCCAATTAGGGGAAGGTTTATTGGAGGAGCCAATCGGGGCCAGGCTGGTCCATATAAGAAGGGGCTGATGAGCAAGGCAGAGGCAGTCACTCCCTGGAGTTAGAGGGAGGAGGACTGGCTGCTTAGAGGGCTGGAGCACCATGGACAGAGCAGTGCTGGAAAGGGTCAGCAGAGTATGAGGAAGATCCAGGCTGACGACTACCAGACTGAGGCCCTGATACAAGTGCAGAGGAGGTGCTAGGGCTGTGGGGAAGTGGCCTAGGGAAGGAAACAGCGGAGTTGGAGGAGGGCAGCACGGGGCTGCCAGCTATCGAGTCCCTGGTTCAGGACCCGGAGTAGCAGGCGGGCCCAGGCCCCCCCCCTGCCTTTGCCCCCACTTACCACTGGGGGGAGTGGCCATTGTATAGACTGCAGTTAGCCGCTCATCTCAGTGGCAATAACCTGGACTGCAGTCTACCACTGAGGCAAGTGGTTGGACTGAGGACAGTTGGTCCCCTGGAAGCAGGGAAAGAACCGAGTGGGGCACAGCCAGAGGGTTGTGTCCAGAAGAGGACAATGTGGTCCGGGGAGCGACATGGGTCCTGAAGGTGGAGACAGAAATGACGATGGGCAAGACACTGCCTGAGAAGGGCTAACAGGCAACCCCGAGCTAATTCCCGGGACGGCCAGCAGGAGGCGCTGCAGTGCTGAGGCGCACGACCGTTACAATCTGTTACATTTTTTATTTATTAATCCTCTTGGTCATAACCATTTTTATGTCATAACACAAAAATAAGGTAATGTGCAATGGAATTAAAGGTGGTAAATTTAAAAATGATAAAAGGAAATACTTTTACACAAAGTGTAATTACACTGTAGAATTGTATTGTTACGGGAGGTTGCTGAGGCCAGGAATTTAATAAGATTAGAAGAGGGATTGGACATTAAAGAGGATAACAGGAATATCCAGAGTTGTTATAATTAATATCAAGACAAATTCCAGAAGAGAGATTAAATATCATGCTTCAGAGTTTACAGCAATCTCTAGCTATTAGAGATCAGGATGAGCCCTAATATGTGTACAGATCATCCCACATCCATTAACCATGGGGTTCTTGCACCTTCCTCTGAAGCATCTGATGCTGGCCACTGTTGGAGACAGGATACTGGACTAGATGGACTTTGGGGCTGATCCACTATTCCTATGTTCCTATGATTATCATTAATGAATCATTTCCATAAGTGAATTGTATCATTGAATCACCTACTCATTAAATGGCTGCCGAAAAAGTCACAATGCACAGCCTAAACTCCACCCACTTCCTTTGTTGTTTTGTTATATAAACAAAAAGGTGGAAGGAGGGTCTTACAGTTAAGGCAGTGGCCTGGGACTCAAGAGATGAGAGTTTAGTTCCTGGCTTTATCACCATGTGTCTGTCTGTGCCTAAGTTCTCCATTGGTAAAATATACTTCCCTACCTCTCAGGGCTGTTGCAAGGATAGATATCATATTGTTGGCGAGATGCTCTAATATTCTGGCAATAGGAACCAGATAAGTACATACATAGAGTATACATATGAAACAGTGTGTATGAATATGTACATCACTATTAATTAATGTATGATTTTATTTAACTATGTATTGCATTGTCCACCTGATTTTTGGAAAGCCATAAAAAGTGTTTTAGATAAGGAAAAAAATTCAGAATAAATTATCAACTTTTACTATTTTCTCTCCTTTGTATGTTATGCTAAAAATGTAATTTCAAGATTATATTTGTCATTAAACATTTTAAATATCGCAAGGAGAGATTTAAGCTGTGTACTGCAACAGGACTTTCAGCTCTTGGGCGTGTGCATTGAGGGTGATAGTATTGTTGAACTGAAAGGGTGTGTCAGAGTGGGTATTAGTGCTGGTGTCGGAGTGGGCTAATGTTTGGGGACTGTTATTGTACTGAGTATATATGTTGCCTTAATTGAGGGTTTCTTTTCATTTTAGTGTTTGTGGTGTTGAGACAATACACTTGAACAATCTTATTTCCCAGATAATGATTTTTTTTTAGTTGGAATTTATCAATCACCTGTTCAGCTATGATCTATCTAATTAAGATGTTCTTGCTCCATCAAAAGTCCCAATGTAGCCATATACTCACACCAACTCAACACCTTAGAAGTAAAGTTTTGGTAAACTCTACCAAAAAGTAAACTCAACACAGAAGAAAGGAAATGTGAGACCAACTTTTGTACATTATATCTACTGTATTCCCCTGATATAAAGATGCATCTATGACCCAGAAATTATTTCTGAATTTCCCTGGAGTGACATTGGGTTTGGATTGTACAATGTTCTCATGGGCATATATATTGTTTCTCTTCTGTGTTTTCTTTATCTTTATATCCTTATTTTCAGCTATAATATGGAAAATAATGAATTGAGAACCCAGATTTGTCACAAAGGATCTGTATATTTACTGGTCCTATCCCAAGCAACTAGCATATATTTACCCCCGTGTCTCCTATTTGAGTGCTGGATTTTTATTGGCAATAGTGTGATTGAACATGTGCTGTAATTCATATGCCTATTTTGGTCCTTTCTTGTTTGTCTTTTTTATTACATTGTTTTGTTTAACTCAGGAAAAAACAATGAAACCAAGAGCTTCTAGCACTAAATTGTCTTCTGTCATTTACTTATGTACAGTTCAGTTATGAACTTGTCCTACTCCTTCTTTTAGGGTTCAGGTTTTTTCCTTACACAATATCTATACATTCTGATGTAAATATATGTGGTACTGTCTCTAACTGTAATGTGACTTTTTCTAACCTTTATTCCCCTCGTGTGCTGTGGCTTGTACAACAGATCCCACAAACTTTCTTGACGCAAACAAACAGTTCTGGCACATGCTAGGGTGTCAGCGATGTCAATAGGACAACTCACATAAGGGAGGATATCTGGATCAGGCTCATTAAGTGTTGACAAAAGAAGCCATTACAAGAACACCCTAGTATAGATGGGCACACTACTGAATTAGATTAAAGGTTTCAGGAAATGTTCTTACCTACCCTCAAGACACAGTAATGATTTCTGAAGGACTAATGCACCCATAGACTTGGGGGTAGAAGCACTCTGACTTTAAGATCAGAAGGAACCATCGTGATCATCTAGTTTGACCTGCACATTGAGGCCACAGAACCTCACCCACTCCTGAAATAGACACCTGATCAGTCCAATAAAACAAACTGACAGATATCAGAGCATGAACAAAAATTACTAATTATGATTCTAAAGTCCTTCCATAGAATTCTAGAAGCAGCAATCCAGGGTATTATACAGGGGTCTCAAAGTCCCAGCCCGTGGGCCATCTGTGGCCTGAGAACCTCCCCACTGCAGCCCGTGGAGGAGAGATGCAGGTAGACATGCTGCCAGCAATGTCTGCTGCAGGCACACACACACACACACCCCTGCTCCCGCAGCTCCCACTGGCTGGGGGACAGGGACGGAGATACCATCACTAGTCACTGGGCAAAGTCAGCCATGGAGGCAGCATCATTAGTCGCCGGGCAGAGTCAGCCAAGGAGGCAGCATCACTTTTTTCCCCACAATGAATATAAACAAGTCAAAATACCGAACACAACTATCCGACGCACACCCCTTGCTGCAATCCTGAAGATTTCAACTGCTCAGTCACTGAGGTCAAACATCAACAAACTGACAAAACTGAAGCATTGCCAGGTGTCTGGCAAACACTAAACTCTCTGGCAGGTGAAGAATTGTATAAAGTTGTATGACTTTTATTATTTCTAAGAAATTTGAAATAAAAAATACAATATAAACATTTTCTTTTCTGAACACCATCTTCAGTGACAGTATTGGCCCGCTGGCAAGATTTGAAGACTGGCATTGGCCCTAAGGTAAATTGAGTTTGAGACCCCTGTATTATATATCTTAGTCAGGTGAGTGTTTTACATGCATCCTCAACACGAGGATGAATTATTTTGCCAGTGATACAAGAATGGGAAAATAGAATAGTAATACATACAAGTTGGAAAGGAGGAAGATACAACAAACAGCAGTCAACTGCTACATGGACAATTCAGAACTGCATCTCAGTGTCTATGCCAAATGTAAAGGTATACCTATCAGAAATGTACACTGGGAAATAGAAATGAAAACTTCCAATAATAATTTCAATAATGGTTTTGATAATGTTTTAAATGAAAAATTTCAACTAAGAATGTCACCAAAAAAGTTGTGAAAAGCAAAAGGCAATTTATGAAAATGTTCCATTTATGAAAAAAGGAATATTTTCCAGCAAATATTTTGAGCAGCTGTAGCCCAGAACCACAGGGAGGAGGATAAGCAAGCCTTTCCTTAGGAGGAGGTGATCCATCCAGTAGGAAGCTAAGACTGCCCCAGAGCCAGAGGCACAGTGAAACCAAGCAGAGGCTGTAACTTTGGGTTTGATACTATGATCTTTGTGTGGAATGATTAAGGGATGAGAGTTTCAAACATTCATATTTGGAACATCTTGAACAATGCAAAAATGAAGATGAGCATCAAATCAAACCTGATTATCCCAATTATGTGCTAGAGAAAAAACTACTATATTCTTTACATATACTGGGGCTATAATCCCAAAATAATAAGGAGGCAAAATTGGCCAGGTATTTGTACAGCCTCCGTGCATGTCAAGGCTCTAAGGATTTCATTGGCAGTGGTGGACATAACATTTAAAAATGTCCAAATGGATATCATTGAATCCTTAGGGAAAAAAGGGTCATAGCTCTGTTTTTTGTTGATCTATGCTTATGCTACTAGCTGTCCAAAGACCATCCCTCTGCATATACAACAGCTCATCAAGCGGCTGAGGAACAGATGACGTTTTATGAGGGTGAGTATTCCAAAAGAAATTAAAAACAAGAATCCACAAGAATGGAGGTCCTTAGAAATTAGAGAAAACTGGGAACTGATCAAGAACAGAACCCCACAGTGATTGGGTATGACCTGAGAAGGAGAGAGACATTCTCTTGGGCTTGTAAACTGTCAGCTGGAAGGCCACATGGGGTATGTCTTCACTGCAGCTGGGAGCATGCCTCCCAGCATGGCTAGACAGATGAGACCCCTGTATAATACCCTGGACTGCTGCTTCAGTTTTATAGGGGTATTATACAGGGGTATAACCACCTCCGCAACCTGGGACCCCAAAACTAATTACCACCCTGCTGCCCGGAGGAAGGCCGCTCCAAAGGGAACGCACTCCACAGCCCAGGATCTCGCTGCTGCATGCTGTCCTTCCAGGCAAAGAGATATCATGGCCAGTGAGTCCAGTCCCCCGCCAGAGCAACTTCACCTCCTGAAGCTTCTCTGCCAGACCAAGAGGAACCACCTGGTGAGTCTGCAGGCACAACAGAGGCCCGCCCCACAGAGGGTGAGACGGGGAAGACGACTGCATCTACCTCCAGTACCCGATCCCTACAGGCCTCCTCCTCTGCCCCTTCTGCTTCCCCTTCCGTGGAGTCCAGACCCTCGGGGCCCTCAGCAAACACATTCAGAAGGCCCACAACAAACGGATCACCTTCCAATATAGTCGCTACGGTCTACCCTTCAAGACACAAAAGAAATGTAAGTACCATCAAACCACATGCAAGGGACCCCTCACAACGGCGAAGGTCAATCCCAATGACACCCTGCAGGTTCCAACCCTGATCCCCACAGATGCTCCAGCTTCAGCACCCCAACCAGCGTCCCCAGAGCCACAGCACATAAGGGGGGACCAACACCAACCAAGGAAAGCACAATCCCAGCCTTGAGGACTGGCTGACGACGCCACCAAAAGAACCAGCCCTGTCTCCAGAATCCCCACGCTGGACCCTGCCATGAGGGGGGATCACCACCATCTCACAAGTCAGCAACCTCACCAGACTCCTCAGCGACCTCATAGAAACCATCCAGCACAACACTGATAGGACACAGGGCAGTGCTCCCCAGCAGGTAAGCTCATATGGCCCTGCAGTAGGAGCAACTAGCACTGCCCCCCAGGCAGCCCGGTGAGATCCAGCCAACAGAGGAGCTTCCCGTAGCCCCCAGATCTCACGACCAGACCCCCACCCCGGGTGACCCAACACCTCCTCCAGGGTTGCCCAGTGAGACCCCGACCGCCAAAAATCCCATGCCCCACTGAGGACCCCCCAGCCGGATACTGCCCACAGGAGAACCAGAACCGTCCCCAGTGCTTCCAGACATGACCATGTCCGTCTCTCCCCCCCTGCAAAGTCCAGCACCAGTGCTTCCAGAACCCCACTCCCTCCTGCAAGATCCAGCGCTGCCTCTGGGACATCGAGAACTGCCCCTCCCCCCACCGCACCAGGACCCCCGCCTCAAGATCCACCTGAACACCACTCCCCAGTCCTTCCAGACATGACCATGTCCGTCTCTCCCCCCCTGCAAAGTCCAGCACCAGTGCTTCCAGAACCCCACTCCCTCCTGCAAGATCCAGCGCTGCCTCTGGGACATCGAGAACTGCCCCTCCCCCCACCGCACCAGGACCCCCGCCTCAAGATCCACCTGAACACCACTCCCCAGTCCGAGAGACAACAAGGCCGCAGACCGTCCCTGCAGCACCTGAACCTGCGGAGACAACGCAGCAGGAGGAGCGATGGCTGCGAGCAAGGGTTGCCACGCCGTGGCAATTCGCCTGGATGGAAGAGCCAGCAAAGGCTGACAACTTCGAGAACTTCGACACCCTGATGGACAGGCTGACTGCAGAACTGTCTGCAGAAATCACAGCTGGTAGGAGGGAACCCCAGGAGGCCACACAGACCACTCGCAGATTCCCAGCGCTGAGCCGTAACAACACTGCCAGAGAAGGCAGGAGAGGGTAGGCCGGCCACCGCTACGATCCAGCAGCCGCATCCTGTATTCAGAAACTATACAGAACGAACCTCCCGAAAGCCATGAGGGAGATCCTAGATGGAACCTCCTCCTACTATTGCACCATCCAGCCCAATAGGCCCTACTCCTACTTCAAGGACGTGTTTTGATCGCAAGGCCCAGACCAACGTGCGACACCCAGAATGCCTTCTCCCGCTACCCCGGATCAACCTCACGGAGGACCTGGAGCAAGATTTTTTCCCGCAGGAGGTGCTGAAGAGGCTGATGAGGACCAAAAACACCACCCCTGGAAAAGATGGCATCCACTACCACCTGCTAAAGAAGCAAGACCCTGGCTGCTTAGTGCTTGCCGCCATCTTCAACAAATTCAAGCAGTTCTGCCACGCCCCCCGCTCCTGGAAAAAATCCATGACTGTGCTCATCCACAAAAAAAGGCGAACAAGATGACCCTGGCAACTGGAGGCCCATCTCCCTCTGCTCCACCATCTACAAGCTGTATGCCAGCTGCCTAGTGGCATGGATCACGGACTGGTCAGTGTGCGGGGGTGCCGTCAGCTCAGCGAGAAGGGCTATATGTCCTGCGAGGGATGCTATGAGCACAACTTCCTGCTTCAGACTGCCATCCAGGCAGCCAGGAGATCCAGGAGGCAGTGCGCTGTAGCATGGCTCGACCTGACCAAAGCCTTCAGGTCCATACCCCACCATCAGATCTTCGCCACCCTGGGAGAGTTTGGGATGCCAGAGGCCTTCATCCAGATCCTCCGGGACCTCTACAAGGACTGCACCATCACCATCCGCGCCATGGACAGAGAGACAGATGCCATCCCCATCCACAGCGGCATGAAACAGGGCTGCCCCCTCAGCCCCATCATCTTCAACCTGGCCATGGAACCACTCCACTCATCCGAGCCATTTCCAGCAGCCCGACCGGCTTTGACCTGCTCAGCAAGAAAATCAGCATCCTGGCCTACACGGACGATCTGGCCCTGGTCGCTGACAGCTCGGAAAGCCTCCAGCGGATGCTAGACATCTCCAGCCGAGCCACCGAGTGGATGGGTCTCTGCTTCACTCCAAAAAGTGCTCCTCCCTTCACGTCGAAGGCAGCACCAGGGCTCTGGTCCGGGCGACACAGTTCCTGATCCAGGGCGAGCCCAGGGCCTCCCTTGAGTAGGGAGAGGTATACCAACACCTGGGCACACCCACAGGAGTCCACGTCCGACAGACCCCCGAAGCCACCATTGCAGAGATCCTGCTGGACACGTCACAAATCGATTCCTCCCTGCTCGCCCCCTGGCAAAAGATCAATGCCCTCAGTACCTTCCTGATCCCCTGCATCTCCTCAGGGGATTGGCCGTAGCTAAGGTGCCCCTGAACAAGGCTGATAGCACGATCAGGCAGCTGATGAGGAAATGGCTCTACCTTCCCCAGAGGGTCAGCATCGACATCTACATCTCCCACAGGCAGGGCAGCGCCAACGTCCCCCAGATGGGTGACTTGTGTGATGTGGCAGTGATCACCCACGCCTTCTGCCACCTGACATGCCCAGACCCGACGGTGAGGAGCATCGCGGAGGAAGCCGTAAGAGACATAGTCAGGAAACGCATTGTCAGGGCCCCCTCCATACAGGACGTCTCCACTTACCTCTGCAGCTCCCTGGAAGCTGAATTCGGGAGAGAGGGGGAACACCCGTCCTCTCTCTGGTCCCGCGCCTGCAACACCTTGAGATGCCTAGAAAAGAGGGTCGGCTGTTGCTGGAAGTGGCATGAAGCGCGCCGGGAGCTCAGAATACTGGTGCCACACATAAAGACCCCGGACCACACCATCATCACCCCAACCGCCAGAATGATGCTGGAAAGGACCCTGAAAGACGCCATCCACTACCACTACGCCGAGAACCTCAAGCAGAAGCATCAGGGTTCCTTCCCCACTCTGAACTCTAGGGTACAGACGTGGGGACCCGCATGAAAGACCCCCACTCTTATTTCTACCAGCTTAGGTTAAAAACTCCCCAAGGCAAAAATTCTCCTTTGTACCTTGGATTAGGTAACGCTGCTGCCACCACCAAGTGATTTAGACAAACTCAGGGAAAGGACCACTTGAAGTTCCTACTCCCCCCTAATATCCCCCCAAGTCCCCACACCCCTTTCCTGGGGAGGCTTGAAAATACACAAGATGAGCACAGACCAACCTTGGGATTTTTAGGACACTAAATCAGATTCTAAAAGAAACAGAACTTTATTAGAAAGAAAAAAGGTAAAAGATGCACCTCTGTAAAATTAGAATGGAAGATAATCTTATAGGGCAATCAGATTCAAAAACAGGGAGGATTTTCCTCTGGGCCAAACTTTAAAGTTACAAAAAGAAAACCAGGAATACACCTTCCTCTCAGCACAGAGGAAAATCACAAGCCAAAACAAAATAAGCTAACGCATTCCCTTGCTAGTACTTACTAATTCTAATGGAGTTGGATTGCTTGCTTCCTTGATCTGTGTCCGGCAAGCACACAGAACAGACAGACCAAAACCTTTCCCCCCCCCCAGATTTGAAAGTATCTTGTCCGCTTATTGGTCCTTTTGGTCAGGTGCCAGCCAGTTTACCTGAGCTTCTTAACCCTTTACAGGTAAAAGGATTTTGTGCCTCTGGACAGGAGGGATTTTATAGTACTGTACACAGAAAGGTTGTTACCCTTCCCTTTATATTTATGACACACCCCCACAAATCACAGATAGTGTTGGACAGCCTGTTCCACACTGGCTGTGATTTCTTCCTGGAGCTCTAGGAGAAAACAGAGTTAATAAGACACATATACCTTTAGATATACTACTGACTATATAAAAGCTAACTATTTTCCACATTTCAAGGATGATTTTAACCAGTTGATTCTGGGAAACTTTCATGGGAGAGTGCATCAGCCACCTTGTTAGAAGCTCCTGAAATGTGTTGTATTTCAAAATCAAAATCTTGGAGAGCTAAACTCCACCAAATAAGTTTTTTGTTATTTCCCTTGTCGGTATGAAGCCACTGTAGCGCAGCATGGTTGGTTTGCAGGTGGAAACGCCGTCCCCAAACGTATGGGTGTAACTTTTCCAGAGCGTAGACAATGGCATAACATTCCTTTTCGCTGACTGATCAGTGGCTTTCCCTCTCAGACAGTTTCTTGCTGAGAAACACAACAGAATGGAATTCTTGATCTGGTCCTTCCTGCACTAAGACTGCTCCCACACCATGCTCGGACGCATCTGTGATTACTAGGAACGGTTTGTCAAAGTCTGGGGCCCTTAGTACAGGGTCAGACATGAGTGTCATTTTAAGCTGGTTAAAGGCCTTCTGACACTCTTCAGTCCACTGAACTGCATTGGCTGTTTCTTTTTGGTTAGATCTGTCAGTGGGGCGGCGATTTGGCTGTAGTGCGGTACAAATCGGCTGTACTATCCGGCCAAGCCTAAGAAGGATTGGACCTGGGTTTTGTTTTTTTTGTTTTTTTTTTTTAACTTTGGGACAGGCCACTTTTGGATAGCATCCACTTTGGCCTGTAGAGGGTTGATAGTTCCTTGACCCACCTGGTGTCCAAGGTAAGTCACTCTGTTGAGACCTATTTGACACTTCTTAGCCTTAACAGTTAGTCCTGCCTCCCTTATGCGCTCGAAGACTTTTTGTAAATGCTCCAGGTGTTCTGCCCATGAACAGAACAGATGGCCACATCATCAAGGTAGGTGACTGCAGATACTTCCAATCCTGCTAGGAGACCATCTACAAGTTTTTGGAAGGTGGCAGGTGCATTTCGCAGCCCAGAAGGGAGCACATTAAATTCATACAGCCCTGCATGGGCGATGAAGGCTGACCTTTCCTTGGCAGATTCATCAAGCAGTACTTGCTAGTACTCCTTGGTTAAGTCTAAGATAGAGATGAACTGGGCCCGTCCCAGTTTCTCTAATAGCTCATCTGTGCGTGGCATTGAATAGTTGTCTGGGCGAGTCACAGCATTTAGCTTATGGTAGTCCACGCAAAAGCATATTTTCCCCATCTGGTTTGGGAACTAGAACCACTGGAGATGCCCATGCACTGTCAGAGGGGTGGATTACACCCATCTGTAGCATATCCTGGATCTCCCATTCTATAGCAGTTTTGGCTTGAGGAGACACCCGGTAAGGTTGGGCTCTAATTGGGCGAGTATTACCTGTGTCAATGGAGTGGTATGCCCATTCGGTCCGTCCTGGGGTGACTGAGAACATCAGTGTGAAGCTGGCACACAGCTCCTTGATCTGCTGTCGCTGCATACGCCCAAGGGTCATGGAGAGGTTCACCTCTTCCATGCCACCGTCACTTTTTCCTTCATTGTAGACACCTTCAGGCCCCTCAGCATCATCTCCTCCCTGGGCTGTAAACTGACAAAACTTTAATTCTCTGGAATAAAAGGGCTTTAGGTTTGAGTACACCTTACAAGGTACATGGTACACCTTAGGCTTTAGGTTTGAGGTGGGGGATGCTATGAGATAGTTAACAGCTCCCAGGAGCTCTTGGACCATGAATGGCCCTTCCCATGGTGCTTCATCTTATGGGCCTGGAACGCCTTCAAGACCATGACCTGGTCCCCTACTTTGAAGGAATGCCCTCTGGCATGTTTATTATACTAGGCTTTTTGCTCTTCCTGAGCATCTTTTAGGTTTTCTCTAGCAAGGGCTAAAGAGGTTCGGAGGGTGTTTTTGTAGGTTGGTTACAAAGCCAGAATGTTAGTTCCTGGAGAAGGAGTAAACCCCTCCCATTGCTGCTTCCCCAACTGTAATGGCCCCTTAACCTCGAAGCCATACACAAGTTCAAATGGTGAAAACCCTAAACTGGGTTGTGGTACAGCTCTGTAATCAAAGAGCAACTGCTGCAACACTAGGTCCCAATCATTGGAGTGCTCATTTACGAATTTACGTATCATGGCCCCCAAAGTTCCATTAAACTTCTCCACCAGGCCATTCGTTTGATGGTGGTAAGGGGTTGCAACTAAGTCATTCACCCGTGAGCTTCCAAAAGGCTTTCCATGGTTCCTGCCAGGAACTTAGTTCCTGAATCTGTCAGGCTGTCAGAGGGCCAACCTACCCTGGCAAAAATATCTGTTAATGCCTGGTACACACTTTTAGCCCTGGTGTTGCTTAGAGCTACTGCTTCCAGCCATTGGGTGGCAAAATCCATGAAAGTCAGTAAGTACTGCTTTCCTCTGGGTGTCTTTTTCAGAAAAGGACCCAGAATATCCACAGCTACTTGCTGAAATGGAACCTCAATGATGGGGAGTGGCTGGAGAGAGGCTTTGACCTGGTCTTGAGGTTTTCCCACTCTTTGGCATACCTCACAAGACCGGACATAGGTAGAAACATCCTTGCCCATTCCCTCCCAGTGGAAGGACTCCCCCAAATGGTCTTTGGTCTTGTTCACTCCAGCATGGCCACTAGGATGATCGCGGGCTAAGCTCAAGAGCTTTACCCGGTACTTAGTTGGAACTACCAACTGTCTTTGAGGATGCCAGTCTTCCTGGTGTCCACCAGAAAGAGTTTCCTTGTATAAAAGTCCTCTTTCTAAAACAAACCTGGATCGATTAGAAGAGCTGAGAGGCGATGGGTTGCTCCGTGCTGCCGTCCAAGCTCTCTGGAGGTTTTCATCTGCTTCCTGTTCAGCCTGGAACTATTCCCTTGATGCTGGAGACATCAGTTCCTCATTGGATTGTGGACTCGGGCTTGGTCCCTTGGGAAGCAATGTAGGGGATGCGGCTGTTTCCGTTGACTGTGAACCGCTCTCCACTGGTGCACAACGTTGGGTTTCAGGCTCCGGTTGACCTCTTGTGTAGGTTTAGTTGCTGTTGCCAGTGTGGGCTCAGTGGTGCCCTCTGGTGTTGGGGTTGCAAGTGCTGGATTCAGTGCTGGCAATGGTTCTGGTGCTGGTTGCTCCGCCAGCTCCAGTTCTGGGACTGGCTCTGTCTGGGTCTCTGTGACTGGATCCACTACTGCTGTCGCAGTCGTTGGCATGGGGTCTGGTTCCACCACCTCAGTTTGAGTCTTTGGTAACACAGACTGGGCCCTTGTAGAAGGCTCAGGAATGGAGCTAGTTGTGAAGATTTGCTTAGCCTGGCTGCGGGTGACCATCTCCACCCTCTTGGCTAGCTTCACGTGGTTGGCCAAGTCTTACCCCAGCAGCATGGGAATGGGATAATCATCACAGACTGCAAAAGTCCACATTCCTGACCAGCCATTGTACTGGACAGGCAACTTTGGCTGTAGGCAAGTTTAAAGAGTTTTTGACATGAAGGGTTGAATTGTCACTTGGGCCTCTGGGTTGATGAATTTGGGGTCCACTAAGGACAGGTAGATAGCTGACACTTGTGCTCCAGTGTCCCTCCACGCTGTAACCTTCTTCCCACCCACACTCACGGTTTCCCTTTGCTCTTAGGATATCTAGGAGGCATCTGGGCCTGGGGACCTTTGGTGTGATTGTGGTGTAATGAACTGCAATCCGTTGGGGTTCTTGGGGCAGTTGGCCTTTACATGCCCCACCTCATTACATTTAAAATATCAGTCAGCTGGGCGAGGTTGGTTGCTGGAGATGGGTGTGGTGGGGCGATAAAGTGCCTGGGGTTTTCCTTGGGATGTAGGTGGGGCCTTGGGTGGCTCCCGGTGATAGGGTTTTGTTTTGGGTTGCCCCTTCTGATATTCGCCCCAACTGCTACTAGTTTTTTTTCTTTTCTGCCACCTCCACCCATTTGGCTCCAATCTCCCCCGCCTCAATTACAGTTTTGGGCTTCCCATCTAGGATGTACCTTCTATTTCCTCAGGAACACCCTCTAAGAACTGCTCCATTTGCATTAGGAAGGGCAACTCTTCTGGAGATTTAACACTTGCTCCTGATATCCAGGCATCCCAATGTTTCACAATGTGGTAGGCGTGTCAGGTAAACGACACGTCTGGTTTCCACCTTAGGGCTCTGAACTGCCGAAGGACCTGCTAGGGTGTTAGCCCCATTCGAATCCTGGCCTTGTCTTTAAAAATTTCATAGCTGTTCATGGATGCCTTAGGCATTTCAGCTGCTACCTCTGCTAAGGGTCCACTGAGCTGTGGCCTCAGTTCCACCATATAGTGATCTGTAGAGATGCCGTACCCAAGGCAGGCTCTTTCGAAATTTTCTAAGGCCTCTGTATCATCGCCTGCCTTGTAGGTGGGAAATTTCCTTGAGTGGGGAGCGGTACCCGGAGAAGGATTAGTAGGATTAGCTGGTAAATTCAGCTTAGCCTTTTCCAGCTCTAAGTGCTTCAGTGTTAACTCCGTCTCCAAGCGGTGCTTCTCCGCCTCCAAGTGTTTTGTCTCTTTCCTCTCCTCTGCTTCCAACTCCAAGCATTCTAAGGCTGTCTGTCATGTGCTTTTTGTCTCTCTTCATCTTCAAATTTAGCTAATTCTAGCTTCTGTTGGACCTTGTTTTTTGCCATCCTAGCTTCTGCTTGTTTAGCTTACCCAAGAGCTAAAAAGAAAAAAAACCTGCTTGTGAATTTCCTGGCTCTAGTTAACACCTTTGTTTAAAAAAAAACCTAAAACCTCTGCCTCCAGGCAAAGAGAGAGAAAAGGGGGGGGGGAACCCCACCTCCAGCTGTTCTCAGCTCCTGCTTTCCCCAAGCAGCTAAAAGAAGAAAAAAAATTCCTAAGGTTTGTGCTTCTGATTCAAAATGATCTCTGGTTCAAAATAATCCCACCGCTCTGCCACCATGTCAGGGTTCCCTCCCAACTCTGAACTCTAGGGTACAGATGTGGGGACCTGCATGAAAGACCCCCCTAAGCTTATTTCTACCAGCTTAGGTTAAAAACTCCTCAAGGCAAAAATTCTCCCTTGTACCTTGGATTATGTAACACTGCCACTACCAAGTGATTTAGACAAACTCAGGGAAAGGACCACTTGAAGTTCCTACTCCCCACTAAGATTCCCCCCAAAGCCCACATCCCCTTCCCTGGGGAGGCTTGAGAATAAACAAGATGAGCACAGACCAACCTTGGGTTTTTTTAGGACCCTAAAAAAAACCCCAAATCAGATTTGAAAAGAAACAGAACTTCATTAGAAAGAAAAAAGGTAAAAGATGCACCTCTGTAAAATTAGAATGGAAGATAATCTTATAGGGCAATCAGATTCAAAAACAGGGAGGATTTTCCTCTGGGCCAAACTTTAAAGTTACAAAAAGAAAACCAGGAATACACCTTCCTCTCAGCACAGAGGAAAATCACAAGCCAAAACAAAAATAAGCTAACGCATTCCCTTGCTAGTACTTACTAATTCTAATGGAGTTGGATTGCTTGCTTCCTTGATCCGGCAAGCACACAGAACAGACAGACCAAAACCTTCCCCCCCCCCCCCGATTTGAAAGTATCTTGTTCGCTTATTGGTCCTTTTGGTCAGGTGCCAGCCAGTTTACCTGAGCTTCTTAACCCTTTACAGGTAAAAGGATTTTGTGCCTCTGGCCAGGAGGGATTTTATAGTACTGTACACAGGAAGGTTGTTACCCTTCCCTTTATATTTATGACAGGAAGCAGAACCAGGGCAAGGTGCTCAAGGTGTCCAGCAAGTGGGAAGCCAGCAACCACTTCCTCCCCGGGGGCAGCTTCACCAGGTTCACCGACTGGCGGTTCGTCCACTGGGCCCAACTCAACTGCGTTCCCCTCAATGGAGCCATCTGCCACGGTAACCGGGACAAGAGCTGCAGGAAGTGTGGCTGCGCCAACGAGACCCTGCCCCACGTCCTGTGTGGCTGCAAACAGCACTCCGGAGCCTGGCAGCATCACCACAATGCCATCCAGAACCAGCTGGTGAAAGCCATCCTTCCATCCCTGGGGAAGATCACCGTCGACTCTGCCATCCCTGGGACAGATAGCTGACTGCGACCCAACATTGTCATGACCAATGCGGAAAAGAAGAAGGTCCTCATGGTAGACGTCACGGTGCCATTTGAAAACAGGTCACAGGCCTTCCACGAGGCCCGAGCACGGAAGGCATTGAAGTACACCCCGCTGGCCGATACCCTGAAAGCCCAGTGCTACGAGGTCCAGATCCATGCCCTGGTCATGGGACCCCTGGGTACATGGGACTCCCACAACTAGCCGGTACTGAGAGCGTGCGGAGTCGGTTGACGCTATGCCCAGTTCATGAGACAGCTCGTGGTGTTGGACACCATCAGGTGGTCCAGAGACACCTACATGGAACACATTACAAGACACCGACAGTACCAGGCCGAGTAACCGAGAATGCTGACCAGGGAAATAACCCACTTCCTTCCCTGACAAATCAAGGGACGCACCCCACCCATGTACTTATTCTCTACACCAATACTGACTTGGAATCTTAATACATTCCATGGGTGGCGTACCCGAGCCCATTTATCCACTGACACTTTAAAAACTCCCACACCCCAATCTGGATCTATGCTGGTTATATGATATGTCTGTACCTTGTGAACCTTGTAACCGATACTTGCAATCCCCCATAACCCAAGCCCGACCCCAGATGTACCTGTATAAATTTGATTTTAAACATTAACTTTAATAAAAATTTTAAATCTGTTCTGCTTCAGCACTAAAAATAGTAGCATGGACGTTATGGAATGGGCAGCAGCACC
This sequence comes from Natator depressus, assembly GCF_965152275.1. Taxonomy (NCBI): domain Eukaryota; kingdom Metazoa; phylum Chordata; order Testudines; family Cheloniidae; genus Natator; species Natator depressus. Next base: position 281,335,088 of record NC_134234.1, read on the forward strand.
AGACTAACCATCTAAGTATAAACCCACCTGACCCTTGGTCTGAGCTCAGGTAGCTAGCCCAAGCCACAATAGTCATGCTGCTATTTTTAGCCCATTAGCTTGAGCAGAACTAACACAGGTCTGTCTACTTGGGCTGGGAAGCAATCTCCCAACTGCAGTGTAGACACACCTATAGGAACTGTTCTACATGCTTTGATGATGTGGCAATGCTAGCCAGGTTTGGGAGAAATATCTGGAGCATCTTGTCATGGGGCACATCAGTCACTCCCGGACTAGCGCCTCCTCCTCTGGAGATTAGCTCAAGGCCGATGCCCCCGTCACTCATTCTCTGCTGTCCGCCTTCAAGCCCTCTCGCAGTGTCAGGAACCACAGCATCCTCTTCGTGGCTCGGCCCCCCAGCTGTATCACTATCTGTGTTCCCCCTTCCGGGGGAGCTTAGCTCCTAATGCATCCACTTTCCCAGAGGCGAGTGCAGTCAATTGTCCTGCCACTTCCCCAGAGCTGAGGAAGCGGGACATGGGGAGGACTGGGCCTGCTCGCTACTCTGGGTCCCAGGCCAGGGACCTTCCAAACCGTAGTCACTTACTGCATTCCTTTGCCTCTATTATCGCTGCATTTCCCTGGGCTACTTCCCTGTAGGCACAATACCCTCCTCAATCTCAATTCAATACAAGAATTCAACCCTCACACACATACATGAGAACCTTGTACCCCTCAAGCATACATGTTGTGATAACAAATGAACTAGTGGCACTGTGCTGTTCTAGGACATTGTCACCTAGGCACATGCACACAATTCAGCAAAAAAATAATTTAGCTTAATTTTTTTTTCTATATCAGAAAAATATGTGGGGTACAAATATACTTCAAATGTGTTGCACTGTTATCCTGTATTTTTAGTAGTTCTATGTACACACATTTGCTTCTAGTGCAAGTATCTTGTATTGTAATAGTGGTAACTATGTCTTCCTCACTAAGCAAGCTGGGTTTTTTTTTTTTTTTTTTTTTTTTTTTTTACACAAATGGAATTTGCATATGCTAAGTGATAATGCATTGGCAGGATAATGTTGTACCCCATGTGCATATATGTTGTAATAACTCATGCACTAGTGGCCATCCAATTATGTTGTTTTAGAACATTGCATATGCTAATTGATAACGCGTTGCTGCACACAGTCACACTAAGATAGAGGATACTCCAGGGATGTGTGAAGATTGCATATAGCCTCACACTGATGAGATTCCTGCTAGTTCTTTCAATTTGCTAGTTAAATAAAGATTTTTTTTAACCTAAAACTTTAAAGAATTGTTCTTGGTTTCTGAATGCAGTGAGAGACAAAAGTTAATGTAACTTTTTTTTCTCAACATTGGATGAAGGTTAAGCACAGATCATACTCCACTAACTGGATGGATAGTATGAAAGATAAAATGTCTGAATGAATATCTGGATTTCACCTCTCCAATCATATAGATAATACACCTGTCCAGGTGTTCTTGTCGTCGTCGTCGTCATCATCACCATCATCATCATCAGTATGTAATGGTAAAAAATCTTCATAGGAAAAAACTTATCAACCCACTGGTCTTTTCTAAAAAATTATTTTTATATTGAAATTCTCCATTTTTATTAAAATTTCCAAAGTTTATACCAACTTTTTTAATAAAAATTTTCAAAACAAATATCAAAATTTGTCAGTTACTTCAAAATTGTGGTTTTTTTCTTACTGTACCTTATTTTTTCAGCAAATACAAATATTCAAAAATTATTTCTGTAAATCTGTACATTTAAAAATTACAATGGAAACTTTTTTATGAAAAAGGGTTCCATTTGAAATCCTGTGAAACAGAAACAACCCTGAAATGTCTAATATTTTTCCTGAAATCCAGTCTCCAGATTTGGACTAGCTCCAGAATGATGGCAGCAAATAAAACTGAACGAACAGGCTCCATCTTGACTAGTGACCTCTAAAAAGCTCAGAGACCACAATCTCTCTCTCGGGATACACAAGGCTTTTGACAGCACTAAAAGCAACTACATGTCCTGTATTAAAATAGGTTGATGACAGGCAAAATAATATATACTGGTGTTAGGATATAGATATTCAGGCTTGTCTGTAAAGGCCTGTACTTTAAGAATTTAGGGGTATTCTTATTACTTGGCTAGTTAGAGGTATAAAAGAAAGAATCAAAATCACTGTCTGCTGGTGTAAGGGCCTTCTCTTACTGTGACAGTTTGAGGCCCTGTGCTTAGGCTAAGGCCTTTGGCTAAGCAGCAGAGGCAGCCATAAGCCAGGAAGCGAACAGTCACATCCTCACATTCCAAACTAGTCACATTGAAAGAAGGTGCTATTGGGCTGTCCTGAATACAATCCTGTCCTGATAATTCCTATCACCTCCAGAGAAAGGGAAGTGCCTAGAAAATGTAAAAGGAAACTTAGTTTGATAGCATCCTGTCTGGCAAGAACTCACTTATCAATAGCTGGGATGTGAAATCCTCACTTCTGTATTGTTCTGTCATTATAGTTCCCACTTTGCTATTGTTTGTCTGTATAATCTCTGTCTGGTTCTGTGATTGGTTCTGTCTGCTGTATAATTAATTTTGCTGGGTGTAATCTAATGAAGGTGGTGGGATATAATTGGTTAGCTAATCATGTTACAATATGTTAGGATTGGTTAGTTAAATTTCAGTAGAATGATTGGTTAAGGTATAGCTAAGAATATTACTATACAAATTAGGGGCAAACAGGAAGTAAGTTGGGATTCGAAAATAAGGAAAAAGGAACTTGTATTTAAGCTTGCTGGAAGTTCACCCCAATAAACATCGAATTGTTTGCACCTTCGGACTTCGGGTATTGTTGCTCTCTGTTCATGCGAGAAGGACCAGGGAAGTGGGAGAGTGAAGGAATAAGCTCTCTAACAACTGGGCCAAGTTATAATATATACAGGGACTGAGTTCAGTTGTAGTCCTTGCACTTTCCTGGATTCAAGGACTGCATCACTAGTCACACTAAAAAGAATACGACAGATAGCGGAAGTGAGTGCAAACTCCATACTGTATCAGCCAACAGTGCTGACCTGCCACAGGGGAGCACACCCAGTGCCCTGTGAAGAGGTATAGCAGCAGACACTCTCCCCTATGTATCTCATAGACTTTAAGGCCAGAAGGGGCCATCATGATTATCTATCAGGGAGCCCTGGGAGGCACTGCAAGCAACGCTGGAAGAATAAACTATAAAGAACCTGTTCTGAAGTTGTCTCTATTGAATCTATCATGGTGGAGGAATTATAGTGACCCCAGACAAACAATATCCTCTCCCTATCTCTTCTACATCCTTAGAGAATTTAATCAAGAATAACAAAATTTCTATAAAGACAATGAGGAGTACTTGTGGCACCTTATAGACTAACAAATGTATAAGGTGCCACAAGTACTCCTCGTTGTTTTTGCTGATACAGATGAACACGGCTACCACTCTAAAACTTTCTATAGATTTTTAAACAATCCTGTAGAATTCTGAAGCTGAGATATAATTTCTCCTAAATTCTACAAATTGGCTTTTATACATTCTGTGGAAAGGAAACCATTCCCTATTAAATTTTATTCCTAAGGAAGCCTAAGAAACTTCTATAATTTTGATAGAATTCCCATTGGTTTTAACCTTCTGAAATTCTATCGGGAATAATCAAAAAGAAATCAATGAACTGTTTAGCAAATTCCCCTGGGAAAAAAAATACTTTCAACTCCATCTCCCCCATACCTACTCCCTCATGAATTAGTCTTTGATAAACTATAATTAAAATGTATCTAAGGAAGTGTACATTTCCCCTTCACTGAGAAACACTGTTTGGCTTTTGCCCTGCAGAAAGGTTTAGCTTAATCCCCCATCCGAAGGCCCAACTGCGTAAACACAGAAATGAAAAACTCTGTCAGCCTTTAAACTGGATTTTTGATCTTCATTAACATTACCAGATCTTAAAATAATTACCGAATCAAAGAGGCAATGCAGAACTAAGCCTATCTATAACTAAAGAACAACATAAAACCTGATTAAATGGAAAAAATGTATTTCAGCATTTTCTGAAAATCCACTTAATTGGACAGTTCTTACATTGTGACTGCGTATTTTCCTGCTGGGACAGCACAAAACTCTCCCAGGAGGGAATCACTTAAGGCTAGCAGCATTAAATGCTACCAACCGTTCTCACATCTACTGCTTATAACTCTACCGTACTGTAACGTTACAAATCTGACAGGCAACTGGACTAACAACATTCTTTCTATTCCTCATCATTACAGAAGAGATCAGACAAGGCACTCTTGTTGACAGGCCCTAGACTTGAACTCTTGTGAACGACAGACAGGGTGTTTTGGCCTTTGATCTCATCCATGGAACATGGAACGTTTTGGCTGCTTTAGGGTTTCAGTATGAAAGTTTTCTATAATCGCTTGCTAAGAAATATGTAGGAATTACCTGAATGTTGGCCAGACTGTTCAGAAATCAGTAGTTCTTTTCTATGCCCCCAAGAGGGAGCCTATTTTCAAAAGCCATATGGGCACATGCAGTAAATTAAACTGGAAGAGTACATCTGAAGTGTAAACACACAGAGAATTTCTTCACCTAGAGTGCAGGAATTTTGAAAGGGGACTAAAGTGCCACACTGCTTTAGTGCCTGCTATTTCTGTGGCACTATACCCCTCTCTCTCCCTGATCCCAATAGCCCCCAAAACAGCCATAACATCTCTCAGCTCTGCTTCGTGTCCTTCCTCTAAGGACCTGGCAGACTCAAGAGTGGCCAATATGTCACTTGGTCAGTATCAGCTCTTTTGAATTAGTTTGGACACAATTCATTTAAACAAAATAAGGCTATTATAATGCACTTCAGTCATTCCCATCAAACATTGCAGCAAGTAAACACAGCTGAGGTGGTGAAAATCTGATGGGTTTACTGCTTCGCAAGAGACATAATTAGAGAAAGGGCTCTTGGACAGTTTTACACAATACAACAGTTACTAGCCCCATACAATTATATTTTTTACTCTATCGGGGGACTGCATTGGTATCAAAAAGCAGCATCTACCAGACAGCAGATCCCTGTAAGTGACAACAGAGAGAAGAATGTGAACAGAGCTCAAAATTACAGTGAACACAGAGAGGTGTATTCACTATGTTCAGCTACTGCCCCCCACCCCACTCCTAACCATTAATAAAAATAAAATATTACCCTGCCACTGCAATCCAACACTCATTTGTTGTACCTCCCTCATAAGCCTGTGAACCTATAGAGTCCTCGAGGGGACTATTACAATGGGTGTGTCAGGAGACAGCTGCCCACAGAAGCCTGCTGTCTCTGGAGCTTGGCCATCACTAGGTCAGCTCTGGATGGTCAGGGATGGAACCCTAAGGCTGAGGAAGAAGAAAGCCATTCAGGGTATGTGTACATAGCCCGCAGCAGTGAGCCTCGGAGCCCGGGTCAACAGACTCATGCTCACAGGGCTCATGCTAAATACAGCTGTGTAGATGCTGCAGCTCAAGTTGGTGCTTGGGCTCTGAGGCCTACAGGGGTGGGTTTTGGAGCCTAAGCCATGCTAGCGCCACAGTTATCTTTAGTGCGGCAGCATGAGCCAGAGTCTGTCAACCCAAGGTCTGAGACTCACTGCCGCTCTCTGTGATGGCGTACCCTAATTCACTTTACCAGCTGAGCCACAAGGTGCAGCCCCGGTCAGCCATAACTTGGGCCTGAGTGCTCACCACAGCCTCAGGTCCACCTAATTCCCATGGAACTGGGCATCCAAATCGCTTAGGTGTCATTGAAAATCTTACCCACTATATATATATAGGGGGGTAGGGGAAACGGTCAACTGCATTAACATAATATTATGTACATCAGCAATTTGGGGCCAGATTGTCAAAATTAGATGCAAATAATTGCATGCATAAATTTGCACAAGCCTTATTTGTTAGTGTGTATTCCCAAGATGCATGCACAACTCATGTTTGTGTGTCTGTGTGTGCATCTGGCCAGGCAGACACCTAACTGTTCACACTTCAACTTGACAATCTAACCTTTAGTTTGTACCAGTTGTACTTTCTTAAAAAAAAATTAATAAGCTTCAGTTACATCGTCTTATCAAGTATATGCTGTTGGTTTTATCCCTCTTGAAACCTTGGAAAAAAATAAGCAATGAAAATCCTTCAGATAAATTCTTCGTATCAAAGCCTATTTAGTCTCATTTGCCACTGTCCTTTGTGGAGCTGCAGTTTCAGTGAAAGCAGCAGGTCTTGGTCTTGGGTTATAACAGATGGCCTCAATGATGTGACAGTAATAGCATCTGACGTGTTGTTTCAATGATCTCTCTAACTCTCCGAGAAGTATGCAAGCGTTACATACCATGTGTTGCTTCAGATTGTTATTTTTGGCATGCTTCTGTTGGCATATGTTACGGTAAACCATTCCCAACATATTACATTTTCATCATAAATTAAAAAAGAAAATCAGAGTCCATAGGCCTATCATTTATCTCTGTTCTCAAGGTAACTTTTATTTTTTGGGGGGCGGGGACAGGGGGGCATAAGGACTAGCTCTACCAAAATAAAAACCCAAACTGTGTTATAAGGGTTTTGCTATGTTGTAGAAAGTGGCAAGAAGAATGGAGTCCTGGGGATGGTACAGAGACAAGCCGAATGAAATATTTATGGCTCTGCTCTCAGAGTATTTTGCAGCAACACATAATCTCAGTTCCCCACAACATGCATTAAAGGGTGACAGTCCACATGGTGCATTATGAATAGCACCTTGTGATTAGGTACAGAGACTAGCTGTGACATGCAGAATCAGAAGGGGACTACTGTTTTTTCAAGAGCTTTACTGCTAATTGCAGACTTAATTAATAGTTCCCCTTCGAGTCTGGGATAGATTTTAATTATTATTTTTTAAGAAATCTGTGATTTTACTCACTGCCAGATTTAATAAAATAGGATTTCAGGCAGTTCAGTGCTTTCAACTACAAGTAGCTAAATCTAGTTAAAGCAAAAATGTCAATGATTTTAACTGAGTGCAAGTCATAGAAATGTCTTAGCATCATAAACTACTGTTGATTGCTTCTTTCACAACAAGCTGTAGCTAAATAGATGACAGAAGATGGCAAGGAAACCCACCTAGATTTTTCTCCTCCTCAATTTGCAGTTACACCTCACACTAAAAAAATATTTCCTTTTAAATGCTTATCTATCTCCTCATACGATTATTTATGATGGTTGGTCTATAGCTACAATTTTCTGTTTATTCTGTAATGTAACTACACTCTGCAGAGGTACTCCACCAAAATTCCCTCAGACCCTTAGCTTGTACTTAAACTGATGTCCCTTTTCCTTGGGCTCAGCACCATCTCAAACGGCAACGTAGAAGCTATCATTCAAATGCTCTGTAGTCCTTTCAGAATTATATACGTACACTCCAGTGAAATCCCCTTCTTAACTGCTTCTTTTCCAGAGTATGTAGACTATATTTCATTACTCTGCAGTGGTCTTTAAGAGGAGATATGTCGGGGGAAAACTACAGAACTGGGAGGCAGGGTGGGGGTGGAGTCACATTGTTGGCCAGTTTTATTAAAAAGAAATGAAAACATAACAAAACCAACCATCCTTACCCACCCTCATTTTGAAGCATTGCCTTGAATTTTCCACTGTTTTACCCCAAGTGAAGAGATGGTGATTGGAATCAGAGCCTAGCTACTCCTGGGTTTGCTAAAATAGTAGATGAGGGAAACTGAAAACTGAACTATTAACACCAGGAACTCTCAAGATAAGGACATTAAAAGAGTAATACCTACTAAAAAACTAAGAGACAATTTTACTTCATCCTGGACATAGAGATAATGCAAGAGTCTCATGGCAACTGTTAACCAGAAAGGAGAATCCAATCAAGCCAGTGTGGAGAAGAGCAGCTGAATACAGCATCTGGAAGACCCAATGGAAGAAGAAGCAGAGAGAGAAGAGCAAATGGGGTCATCTGCAAAAGCACCTGCCTGAGAAAGGAGCAGCTGTGAAGGAGACAGAGCAGTAAGTGGCTGAAGATAGCAGCAAATCAAGCTAAGAGCAGGAGTCCAATCTTGTAAAACTTATTAAGTGAACTGGGGAGAAAGAACAAGACTTTAACCCCCAATGAAATGCATTTTTAGAGGGGTAAAGTAGATAATGAATGTCGACATTTATACTCAAAGGGTCTCAGATTCTTTTGAACATATTTATTCTCCAAAGTTTTCAGGAAAACAGAGAAGAGTAAAGCAGAATTTGGAAAAAATAACCTGGATAAGCAATTGCTGTGCAGAGACTTACGATAAAATAGAGTGACATTGACAAGGAAAGATACAGCTGCAGTAGAGGGTCCCTCTATGAATAAGTTTGAATATTACAAACTTAGCTCAACATTATCATTGCATATAAAACTCCACCAGAAGTCTATGTGTAAGTGACCAGCATTATCATAGGGAAGTACAGTACTATGTGTACCTATAAAGAGTTGCAATTCTCCAAATAAAATACTTTATTTCCTTTTGCAGTGTAATGGGCCTATTCTGTAGAAATATTACTTTTAATATCTTTCATTCATTCATTCACATATGGGGAAAATACATTGGATATCTATTGCAAACAAACAAGAAGTTAGCATTCTTAGATAAGGGGTTAGCAACAACTGCATCTCCTCCAACTCAAGTTGAATTGCTGAACCATCAACTCCTCTCTCTGCCTCCCCACCCACACCCCGCAAACCACTAGGAGCTGAACTCCTGGATTTCCAGTCCATTTAACCAAATGAATTTGCATTTATTACTATCTAAATCTACATCCATTCCTGTAGACTTTCACCATTGTGTGGTACTTTCCCTACTCCTTGACTGTACTGCCCACACTGCATTCATCATTTTCTTTGTTTTAGAGTTTAATCCTAGGGGAATTCTGCACCACTGCACATGTGCAGAATTTATGTTCCCCGCAGATTTCTTTGCTTCCTCACTGAAAAATGAATTTCTGATGGGGAAGCAAAGGGAAGCCACAAGTGCGATCATGCGACCCTCCCCAGTAGTATGTTTTGGGTGCCCAGGGCAGCCAGCAGAAAGGTAAATCACTGTGGAGGCGGAACTGGAGAAGAGCCGGCTGGTGGATCCTAATCTGTGCCAGGGTCAGTTGCTAGTCCCTGCTGGGCTGGGGAAGAACAGGACTTCCTCTGCCCCTGCACACCATCCGGGGCTGTGTCAGACCCACCCGCCAATTTCTCCCCCTGCTGTAGGAAGCTCTGCAAACTCCCCAGCCCCACACAAACACTTCCTGCACCCATTGCTCCTCAGCTGCAGGGGGAGGGATCACTGTACAGGAAGCTGCTCCCCCATCTGCCCAACTCTCGTGCATCCAGACCTCCTCCTACCCAGACCCTCCCAACAAGCCTCACTCCCCCCACACCCAGAACCCCCAACAAGCCCCATTCCCTCTGCACCTGGACCACCCCAACAAGCCATCCACACCCAGATCCCCACCCAACTGAGCTCCAACCAGCTGCACCTGGATCCCCACCCCACTGAGACCCACTCCCCCAGCATCTGGACCCCCATACTGAGCTCCCCACACCCAGATCCTCCTGCCAAACTCTATCCCCATCACACCTAGACCCCAACCACCTTCACCTGGACCCCCTGCAGAGTCCCATTTCCATTGCACCCAGAACCCACCAACAAGGTCCTGTGCATCCAGATCCCCCCTGCACCCGGATCCCCCACTGAGCCACCCACACCCAGACTGCCCCACACAGAACCCTCTCAACCCACACCTGATCCGCTCACACTAAGCCCCTCCACACTTGGATCCTGCCTTGCTGAGCTTGCCTGCCTGCACCTGGTGCACCTGGCACAGAGGGGCAGGGCCCTGCGGTGTTTCTGGGGCAGGTCTGGTCCTTTCACTGTGACAGGGCTGGGTGCAGCCTCACCGCTGGGTCCACGTCCCAGGACGAGGGAGCTGCACAGTAATCTCCCACCTCTGTGTAGCCAGTGGCCTGTGCTCCCCAATGCCACGCTGGAGTCTCCATATTTATTTGACGAATAAAATTTGCAGAATTTTAAAATACTGTGTGCAGAATTTTTTTTTTTTTTGGCACAGAATGCCTTCAGTAGTAAGAGTTTTACTGGAAATACTCCTCACCACCCATAACTCACTTAAGTCCTCTATTCTAAATTTCAGATAGTGCTCAGGAATGTTTTTAAACTCTATGCCCTACTCACCCACAAGTAAAAGCAAAAAGCCAAATAATGCCAGGTGTTTCTTAATGCAATACACTCTGTGCCCCCTTAACTTTTCAAGGGTATCAAAAAAGAAGATCAAACTCACTGAGTAGAGAAGGCCAAATTCCATTTTTTTAATTATGGTCTGTAAAATGGGATATAAATTTAAAATCATACACCCCCTCAATCCACAGCTGTTCTCCCATTGACATCAGTGGGAAGACTTACACAAAAATTAAGGGTAGAACATGTCCTTTATGTAGTAACTAACCGTTTGTTTTATTTGTTCAGCACATTATTGTTCCAATCTACTTCTCCCTGTGAGAACATTCTCATCTTTAGGACCACCACTGTTTCTGTTCCCCCTTACTCTTCCTTCCCCATCCTTTCTTTGTTTTTCCCTCTTCCCTTTCTTTGTGTATCTTCTCTGCTCTTTCCTCTGCATTTTCTTCTTTGCAGCAACTCCCTGTTCCCATGCCCCCTGGCTTCACTTCCACCTCTTCCCCATTCCTTCTGATAAAATGATCAGTAATGAAATATTTCAGAGTAGCAGCCATGTTAGTCTGTATTCGCAAAAAGAAAAGGAGTACTTGTGGCACCTTAGAGACTAACCAATTTATTTGAGCATAAGCTTTCGTGAGCTACAGCTCACTTCATCGGATGCATTCAGTGGAAAATACAGTGGTGAGATTTATATACACAGAGAACATGAAACAATGGGTGTTATCATACACACTGTAAGGAGAGTGATCACTTAAGATGAGCTATTACCAGCAAGAGAGCCGGGGGGGGGGGGGGGGAGAAAACCTTTTGTAGTGATAATCAAAGTGGGCCATTTCCAGCAGTTGACAAGAACATCTGAGGAACAATGGGGGGTGGGGGTAGGAATAAACATGGGGAAATAGTTTTACTTTGTGTAATGACCCATCCACTCCCAGTCTCTCTTCAAGCCTAAGTTAATTGTATCCAGTCTGCAAATTAATTCCAATTCAGCAGTCTCTCATTGGAGTCTGTTTTTGAAGTCTTTTTGTTGTAATATTACGACTTTTAGGTCTGTAATCGAGTGACCAGAGAGATTGAAGTGTTCTCCGACTGGTTTATGAATGTTATAATTCTTGACATCTGATTTGTGTCCATTTATCCTTTCACGTAGAGACTGTCCAGTTTGACCAATGTACATGGCAGAGGGGGCATTGCTGGCAATGATGGCATATATCACATTGGTAGATGTGCAGGTGAATGAGCCTCTGATAGTGTGGCTGATGTGATTGAAATAGTTGATGGTGGCACTGAAGTGTCATCAGTGGACTTCAGAGTAGACACTCCAGTGGGAATAACGAAGTTGAAGAATTTCACATCTCTGAGTCATTGTTTCAGGCTGTCTGCAGACTCAGGCAAACACCACTGCATCAATTACATTCAGTTCATATTTCCAAAGTTTTCTTCACAAGCATGAAAGCTGAAAACTTATTCTTTAAAAAAAAAAAAGCTTAAATGCTGTAAAAAAATATAAGCTTAAATGCTGCACAATCTGAATCAGTCATGTTGGCCTCATAAATCCAGCAGGCAGAATCTGATCAAAAGCTAGGTATATGACCCCCCCCCATTATAGAGCAAGCATCTGAAATTTCTCTCAAGAAATATAGAACTTTTCCAAACGCAGCTCAGATTCCTGTTCCCCCTCTTTAGGAGTTGCGTTAATTTAAGGGACAGTTCTACTCTGAACACTGACTCTGCGCAAAAAAAAAAAAAAAAAAAAAAAAGGTCACGAGGGTCCATATTTATTGTTTCTCAGTGACTTCCAGATCAACCCTGTTCAGTTTACAAGTAAAGAGATGTTGTTTCTTTTTCCCAGCTGTCTGTCCTGAGAACTCTATCTGGAATCTAAAGCTCCAGAAAGGCTTTTTTTTATTATTAATTATTATTATTCCCCAGCTCAGGAATTGCCAGCAATAAGGGTCTGAAAGGTATTCAACAGTTCTAGTGATCTACCTGTCTTAGATAGGTCTGTGGTGTCCATCCACCCAGACTACAATCCAGCCTCCTCCTCCATAGCTGTGGGGCTCTATAGGAGCAAAGAGTGATGTCATATTATTTTAGTCAGTAAAATAAGCAAATATGACACAGGGAATTTTGGGGGTTTTTTTCAGTAAAAAGGTGCCATTTTTGCACAGTCATTTTTCAGAACGGAGCTGCACTTTATGCCTGCATCGATAATCCATAATAATGGGAATATTTTGATACCAGCACAGACTGCTACTGCCATAGGGCTACTAAACATGCTCCCTGAGCCATCTGGTTATATGAGCACTGTGGGCCCTGTTGCCTTCACAGATTTATAGCTCCCCGTTCTGTTCATCAGAGCAGTAAGACACACTCACCTGCCTCACCTCTTTGTTCACAGGCTGGACTCAGCCAACCTCTACAGTACTACACTAATAGAGTGCCCCCAGTTTGAAAAGTTTCCTTTTACGGGTAGGGTAAGATATTACTGATTCTAGCACAGGTCTCTGTCATAGTTCAAGGCAACTGGACCTGTATTCTCCCTATACGGCCCACCAAGAGCACCCACTCTAGGCTCCAGGCTCCCCAGGCTTCTTGAGAGGAGACCTTCATCTCTCTCTCTTCTGAACAGGGCATTTCCAGGCTGAACAGTTCCCTGCCTACACAGTGTTATTCCCCAAAAGACAGACTGCCTGAGCAGGCCTGCTTCGCTTCTCTCCTCAGATAGTGTAATTGCCACTGTTACGTTACCACACAGCCCCTTCTAAGCAAGCACTTTTATTCTTAAGATAAAAAGCGTTACAGAGAAAACATATTAAAACAATAAAAACCTATGAGCATGCTAATACGCTTCCCAGAGATCACCACCTAACTCTAACATGGGCTCTGGCTGGTGATCAGTCCTTCCAACACTACACAGGGGTTTTTCCTGTGGTCACAAGTTCACCACAGATTCTGCTCAGAATAAGCACCCCAAGTGTTATGGGGCCTGAGTGGGCCAGAGATCCTCCAATCCCGCCCTAAGGACTGGGGCCCCCCTTGGGCCAGAGCTCCTACCCATTTGCTGGACCACGAAGACAACTTTGAGTTAGTTTGAACTCAAGCTATTTAACCAAAAATCTTTTCTTTGTCTGTTGGTCCCTGGAGAATCCAGTTTGAACCCCAGTACATAACAGCCTCTCTCCAGGTGGTGATTGCTCTCTGGAGCTATTACAACCGGAATTTGCTGAACCATCCCCCATTGTTCTTAGTTCCTGGAAGGCTGTGGTCCCCCCTCCCCTCATTGGAAAAACAGTCCTTCAATACCACATAAATATTTGCATGTTTAATACAATGAACTCCTAAAATACTTAAACTTAATTCAATAAGGTTTGTCCACGACATTGTCATACCTGTCACAGTCCCCATTATAACACTATAAACCTGGTGATACATATCCTACTGGCTACAAGGTAAAACAAAACTTTAGCTGCTCCACAGTACGAAGGCTGCCATTTGTGTGCATGCAGGGTTCCCGTGTGAGCAGCACTGAATTGTGCCGGTCTCACAGGAATTCCTCTCAGAACAGTTACTACTTTATTTAATTGCGGAAGGGACATGTTCTGTTGTGCAGGAGCCAAAATGACTCTTTTCCATTTACATCTGGCCAGCAGTTTGCAATACTACTGTCCCTAATCTTGATCACCTCTCGATTGTCCTACTTGTCACATGCTCTACAGAGGGCTTTGCCTTGGATTCATCTGAGGCTGGTGCAGAATGCAACAGTCATTTGTTATGTGGGCTTTCCTGCTGTGAGCACATGCCCTTGCGGATCTCAGAGACAAGGTGTTAGCTTTGACCTATAATTATCTAAAGGGCTTGGGAGCGCTTCCCAGTGTGGGGAGACAGACACGCACTAGCTCTGTTCAAGTCAGAGCATTAAAAAGAGCAGTGTGGCTTTGGCAGGACAGACAGTGGCTCAGACTAGCTGCTGAAGTACGTACCCAGCAGGTCAGGTGGGCTTGGGTGGCTAGTCAGAGCCACCACCCATGCTGCCATGAGCACACTGCTATTTTTCATGTGCTAGCTCAAGCCGAGCTAGCGTTTGTCTGTCTACCCACCTTCTCAGCTTTTGTATAGACACACCATCAGAGAAGGAGCTGCTGACAAGTTTGCTGTGATGGGCTCTAAACCTTTGAAATTTATTACCTTAGTCCAAAATGGCCTGAACTTTGACCTTCCCAGGCATGCTGTAAAAGCTCTCTACTCCCCCGGGCTGGGCACACTGGAAGCAATAAAGGCTGGGATTTGCAGGTAGGGTGAGTTATTTTTGGATGATATAGTTGGGGACTGGTCCTGCTTTGAGCAGGGGGTTGGACTAGATGACCTCCTGAGGTCCCTTCCAACCCTGATATTCTGTGATTCTATGATTGTTTGCTTCCAATTTGTTATTCTTTAGTCAGCATTTCCTGGCTTTAAGGAGAGAGGACATTGCTGGTTGAACTGATTCATTACTGGGCTGTTGAGTATGTGCCACAGGCAGCAAGAGTGCTGGAGAGTCACTTTTCTTTCCGAGGGGGGAAGTGGAGGGAGGAGAAGAGAAAAGAGAGATCTGTATCATCAACTGGAATAATTAAATAAAGGTAAAGACCCTGTCTGGCCAGCCAGCCAGCTTTTCTCAGGGGACCATGTGAGCCCTACAGATTTTATTTACAAACAACTAAGAACCTGATATTTTGACAGCAAACTGCCTACATAGTTCACAAGAAATGCCCAAATGACCCAAGCTGTAAAAACAACTCAACTGTAGTTGGAATTTGATTCATTTTCCTTTGAGCAGCACATCAACATTTTAGGAACCCTTTACCTGATTTATGCTCAAATAGCCTAATGCATCTGCCACCAAAGTTTGACACAGCCATTTCCTTGCAGACTCCAAGGCCTGAGGATATCAAGTGAATTTTGGTAGTTTTATTCCTCAAGAGGGAAAATTAAAAGCTATTCACCTAGAACCAAATTAACCCTTATCTTGTTTGGATATAAAATGTATGGTTGGGGCTATGATCTTGATCCCTCTAGGATGATACAGTGGAACATTTCAAGCACAATTCATGGTAGAAGTCTTTGTTCCCTCCTATACTATTGTTACTTATGCATGCAGTGAGGGAGAATGAATCATAGATGTTTATTATATTTAACCTTGAACTATAGGTAAAATATGCCCAAGAGTACCGGGGTTGAGATAAATCTGTGAACTACACGCATAATGGAAGATTTCAGAGTAGCAGCCGTGTTAGTCTGTATCCGCAAAAACGAACAGGAGTACTTGTGGCACCTTAGAGACTAACAAATTTATTAGAGCATAAGCTTTTGTGGGCTACAGCCCACTTCATTGGATGCATAGAATGGAACATACAGTAAGAAGAAATATATATACATACAGATAAGTTGGAAGTTGCCATACAAACTGTCAGATGCTAATTAGTTAAGATGAGCTATTATCAGCAGGAGAAAAAAAACTTTTGTAGTGATAATCAAGATGGCACAGTTAGACACATTTGGGGACAATATATACCTTCAAGTCAGCGGCAGTGCTATGGGAACCCGCATGGCCCCACAGTATGCTAACATCTTTATGGCTGACTTAGAACAACTGTTTCTCAGCTCTCGTCCCCTAACACTCCTACTCTACTTGCGGTACTTTGATGACATCATCATCTGGACCCATGGAAAAGAGGCTCTTGAGGAATTCCACCATGATTTCAACAATTTCCATCCCACCATCAACCCAGCCTAGACCAATCCACACAAGCGGTCCATTTCCTGGACACTACTGTACTAATAAGCGATGGTCACATAAACACCACCCTATACCGGAAACCTACTGACAGCTATACTTACCTACATGCCTCCAGCTTCCATCCAGGACACACCACACGATCCATTGTCTACAGCCAAGCTCTAAGATACAACCGCATTTTCTCCAATCCCTCAGACAGAGACAAACACCTACAGGATCTCTAGCAAGCATTCTTAAAACTACAATACCCACCCGCTGAAGTGAAAAAACAGGTTGACAGAGCCAGAAGAGTACCCAGAAGTCACCTACTATAGGACAGGCCCAACAAAGAAAATAACAGAACGCCATTAGCTGTCACCTTCAGCCCCCAACTAAACCTCTCCAGCGCATCATCAAAGATTTACAACCTATCCTGAAAAATGATCCCTC
The DNA here is from genome assembly GCF_965152275.1 of Natator depressus. Lineage (NCBI taxonomy): Eukaryota > Metazoa > Chordata > Testudines > Cheloniidae > Natator > Natator depressus. The sequence continues at coordinate 281,351,569 of NC_134234.1, forward strand.
ACTCTCACAGATCTTGGGAGACAGACCAGTCCTCGCTTACAGACTGCCCCCCAACCTGAAGCAAATACTCTCCAGCAACCACACAACAAAAACATTAACCCAGGAACCTATCCTTGCAACAAAGCCCAGTGCCAACTCTGTCCACATATTTATTCAAGTGACACCATCATAGGACCTAATCACATTAGCCACACTATCAGGGGCTCGTTCACCTGCACATCTACCAATGTGATATATGCCATCATGTACCAGCAATGCCCCTCTGCCATGTACATTGGCCAAGCCGGACAGTCTCTACGTAAAAGAATAAATGGACACAAATCTGACATCAGGAATCATAACATTCAAAAACCAGTCGGAGAACACTTCAACCTCTCTGGCCACTCAGTAAAAGATTTAAGGGTGGCAATTTTGCAACAGAAAAGCTTCAAAAACAGACTCCAACGAGAAACTGCTGAGCTTGAATGAATATGCAAACTAGATACCATTAACTTGGGTTTGAATAGAGACTGGGAGTGGCTGGGTCATTACACATATTGAATCTATTTCGTTAAGTTAAGTATCCTCACACCTTCTTGTCCACTGTCTAAATGAGCCATCTTGATTATCACTACAAAAGTTTTTTTCTCCTGCTGATAATAGCTCATCTTAACTAATTAGCCTCTCACAGTTTGTATGGCAACTTCCAACTTATCTGTATGTATATATATTTCTTCTTACTATATGTTCCATTCTCTGCATCCAATGAAGTGGGCTGTAGCCCACAAAAGCTTATTCTCTAATAAATTTGTTAGTCTCTAAGGTGCCACAAGTACTCCTGTTCTTTTTATGCATAATAGAAGAACAGGATGAACACATGTGGATGTATGTATACACACACACGAAACATCAAAAGCAATTTCTTTCAAATAGGAATGATAATTTGTCGATAGTGTATCTACAATCACTAGAAGTTCAGCCAACCATTCTTTTTTTCTTTTTGAGCCAGAAGACAGATTCTGGGCCAAATCCTTGAGTTCACCCAAGCTCTGTATGATGCAGGCCATGGGGGAGGAATACAAAGGTGACTGTTTGCTATCTTTGTGATTCCTTGAGCTATGAGGCTGCCAGTGCAAGTTATAGGAACCCAAACTGCTAAACTGTTTATTCTGGCAAAAGCTCCCAATACTCTGGTCCCCTTCCCAAAGCCACACTCCTGGTATGCCCTCCACCCTACCCCATACACAAGGTTTGAAGGTGCTGGAGATATCTAGTGTAAAACTAGTTCAAGCAGCTTTAGGCTGTCTAGGAGTTCCCCTACACGTAGGGAACTCACAGCTTCCCCAGAGCAGTGTAAAGGGGTCAGAGCAGAAACCAGCGTCTGACTTGAGGGTTTATCTTCCGACAAAGAAAATTTGTCTTTTCTGATCATTCTCATTAATGAGAGGATCCACAGAGGGCTATCAAGCTGCAAGGTAGTTTAGAATAACCAGGAATCCTTGCATTATTTCTCAATCTCTTTTACCACCTCAAACAATTTTGAGACAGTATCCCCATTTCTCCCCACCACACATACTCAACTTTGAGATGTGGTTTCCAAATCCTGAGACCACCTCCCCTCACGACTGCTATAGTCAGTGATCTTTCCCTAACTCACTGACTGTTAGGTTCTATCCCAATGTGCATCTCAGGGTAGCCATGGAAAATGCCTTCAAGTTCAAATATCCCCAGCAACAAGCTACCATCACAAAGCCTAAATGAAAGAATAGAGTACGCTTTTTTTCAGAGACATATAGCTGTGTGTGTGTGTGTGTTTCTCTGAGTCCACTTAAGGGAGATTAAGTGAGATCTTAATCTGAGTCTGGAAGCTCATTCAGACACATACTAAATGAAAAAGGTGCATTGCAAAAGAAAACATTAACCAGACACTATTATTCATCCTACTCTCACAAACTGTACAGGGTCTGCAACATCATCTAACTCTGTTTTAGAAGGCCATGAGAATGCTTTTTCTGTTACTATTATGAACCATGTCACTTTAGGAACTGTCTAGCAAAGGAATACCCTGAATTACTTGCACATGGTATCAGTGCATCTGAAAGACTGATCAGCCTGAGGTACAAGCGCCACAAATTCAGTACCTGACATGCAGAACGTTCTAACGTAGCACATTAGGCAAATATTTTATTGTCTTTGTGCTAAAAGAGTGAGCTGTAGCCTTGGTTCTTACCCGCAGGAGTTACATATGTGCATCAAGAGGGCTGGTATTGCTCATTATTGTCAGTGGTTTTCTTGAGTCAATAACTTCACCCTTAATGGAGTACATGTATTTTTTCTCGAGGATATAAAAAGAATGTCTATCTATCTAAGTACTTACCCCATCACCATAGTATCTGTGCTTTAATTACAGTGTTATTAATGGTTATTCATCCTCTGCTAAGTAAAGTAATCCTGATTATCCCTGTTAATCAATTAACCAATTTTTGGACAAATGAACTGAACTTCTCCTTGCACTAGGACAAGTAATTGTAATTATGAGATGTGATCAGCTATTGAAATACTATAATAAATGAAATAAAAAATAAGGAAGCTGCATCTGGCAAAGAAGCAAAGTTTTAAATATCTATAAAAAGACTGTCGTAACACAGAGTCGTGTATTTTTTAAGTCCAGTTAGCGTTTGTCTAAAGCCATTAGCTATAGCTTATCAGTTATCATTCTTCCGAGGAATAATGAGTGAACGAATCTAATGTAGTTGATATAAAGGTCCCTTGCTGAAGCCATCATCCATCTGTCCATGTAAGCGCTGAGCAAAATGGATTGCATTTGCAGCAAGGTCACAGTGTATCAAAAGAGAAACATCAAAAGCCAGAGATAGTATAAGGAGCTAAGAAAACACATTTAGTTAGTAACTCACCACAAGCCTTATACACTTCAAGGCATCCAGTAGTCAATATGGGTTAGTTATGTAATAGCAACTCTGCCTCCTGCTTGAGAACCCCACATGCAACTTTATAGAACCTTGGGATGGAATTAAAGCTAGGAGACCATGGAAATATCTGTTGGGAAAATAAGCTAGCCTTTTTTTGTTTTAAATTAAACACATATACATACCAAACAATAAAAGCTCAACAGCCTCACCGTACCTGGAAGCTGAATTAAGACAAACAGGTCATTTGAACAAAGGAGACAACAAGGACAATGAGAAATCATCTAATAGAATCAAAGCTTAGTTGAAAAGCAGTCTAGGAGATCTGAGCAATGCTTGGTTCCAAGCAGTACCATTCCCGGGGATGGGATATGTCACTGTCGGTGAATGGCATGTGGGAACTTTATGCAGTGAGGCAAGTGAGTGAAAGTACATGTGCTGACTGCTGGGTCTATCACAAAACATTTTTCAAACAGAGAAGAGAAACAAAAGTCCTCCCTGCAGTTGCAAAGATGAAGCCAACTTCTAAAAGAGAAACACAAATTATCATTCACTCTGTGCTGAGGTGCCCCAGGCAACAGCAAATAAAGATGCCATAGGGAATAACAACATAAGTGCTGCCTAAAACAACTACTTACATGGGGGGTGGGGTGAGTTATAGTGCCCCCACTGGCCGGAACTGAAGCGTACGCCTTCTTGAATTTAAACTGCTGTAAAGGGAAGTGAATGAAATGTCCTCCTGCACTGACAAAGTGGGGAATAGTCACTGATGGGAAAAAATATCAATTGTTTTTTTCCCTTTGCTCTCCCTCAGACTCGAGGCTGGCTGGCCAGAGTGTCTGTTGAACCCAGTATCCACGGCGCACAGCAGAAGTGAGTACACCACAAAGGAGGAAGTTGTGTATCCTTGATTGTAGGCATATTTCAGCGCAGACTTGGGGGTCATTGTAATGTACACCAGTTGGCTATGACCCCCACGGGGCCAGCTAACAGCCAAGAATCACCAGAGCCCAGAAGTTCTCTGCCCTGGACCCACCCACTGTTCTACATACCCTCTATATCAAAGCCTTTGAATGGGGTACTGTAAGAACTGGCTACATTTGGTCTACATGAGATCTTCCCTGTGCAGTGTGAAGAGATGCTCCTGCTGCCAATGTACGATTTCTGACAAACTGTCAGAACAGACATTTTTTGTTAAACTGTTACTTTGGATCTCTCTGTCTCTTCTCTTTTAGCCATGCTGTTGATCTTGAAGGCAAAAGTCCTTTGTAGCTTTCTCTTTCCTTTATATGATACTTTATAGAAATGAAGCACTTAAAAATAAATTTTGCCCAGAAATGTACTTGCGGGGCTCCCATTCAAGTCAACGGCAGTTGTGTACATGCATCAGAGAGCCACTGTAGCAGTGTGTAACCATTTTGCTGCTGTCTGTACCTTACATTTTCCTGTTTCTAAAGCCACTAACTGTGTAGTATTCATATCATCTTGGCCCCTGCAATCCCCAACGTTTCATTTTGCACAAGATCTTGGATCTCAGCGGCTCTGTTGGCTTTGTTGTTGATGTCAATTTAAATTGCTGTCAGGCTAAGTGCAACTTCAGGATCATCTTTAAGCTTATTTTTTTATGGTGAGCCTAAATCAGGTCTGCCACGAACAGCCAGACTCATCGGAACACAGGGGATGGGGACCTTGGAAAGTAGATGGCTGGCAGGGATGTCCCCTATTTATCTTTTATGTGTTTATATAGTTTATCATTTAATATAACACTCAAAAGACTCTAGCTGTGCACACAGCTGGCATTGTTAGCATATGTTCTTATTGCTATTTCCCTCATCTTTCTTCCCCTTACTCTTTCTATTGGTTTTTATAGCCACTGGTGTGTCTTAATTTAAACTGTAAAGTTTTCTGGGAAAGGGCTATCATTTTACTATGTGTTTGTACAGCACCATGTACAATGTGGCCTCATAGGCACTATGGTAATACAAATAATAAATATCAAGTCCTATTTTTCCCCCTCATGCAAGCAATATGAGGGCACTGATTACCAGTAACAATATATGTAAACCATTGGAGCAGGCTCACAAACATTTTCCAATTAAAACCTGAAATTCTTAACAATCTGGGTGATATCTATCTATGCTCAATAAAGTCAGTAGTCATACAGAATCAGGATACCATTCATTCTTGCAAAGCAGCCTAAGCACTGTGTACTAGAGCCCTTTGGGAGATGCATCCACTTTCCCTTGGAGTTTGTGTTGTCAGCTCATCTGAAACATTTGATGAAGGAACTCAACAAGGAAGCATTTTGTGATTTCCTTTCACAGACCAGGTAGAGATAGCATTAAACTGTAAATAGAGACTGAAAACTGAGACCTCCCATCCACACTTTCCCCTTTGGGTCTATCTTCTCAAGGCTGGGTCAGTTCTCTGTTCTGCTCTATCTGGAAATCTAGTTTAATTTACCAAAGTGCTACAATAAAGCATTTGGAAGATAAAATTTTCCTCATTTTCCCTTCCTCCAGCCTTTACCAGCAAGGATTTATATAGCTATTTTTATTCTTCTCATCCATCGCAGCCATCCCTGTTTATGAAATGTAATAGACAGATAATTGCACTATTGCACTACAAAACAAGGAGCTGAATATGAAACAGGACTCAGAAATGGAAACCTTGTCAGTTAGATTGTTAGTGAATCATCATATGAAACAAATTGTTCACTTTTTGTTCAGTCCATTAGCTACAAAGATGGAAGAATTGCCCTCCCAACACATAATATTCCAATTTCCTATATTCACTTACCACTTCCCCTTTTCTTTCTGCACATCAAGGACATTTACATTCTAGGCTTAATTTACTCTCTCTGACCAGGTTTTCATTTGAAACTCAGACAAACCTGAGCACTCTATGAAATGGAGCACTAAGAGTGCAACAGCTTTTACATGATGTTTGTGAATACCGAGCTCTCTCTCCTTTGTAAGTGAGGTGACGCCAGGGAAAACCCACAGTATCATACGGCATCCCCTGTGCCTGTTCCATTGTTCCGATTCTCCTGAGTTTTACAGGGTGTACATACCATGGCTGTCCGCACAGTGACTACGCCTCACTAAAACATTCAGTCCGTGTCAGAAGGCACTATCCCGGAGTATCTGAGAATACCACACTTTTCTCTTATACTTAGAAGAGCCCTGTGGGAACTGTTGGCTTAATGGTTTCTAGTACTAGTCTTCCTAAGTAAGCTACTTAACCCATTCCATCTTTAAAATAAGGGTTAAGAATAGTATCTTGACACAGCTGAGATCCCTAAATGTGGATCTGTTACTTCCTGAGCCCCGCGAGAGAACTGGAGAGATGATGGTATTGGCCCCAGAGGAGGAGGATTGGTATATACTCTTACTGGATTATTTAGAATTGCTAAAATCCTGGTTTCTAGTGGATTATTTGGCCAGCAAGTTGCTCTGAAATGGGCATAGGTGCTGGAACTAGGGGTGCTGCTACAACCTCTGGCCTTCAAGGGGTTTCCATTCTATACAGCGTTTACAGTTTGGTTCAATGGCTCTCAGCATCCCCACTACAAAAATTGTTCCAGCACCCCTAGAAGTGGGTGCCAGTTCCTGTCCTTACAGAGGCCCTATCATCCAGACCTGATACAGAAAAGGATGTCACTGAGAGCAGACCTGGGTTTTTTCAAGCAGAAGCATCCTTGGTAAGAAGGATGGGTTTCAAGTAGGAACATCTGGTTTGTCATGAAGCTGCATGTTAAAAGCCTCCTACCTTAAATACATATGCACCTAACCCACCCACACAAAAACTTGATTATAGAAAGAGCTCTGCTGTGAAGCGCAAGTCACAGAAGGAAACCAAATAGCAGTTATTTGAGGTTGCAGAAGCCTCAGTGAATGAGAGTGGGTGTTCCATTCTGAGACAGAAGTGGTTTTCCAATGTTGCTCCTTGTTATACAATATAGTCAGGACATAATGTTCTCTTACTTCACTATGTGCCCAAAAACTTCCTCACTCAGCTGTATTAACTGCGCTGATCAACTCTTGCAGAAATCAGCTGGCTCTTTGAGACATGGCTTTTGAAAAGTACAGTGTGATTCAATCTTTTGTGCTGATGTTTGCACTTAGTTTGGTTATAAAGACTATATTGTAAAGGGGTTTTTTTTGTTTGTTTTTTAATGTATTTATTTCTGGAAAAGCAAAACCCCCAGAATTTTGGACATTCTGGGCCAGCCTGTCAGAATCCACTCCTGTTTTTGCAGGCACCATAAAACAAAGGCCAGGCTGATGCCCAGCTGAAAAATCTGGCCCCTTGATTCCAACTCAGCAGCAGCTACAGAACCTAACCCTACTATTTTGAGCTAATTCTATTTAATTGATTGGCTCTGGCAATAAAATGCCTAGTAGAACATGTGCTGTCCTTGCAAGGGTGAGATTTTACATCTAAGCACGTCTGATTTGAGAAGCTTGCTCTTTCCTAGTTCTACATATAATGATCAATCAGGTGTAATTATCAAAAGGGAATTCATCCAAATTGATCCTCAAGAACAAATTCTGCTGGGGCAGCAAAACTACTGTGTTCGTAACCTTACACTCATTTACCAATAATTGGCCTCATTAATGTCTATGAAGTTAGCTATTCACTACAATGGGGGCGGGGCGCAGTGTTGCATATTAGATGTACTCACCAGTTTGCAAGCACTGGGCAATCATGCCACCGATTCAGCACTTCTTTAGTTCCATGTAAATTAGCAAAAGTGGGGAGAAAGTTAGGCAGCAACAAGAATGGCTTGAGGGAGAGAACTGCTAAGAACATCCACTATTCCAGAATTAATATTTCTCTTCAGAACCTTAACAGCAAAAACATACCACCTGAGTTCTATTTTATATAGATTTGTTTTAATAGAAAATGAAAGTGTGGTTTGATTTGAGCCATGCTGCTCTCAAAACACCCACTTTGCCTCTGGTGGATGGCAAGGCTGTTTGGTTTTGGGGTGGTTTGTTGTTGTTCAGTTATCAGAATTTTATTCACACCTGATCTGGCTAGTGCTGTATGTAGCAGCCAGAGAGGCAGGTGTTTGGTTTACATTTTGGGCTATTTGCCCTCTTAACAGGGACTGAAATCCACTTCTTGCTGCTTTGCAAACAACCATTTTCCTCTGAAGATGGTGGGTGGCAACAGCAACTTTCCTCCCTGGTGATTTTTTTGCAGTTTGAAATGTACGAGTTACCAAAAAAATCTGTTGCATTTTGAAAGCATATGACTGTGTTATCCACGTCACATTTAGTTCACCGGAACCATCCACTTCAAGCCAAATCCCAGGTGGCTATCAGTACCTATTTTCAACTTTAATATTAAATCTCAGCAATTGGCCAAGATGTGAATTTTTTATTTGAGGGTGTCGTGTTTTGTGGGGGGTATTTTGTGTTAAGTGAATTTAGTGATTGTGAAAGGCTCTGGACTGACAACACTGAATTTGTATTTATTTATTTTATCCACACATCAGCTACAGACGGAGACAGTTCAGGCTTCCCAGTGTACTTCAACCTGGAGGATCCTTATCTAGGGATGGGGAAGTAGGTTAGTCTCCATGCAGGTTTACTTTACAGGAGGCTGCCAATAAGGACGCCTATTCTATCTGTGGACCCATCACTATGGTTATGACAAGTAGAGACACCTTATTAACTATTGTCTGGAAGCATTACCAAAATACTATCTGTGTCCCCTGCCTCGTGTATTTTAAAGCTACAGTGGAGAATCTGTTGCTATCAGCCAATCCCTCACTGAGAAGGAGAGAATATGCCTCTGGACTACTTCCAGAAATGAAGCATTCAGGGTTATGGATAAGAGCCATTATAAAACAAAACTAGGATAATTTCCCTTGATGGTCCAAGTCCAAGCTAGTAAGTACTAGAAAAACAGGTTGAGGCAGGCAGTGCTTATCTCCCTGGAGATACTATTGTAACAAAGAAACTATTGGGCAATATTGTAATGGATTCCCACGGAGCTAACAGGGAATCCGCTGTATGTTTAAAAAGATATAACCTGTGTCTTCACTGCTAAAAAAAGGTGTTTTTTTTTTTACCTGGAGGTAACTAACATGTGTGGGCTATCCTGAGGTGAAAACATGACACTTTAGCTTGACCATGAGGTAGTACTATACCCCCACCTGGGGTTGACCTTGCCTAGCTGATCTCACAATAAAACTAAAGCACCTTGTCTTCACCGTGTTTTTACCTCAGGATAGTTAACGCACATTAGTTATCCAGAAGAAAACACATACACACAAACACACACCATTTTAGGCAGTGAAGACAAGGCCATAGCCTCTTACCCAGGCTAGGAAGACTGCAGGAAAGATAGCTGTGAGTGGGGTTGGAGAAGGAGCTGACTTTTTAAGAGAATATGAATTGATTCAGTTCTTGTCAGGCACTCAGGCTGTATTCTCTTAGTTAATCACTTGTAATGAAAAAGCATAGACTTCAGTGTGATCAACCATGCCTTTAACACTTATGGGTTTTTTTTTCCATCTTTAAATTAACCTTGATTGTAAAAAAAGAGAACTGCTGGCTGTTTGGAGAATTCAGACAGTCTTCCGCCTCCGATGAGAAGTAACAAGAAGGTATCCACCCACCCCTCCATGAACACACAGGGTCCTGTCAGAACAAATGGTCTGTGATAGTGCACTCAAATCATGGGATCCTCCCATCAGAAGGTGGAGTGGCAAAGAGCCAGTTACCTGGGGTGATTCAGAGACCAAAAGAGGAGACAGAGGTATAGCCAGACTTTTAAAGTTCCACGGTAGTGTCTAATTGGGATTATATATTTATATATATATATGAACACCACTGCAGCTGGAATAAACTCACAAACTCACCATATATAAGCCATACTTCCACCAGAAGGTAATAGCTTTCGGGAACTTTTGAGCTGGACTGAATTGAACTAGCAACATAGAGGTGAAAGCCCCACCTCATTTTCAGTCCTTTGAGGCAGTCAGTCCCCTCAGACCACGTGAAACTTTTTCCAAATCCACTGTAGAAGAGAAGCTTCCCAAAGAAGACTCAGAAAATTGGAATCTTTGTACTCTTCCCCGTCCTCCCACACTGTAGGTGAGGCGATAAAAAGATTCATAACAACAGGCAATAAAAATTAGGGAAACAACAATTCAGTTTCACAAAAAAATTTGAGGTTTCAAAATTTGTTTTTGTTCCAGTGCAGAACCAAGATGAGACCTTTTGAAATTATGTTGTAAAAACATAAGAGCAATCAACTGCACAATAGCCTGTGAAAACAACGAGGAGTCCTTGTGGCACCTTAGAAACTAACAAATTTATTTGGGCATAAGCTTTCATGGGCTAGAACCCACTTCATCAGATGCATGGAATGGAAAATACAGGAGCAGGTATAAATACATGAAAGAATGGGGGTTGCTTTACCAAGTGTGAGGTCAGTCTAACGAGACAAATCAACTAACAGCCGGATACCAAGGGAGGAAAAATAACTTTTGAAGTGGTAAGAGAGTGGCCTATTACAGACAGTTGACAAGAAGGTGTGAGTAACAGTAAGGGGAAATTAGTATTGGGGAAATTAGGTTAAGGTTTTGTAATGACCCAACCACTCCAAGTCTTTATTCAGGCCTAATCTGATGGTGTACAGTTTGCAAATTAATTCCAGTTCTGCAGTTTCAAGTTGGAGTCTGTTTTTGAAGATTTTTTGTTGAAGAATTGCCACTTTTAGGTCTGTTTTTGAGTGACCAGGGAGATTGAAGTGTTCTCCTACTGTTTTTTGAATGTTATGATTCCTGATGTCAGATTTGTGTCCATTTATTCTTTTGCGTAGAGACTGTCCAGTTTGCGTAGAGACTGTCTTGGCAGAGGGGCACTGCTGGCACATGATGGCATATATCACATTGGTAGACGTACAGGTGAACGGGCCCCTGATTGTGTGGCTGATGTGGTTAGGTCCTCTGATGGTGTCCCTTGAATAGATATATGGACAGAGTTGGCACCAGGGTTTGTTGCAGGGTTTGGTTCCTGGGTTGGTGTTTTTGTGGTGTGGTATGTAGTTGCTAGTATTTGCTTCAGGTTGGGGGCTGTCCGTAAGCGGGGACTGGCCTGTTCCCCAGGGTCTGTGAGAGTGAGGGATCATTTTTCAGGATAGGTTGTAGATCCTTGATGATGATGAGGAGGAGGAGGAGAGGTTTTAGTTGGGGGCTGAAGGTGATGGCTAGTGGCGTTCTGTTATTTTCTTTGTTGGGCCTGTCTTGTAGTAGGTGACTTCTGGGTACCCTTCTGGCTCTGTCAATCTGTTTCTTCACTTCACCAGATGGGTATTGTAGTTTTGAGAGCACTTGATAGAGATCCTGTAGGTGTTTGTCTCTTTCTGAGGGATCAGAGCAAATGTAGTTGTATCTTAGAGCTTGGCTGTAGACAATGGATCGTGTGATGTGGTCTGGATGAAAGCTAGAGGCATGTAGGTAGGCATAGCGGTCAGTAGGTTTCTGGTATAGGGTGGTGTTTATGTGACCATCGCTTATTAGCACTGTAGTATCTAGGAAGTGGACTTCTTGCGTGGACTGGTCCAGGCTGAGGTTGATGGTGGGGTGGAAATTGTTGAAATCTTGGTGGAATTCCTCAAGGGCCTCCTTCCCATGGGTCCAGATGACGATGTCATCAATGTAGCACAAGTAGAGTAGGGGCATAAGGGGATGAGAGCTGAGGAAGTGTTGTTCTAAGTCAGCCATAAAAATGTTGGCATACTGTGGGGCCATGCGGGTTCCCATAGCAGTGCCACTGACTTGAAGGTATAAATTGTCTCCAAATCTGAAATAGTTGTGGGTGAGGACAAAGTCACAAAGTTCAGCCACCAGGTTTGCTCTGATGGTATCAGGGTTGCTATTCCTGATGGCCTGTAGTCCATCTTTGTGTGGAATGTTCGTGTAGAGAGCTTCTACATCCATAGTGGCCAGGATGGTGTTTTCTGGAAGATCACCAAAGGATTGTAGTTTCCTCAAGAAGTCAGTGGTGTCTCGAAGATAGCTGGGAGTGCTGGTAACATAGGACCTGAGGAGAGAGTCTACATAGCCAGATGATCCTGCTGTCAGGGTGCCAATGCCTGAGTTGATGGAGCGTCCAGGATTCCCAGGTTTATGGATTTTGGGTAGCAGATAGAATACCCCTGGTTGGGGCTCTAGGCATGTTTCAGTGTAGATTTGTTCCTGTGCTTCTTTAGGGAGTTTCTTGAACAGATGGTGTAGCTTCTTTTGGTAACCCTCAGTGGGATCAGAGGGTAATGGCCTGTAGAAAGTGGTGTTGGAGAGCTGCCTAGCAGCCTCTCGTTCATATTCCGACCTATTCATGATGACGACCGCACCTCCTTTGTCAGCCTTTTTGATTATGATGTCAGAGTTGTTTCTGAAGCTGTGGATGGCATTGTGTTCTGCACAGCTGAGGTTATGGGGCAAGCGATGCTGCTTTTCCACAATTTCAGCCCGTGCACGTCGGCAGAAGCACTCTATGTAGAAATTCAGTCTGCTGTTTCAACCTTCAGGAGGAGTCCAGGCAGAATCCTACTTTTTGCAGTGTTGGTAGGAAGCTTCCTGGGGGTTAGTATGCTGTTCAGCGGTGTGTTGGAAATATTCCTTGAGTCGGAGCCTGGGAGTGGTTGGGTCATTACAAAACCTAAACCTAATTTCCCCAATACTAATTTCCCCTTACTGTTACTCACACCTTCTTGTCAACTGTCTGAAATGAGCCACTCTCATTACCACTGCAAAAGTTATTTTTCCTCCCTTGGTATCCTGCTGTTAATTGATTTGTCTCGTTAGACTGACCTCACACTTGATAAGGCAACTCACATCTTTTCATGTATTTATACCTTCTCTTGTATTTTCCACTCCATGCATTTGATGAAGTGGGTTCTAGCCCACGAAAGCTTATGCTCTAATAAATTTGTTAGTCTCTAAGGTGCCACACGTACTCCTGTTCTTTTTGCGGATATGGACTAACACGGCTACCACTCTGAAACCAATAGCCTGTGAGAAACCCAGGTTCCAGTGTCTGCTCCGTACTCATCTGGGATCTGAGACACCCAGGTACAACCCCCTGTTCTGCCTGATATGGAGTGGCGACTTGGTCTCCCACATCCCCAGTGAGTGCCCTAACTATGGGGCTATTGGCTATTCTGGTCTCTCTCTCTCTTTCTCTCTCTCTCCCTCCCTCCACCCCCATCCTGGACCTGAGAAATCATTCTGACAAAAATTTCATTGAAACAATTACCTTTCTGCAAAACATTTTGGTTTTGATGGAGAACAAAAAGGTTCTTGGAATATTTTTCAATCACTTCTTAGACCCATTTTGGTTGAAAGGCCTGATCTTCACTGGGCTTTGGATCAGGCCCCAAATGAAGTAGTGAACACAACATATTGTGTTAATGCCTGCTGCACTCCCCTCCATCCTGAGTAGAGGAAACGAAACAACGTGAACTATGTCTTTGTTTGCTAATGAAACTTTGGATTTGCTGCAATATCTCAAATTGCTGTTTTTCAAGTTAGATTCTGCATGCTGGTAGATGCTGAAATGCTTTACATTCATTAAGATTAGGCCCATTTACTCTGTGCAAGCAAAGCAAGTACATATATCTCAGACCCACAAAGCATCAGCCTGGAATTACACAGCAAATAAATGAGTCTAAACCAGAAGTCCAGATTCCAGATCACTAAAGCTTAACAAACACCTTCGATACATGTGACCTATTTTAAATGAAACATTTGTGTAATTTGACAACTGTCAATAATTCCCTCGTTATGCCAGATGAACTTGTCATCCATGGAGGTGGATGGATGGCTGATCTTAATTTGCTGAGAAAAAATGCAAAGAGAAATTTCTGCTAAGATTAAAGTATCTGATTCTTAAAAACACAGTGGGGCACTTTCTAACATGTCCCTCCTGGAACCCTGGATTCTGACTGGGTGAGGCCCCTTAGACGATTTTTTTTTCTAACCCTATCAGAATGGAGCTTTACCATATGAGAACAGTGAGCAATTCTCTCTCTAAATCACCATTGTCCCCTCAGTCTATTGTACTGAATTTATTTTTAATCACGGTGTATAATAGAAATAAAATCACTGGATTAAGCATATATCTAGCAGTGGGAGCCAATTATCCTTTGACAATGTTCTGTTTCATTGATATTATATCTTCATCATAGACAGTTTCTTTGCCATCATTAGTCCTAAAATGACTATTGGATTTCAAGAGTTTCTCCCTAATCCAGAATAAGATTTACTTGTTAACTCTACAAAACAAAACAGAGATGTGCTTCTATTGTTTTACTGCTGCAGAAGCCTTCTTTTAAGCTATTCAGAACACTTTGAGACTAAATCCAGACAATATAAATATTAAGTGTTTCTCTGCATGATTCTATAACAAGGAGGAAACCTTTGTGAATGTTGCCTGTGTGTTTCTCGCAGTGGCTTAATGTTACCGAAATGAGCAGTGATGATTCCTTTGTTAGATTACCTGACTCCTGAACCAAGTGGAATCTGTGACTCCTCTTCTAGTGGTTTTCAGACCCATCAAAGGAAGCCCAGGTAAGGTACATTTTCTCTACAAAGCACTGAAAGAGGTTATCAGACTCCACTTGAAAGAGGAGGAGGAAGAGTCAGAAAAACTTCTGTGCAGGGTCACGAGCAACTCTCCAGTGATAAATGCCAGTTAATGGAGTCAGCACTAACATGAGTAAATAAAGAACTCCTTCAGCATACTGATTCCCTGGGGATAAGCCAACAGCTTTTCCTTTGCACAAATGGCAGTCGCAGTTAAATCTAATACTGGATTTTTCCTTACTTTGTCGAATGAAGCAGGGATAGTCCAGAGGAGAGAGAAGGCCTATTTATCTTACAGATATCTTCAAGGAGATGGCAGCCTTCTCTATGATAATCATTATCCCTACAGATTACCTCTTCTTATGGGTGAGTTATTGATGTTAGGTAAGGGCTCGGGTAGGGACATGCACATCCTAAAGATAAATCCCAGGCTGCACAGATGGTGTCCTCCACCAGGGGATGCTATTCCAGAAGGAGTGCTGCTAGGAAGAGATGGGGTCCACCTGACCAAGAAGGGGAAGAGGATCTTCATACGCTGAATCACCAACCTAGCAAGGAGGCCTTTAAACTTGGCTCAAAGGGGGCAGGTGACAAAAGCCAACAGGTAAGTATTAAAAGGTAACCTTAGAGTGCTAGATGTGGTGGGAGAGAAAATGGAAATTACAGTAGAATCATAGGAGAAGCAAGAGGGAAAACCGTGGGGGAATTTCCTTAACATCTTAGATGTCTATACACAAATGCAAGGAATACAGGGAATAAATGGGAAGAACTGGAAGTCTTAGTATACAAGCTACATTATGACTTAATTGGCTTCACAGATTTGGTGGGATAAATCTCATGACTGAAATATTGGAGAGAGGGGTACAGATTGTTCAGGACGCACGGGCAGGGAAAAAAGGGAGGGCTGTTGCTTTATATATCAAGAATATATACACTTGTTCTGAGGTCCAGAAGGAGGTGAAAGGCAGACCAGCTGAAAGTCTCTGAGTGAAGACAAAAGGGGCAGAGGAAACAAGGGTGACCTCATGTTATGTGTCTGCTATAGACCACCAAATCAGGATAAAGAGGTGGATAAGGCAGTTCTAAAACAAAACAGAAATATTCAAAACTCAAGTGTTAGGATATAGATATTCAGAACTGTCTGTAAAGGCCTATACTCTAAGAATTTAGGTGTATTCTTATCACTTGGCTAGTTAGAGGTATAAAAGAAAATCAAAATCACTGTCTGCCAGTGTAAGGTCCTTCTCTTACTGTGACAGTCTGAGGCCCTGTTCTTAGGCTAAGGCCTTTGGCTAAGCAGCAGAGGCAGCCATAAACTGGGAAGTGACCGGTCACCTCCTCACAATCCAAACTAGTCATGTTGAAAGAAGGTGCTATTGGGCTGTTAGGAATACAATCCTGTCCTGATAGTTCCTATCACCTCCAGAGAAAGGGAAGTGCCTAGAAAATGTAAAAGGAAACTTAGTTTGATAGCATCCTGTCTGGCAAGAACTCACTTACCAATAGCTGGGATGTGAAATCCTCACTTCTGTATTGTTTTGTCATTATAGTTCCCACTTTGCTATTGTTTGTCTGTATAATCTCTGTCTGGTTCTGTGATTGTTTCTGTCTGCTGTATAATTAATTTTGCTGGGTGTAAACTAATTAAGGTGGTGGGATATAATTGGTTACATAATCATGTTACAATATGTTAGGATTGGTTAGTTAAATTTCAGGAAAATGATTGGTTAAGGTATAGCTAAGCAGAACTCAAGTTCTACTATATAGTCTGCAGTCAATCAGGAAGTGGGTTGGGTAGGTGTGTGGGTGGGAAATGGGAACAGGGAATGGGGGTGGGGAAATTGGAATCATGTTTGGCTAAGGGCAGGAATGGGAACAGGGACACAGGTGTAAGGCTTTGTGGTGTCAGAGCTGGGAAGGGAGACACTAAGGAAGGAAACTGGAATCATGCTTGCTGGAAGTTCACCCCAATAAACATTGAATTGTTTGCACCTTTGGACTTTGGGTATTGTTGCTCTCTGTTCATGCGAGAAGGACCAGGGAAGTAAGTGGGTGAAGGAATAAGCCCCCTAACACCAAGACCTGGTAGTAATGAGGAACTTTAACTACCCAGACATCTGTCAGAAAAGGAATATGGTAAAACACAAAATCTCCAGTAAGTTGTTGAAATGTGTTGAGGACAAGTTCTTGTTTCAGAAGGTGGAGGAAGAAACTGCGGGGCAACCATTTTAGACTTGATTCTGACCACAGGAAGGAATTGGTTGCAAATCTGAGGGTTGAAGGCAATTTGGGAAAGAGTGATCATGAAATTATAGATAGGGATAATTATTATATATAAGGCAATGAAGGAGTGAGAGCGGCAGAATACGGACAATGGATTTCAAGAAACAGATCTTAAACTCAGAGAACAGATAGGTAGGACTCCAAGGGAAGATAATCTATGGGAACAAGGAGTTCAGGAGAGCTGTCAGTTTTTCAAAGAGACAGCATTAAAGCAAACAGCAGCAACTTGATGTGAAGGACAGATAGAAAGAATAGTGCTCCATCAGGAGCTCTTTAATGACCTGAAAAACAAAGGGAATCCTACAAGAAGTGGAAATATGGACAAATTGCTAAGGATGAATTCAAAGAATAGCACAAGCATGTAGGGACAAAATCAGAAAGGCTAAAGGACATAAAAGATAATAAGAAGAGGTTCTAGAAATATATTAGGAGAAAGACAAAGGAAAGTGTAGGTCCACTAGTTAGAAGGGCAGCAGAGTTAATAACAAATGACATCAGGAAGCCTGTGGTATTTAATGCCTATTCTGCTTCAGGCTTCACTAAAAAGGTTAATTGTGTCCCGATGCTTAACACAGTTAATATAAGCAACAAAGGGGAATGGACACAAGCCAAAATAGGGAAAGATCAGATTAAAGAATATTTAGATAAGTTATAAGTATTCAAATCATCAGGGCCTGAGGAAATTCACCCTAGGATACTTGGGAACTAGCTGAAGCAATCTCGGAACCATTAATGATTATCTTTGAGAACTCATGGAGGATGAA
This sequence comes from Natator depressus, assembly GCF_965152275.1. NCBI lineage: Eukaryota > Metazoa > Chordata > Testudines > Cheloniidae > Natator > Natator depressus. Next base: position 281,369,130 of record NC_134234.1, read on the forward strand.
TGAGGTCCCAGAGGACTTGAGAAGGGAAAACATAGCATCTGTCTTTAAAAAGGATAACAAAGAGGACCCTGGGAATTTTAGACCAATCAGCCTAACTTCAATACCTGGAAAGATTCCAGAAAAAATTATTTAACAATCTAGTTGTGAGCACTTTGAGAACAGGGTAATAAGTAATAATCAATATGGATTTGTCAAGAACAAACAAGGCCAAACCAACCTAATTTCCTTCTTTGACAAAATTACTGACCCAGTAGATCGGGGGGAGCAGTAGACAAGATATATCTTGATTTTAGTAAGGCTTTGGACACAGTTCCACATCTCATTCTCATGAGCAAACTAGGGAAATATTGTCCATCTGAAATTATTATAAGGTGGGTGTATATCTGGCTGAAAGACCATACTCAAGAGTAGTTACCAATGCTTTGTTGTCAAAGTGGGAAAATGTATTTAGTGGGGTCTCACAGAGGTCTGTCCTGGGTTTGGTACTATTCGGTATTTTCACTGATGACTTGGATAATGGAGTGGAGAGCATGCTTATAAAATGTGCAGATGACACCAAGCTGGGAGGGTTTGCAAACACTCTAGCGGACAGGATTGGAATTCAAAATGATCTTGATAAACTGGAGAATTGGTCTATAAAATCAAGATGAAATTCAGTAAAAACAAGTGCAAAGTACTACACTGAGGAAGGGAAAATCAAATGCACAAACACAAAATAGGAAATAACTTGGCTAGGCGGTAAATACTCCTGTGACACTGAGCCAGCGAGGGTTAAGCAACCAACCAGCCGGCTGAATGACCTAAAAGCAACCCTTAAGGACATAGAAGAATATTGAAATGATAAACAGGGCCATTCCTTGTAGACATGTTAAATAGATTAGAATCCTTAATATGTAGGCCTGCATTGTTAGAGGATCAAAAGTAGATACTAATTGTGTTTGTCTGTTTTTACTTATATATTGTTAGAAGTTTAACAATGTGATCTAATCAGCTTGTAGATGCTAAAATTCTGTTCCTGTCTTTAATGATTCATTAGGTATTCTATTGATTCAGAGGTCAAAAGGGGATATTATCATTTAGAAGGGACTTATAGTGTAATAATAATATGGTCTTCATTTCTCTTTGAAATTTGTAATTCCACCTGGTAAAACTACCTGTGAACTGTTTGAATGGCTAATTGCCTTATGCTAATGAATACAACTAGTTATTGATGTATGCCTAGGAAACAGACATTAGCTTCAAAGCAACAATGTACATTACCTATTCTTCATCCAAGGAAGGCCTGCTGTGATCATTTGCTGTCAAGAGACTTATCTGCTGAACTTCAGCTATATGGAAAGTTTCGGGCCGGATCCTTTCTATCTCAGATCTGCTTAGTCTTTGACAGGGAAAGTCTAAGCCCACAAGACTGAAGTCTCCAGGTCTACTCAGGATTAAATCAGTAATTCTCATGGAAGAATTTGAACAAACACTGCACATGGACTGCTTATCGGACTATAATCTTTTAAATCTATTCCAGAAGGATTTTCACAAATCAGCAACATCACCATCTCTGCTATGAAACTGACCTAAGGACTTTATTCAGATCTGTATGTATATTGATCTTTTAACCACAGCAACTCTATTTTCTTTTTATGAATAAATCTTACATTTAATTAATAAGGATTGGCTCTAAGCATATATTTGGGTGAGATATGAAATATTCATTGACCTGGTGGCAATGTGTCTGGTCTCTTGGGATTGGTAGAACTTTATATATGGTGAATAAGGTTGTTAGTAACCTGACTATATTAGACTTGGCTGTTTGGGTGGGAGCCAAAGGCTGGATTGCTTGAAGAGGACTGTATTTTGGCTTCTTGGTAACCAGTAAGGGATTACAGAAGCTGTGTGGTTACTGTCTTGGTGAAATCTAATTATAGAATAAACCACCAGTTTTGGGGATTGTTTGCCTTATTCTTTGCAGTTTGCCCTGAATAAGCATTCTCAGTGTAGCCCCTCCAGACACCATCATCACAATTCCTGAAAAGGATCTGGAGTGATGCAGTTGCAAAAAGGCCAGTATTCTGTGGTATGTAAGACACAGGAGGTAATTGTCCCACTCTACTCTGCACTGGTGAGGCCTCAGTTAGAGTATTGTGACAAGTTTTGGGTGCAGTGTTTTAAGAAGGATGGGGATAAACTGCAGAAAATCCAAAGGAGAGCAACAAAAATGATAAAGTGTTTAGAAAACCTGATTTCTGAGGAAAGGTTAAAAAAAATCGGTATGTTTCATCTTGAGAAAAGACGACTGAGGTGGGAATCTGATAATCTTCAAATATGTTAAGGGCTGTTATAAAGAGAACAATTATCAATTTCCACTGACGGTAGGAGAAGTAATACTTGGCTTAACCTGCAGCAAGGGAGATTTAAGCTAGCTATTAGGAAAACATTCTCATTATAAGGCTAGTTAAGAATTGGAATAGTCTTCCAAGGGAGGCTGTGGAATCTCCATCATTGAGGTTTTTAAGAACAGGTTAGAGAAACACCTGGTCTAGGTATATTTGGTCCTGCCTCAGCACAGGGGGCTGGACTTGATGACCTTTCAAGGTCCCTTCCAGCCCTACATTTCTATGATTCTGTGTTATCAAGTGGCACTCATTTTATGTTGAAATTGCTAGCAACGTTTAGAGCATCTGCATAGATATTTCAGCTGAGAGAGTGGTTTCAATACGTGTCTAAAATAGCTTTGCAGATACTCTAAATGTTGCTAGTAATTTCAACATAAAATGAGTGCCACTTGATAACAGAATCATAGAAATATGAAATCCCTCTGAAAATATTTGTGAATAGGGGAATGCAGAAGGCACATAATAATCATAGAAGGTTTTACATTGACACCTAACTACATGGAGTGATATCAGGAT